>NC_043710.1:93567929-93663273 GCF_006229205.1 Suricata suricatta
AAGTTGAACGCTCAACCCACTGAGCCGCCCAGGAGCCCCGCCCCCATTTTTAAAATAGCCTGTTTCTCATTTTGTATTTGTGTGATGTTTTTACCATTAGGCTGGGGTCATGCATACTTGGTAACCAATCAATGCAGGCGATACTGTGTATTTCTTGGGGTGTCACATCTGGTGGCACATAACGGCTATTAGCTCCTCACAGGTGATCTTAATTTCAGTCTTCCAGTCATGTGTTGCCTGATTTCTCCACTATTAATTACCATTATTTTCCCCCACCTTTGCAACTAGTAAGCAGTCTGGGAAGATCACTTAAGACCATTTCTTGCCAAAATTTTCTCCTAGATTTAATAAGTACTATTGATTCTTGACTGATTCAATCCATCTTTACCAATGGTTGTAAAATGCTAATTTCCCAACTTATAATGCTCTCTCTACATTTATGGGTTCACTTGCAACATTCTACTGTAAGTAAAAGTCTCCCTGCTGATCTACTATCTATCTGTCTCTGTATCTATCTATCTATCTTCATCATCATCTACCTATTGTCTAAATAAATAAAGAAATATCTATTATTGATATGTAGGGACTCATAAATTTCTAATTTTTTTTTTTGGTGGCTCATAATTCTTTATTCTAGCCCATTATTTTGTTGTTCAAATTGTCCACATGTGGGCCAGTGGGAGCTCCTTCATGGTAGTTCCTCTGTTCTGTGACATGTCCTATCATTTTTTATTGTTGTTTTTTCTTGAGCAATTCCTTACTTTGTGGCATAAGACGTTCCAGATTTGTCTTGTCCCTACTCTGCTTTAGTCCTAGAATCAGCCACTTCTCTGAGCAATCCTGGGTCCTTTTAGAGGGAAAATGGTATTAGATACCAAGATCTGGGGGTTGGGTATGCTCATTGCTGCTGGGGTATCTTTTCTTCTTGGCCCTTTCCTTTCAGTGGTTGAGCTAGGAAATATGTGCCCATATATATAAATACACACACATAAATATGCATATACCTATGCACCTGCATAGACTATGTACATGCATGTAAACATTCATACACTCGCACACATTTTTAAAATCACGAGGTCACACTAGTACTTGCATCAGAATTCAAGTCTATTCCCACAGGGTTCATCTTGCCTTCCTACTTTTATATTTGTATAGCCCTTTTTCCTCACTGAAATCCCTGTAGGTCATTCCACTACAGTAAACTAATCTTCTCTAAAGAACTCGGGCTTTGTCTACACTTCTGCTCCCCGCCTCTGCCATCCCCAATACACACACACATTCACCCTATCCTGCCCCAGATGAAGGTAAATAGTAAAAAACTATTTTCATAAGTTATTTGGATTAGTTCTTTCTCTCTTTCCTCCCTCTTCAGTATGGCTATGATTCTCACTTGAAATATAATTAAGCTTATTGGTCTTGTTCTTTCCTCTCTCCCCATCTGTATTAGTTTTAATTTATTTTTGGAATTAGTAGATTATTGACATGCTTACAAACATCAAAACTATTTTTATTTCATTATTTTTTAATGTCTATTTATTCTTGAGAGAGAGAAAACGAGAGACAGCGAGAGACAGAGAGACAGAGCATGAGTGGGGGAGGGGCAGAGAGAGAGGGAGACACAGAATCTGAAGCAGATTCCAGGCTTCAAGATGTCAGCACAGAACCCAACGCAAGGCTTGAAATCACAAACCGTGAGATCATGACGTGAGCCGAAGTCAGATTCTCAACTGACTGAATCACCCAAGTGTCACAAACTATTTTTTTTAAAAAAGATACATTCAGGGCGCCTGGATGGCTCAGTCAGTTAAGTGTCTGACTTCGACTCGGGTCATGATCTCACGGTCTTTGGGCTGGAGCCCCATGTCAGGTTCTGTGCTGACAGCTCAGAGGCTGGAGCCTGCTTCAGATTCTGTGTCTCCCTCTCTCTCTACCCCTCCCCAACTTACACTCTGTCTCTCCCTCAAAGATAAATAAACATTAAAAAAATTTTTAAAAGGATACACTCAGAAAAGTACCATTTCTTCCCATAACGCTTCCACCCCATATGTCTCCGTCTGCTCAGGCTGCTATAACAGAATACCACGGACTGGGGCGGGGCGGGAGGGGGATTAGAAACAACCGAAATTCATTTCTCACAGTTCTGGAGGCTGAAAGTCCAAGGTCAAGGCACCAACAGACTTTGGGTCTGGTGAGATCCTGCTTCCTGGTTCATAAGCTGTGGGTCCTTTTTGCTGTTTAGTCCCCCGTCATAAGGGCCCCACCCTCATTCCCCCATCACCTGCCAAAGGCCCCGTCTCCTAACACCATCCCACTAGGGGTTAGATGTCCACGTATGAATTCAACACATGAACAGACACAAATGTTCTGTCTATAGCCTGATTCCTTCCTACTTCTTGTAGAAAACCAACCTTATTATTTTCTGGTTTCTCCTCCCTGTGTTTCTTTTATAATCATAAATTTATATATATGTATTTTTTTCTTATTTTCCTTTATTTCTCATACTAAAGATAGCATAGCACATATGCTCCTTTGCACTTCACCTTTTCCACTCAGTAACATCTGGAAATCACTCTGTATCACTTCGTAGTGATTCCCTCATTTTTTCTCACAGCTGCACGGTGCTGAGTGCATGTGCAGAGTGTACTCAACCAATTGCCTGTAAAGGCATTTTGTGTTTCAAGATGACAGTGCTCACTGTAGAAACTCTCACCTTTGTAATCCAAATGCACATTGTGTGCAACAGGACATTCTGAGCATCTTGGCACAGGCTGGGACTCTGTCCCGCTGCCCCTCGTACTGGAGTTGTGTTTCTAACCATTGGACTTAATGAGGAGGACCTCTCCTAACATGTACATGAAGACCAGGGACCAGGGACTAAAAGAGAAACCTTATCTACTCTCGGAGCAGGGACACAAACACGCCGGACGGATGGGGGCCTAGAGGGAGCAGTGGGAGGGCTGACTCCCAAAGGAAAGTAGAGAAGCTGAGAGAATGACAGGGGGCACTCAAAATGAACTCGCCTCAGAAATTCTTGTGCACTCAATCCATGTGCCGTCCCTTGACTGAGCGATCAGACATATTATTCTTGTTTGCAAAGTCAGAGTTGCCATTGGTGTAGGAGCAGGGGGTGATTCGCTGGGGCAGGGCCTGTTCTGGCCTGGGAAAGCTCTGGCCTGGCCCCAGGGACAGGGGCCATGGTGGGGGCCTGCCCCAGCCCCTGTCCAGTCCAGTGGAATTGCTGCTTGACTTACTGGATGACACTTTAGGAACCGACTTTGTATTACCCTTTGTGCTGTGAATGTTCCCCTTTTCTCTTTGCAAGAACGACAGTACTGAGTTTCAGTTTCAAAATCATGGACCTCATTCCCAGTCTCTGACTTAGGGCTTCACTGCAGTAACAATGCATTTGGAAGTGGCAAGACACTAGCAGTAGAATGGAGTCTTAGAAGTGATGCCTCAGCAATGCTGCTGGCCCTGGGACTTGGGTGGTGGGTGCAGAGAACAAGGCCAGAGTGGCCCTGTGCCCACCTGGGACCTCTCTGAAGGGTCTCAAGACTATAGATAGCAGCAACTCCCTAAAAGACCAGCCTTCCTGCCACCACACAGCTGGGGGCTTGGAGCATTGAAATTAATGGGACCACCTGTGAACTTCCTGTGACATCCTGGTTGCACTTGGATGTGGAATCACCATGGAGACCCCTCAGGTTTCCCCTTTTCTCACGCAGCCTGCCTGACAGTTGGATGGCTTGCATTGTACCAATTGGTGTTTGCTCTCCTGCTTCTGGGTGCCCTCCCTCGTATGCTCCCCTGTCCCCTTGAAGGCAGTGGCTGTCTGCTCCCTCCCCCGTCTCCCCCCCATGTGTGTCTGAACTCACAGCCAGCCAGGTGCTGGGGTTCACAAATGCCCCTTGTGCTCATCGCTCCTAGTAACAGGTGCTCAGCCCTGATGCCCTGAGCTAGGGAGGTAGGAAATGGGGTCCAAGGCTCCTATGCCCCCTCCTCACAGAACTTCCTGGACCCCTGCGGAAACAGCACCCTTGTCATCCTCCACCTTCTGACGCTGACTTAGTTTTCCTCCTAGCACGTTTCACTCCCATATTTGCTTAAGTCTCTCCCATTACAGCTGAGCGCTACAAGGGATTTCTGTTCTGCTCACTGCTGATGGCCCGTGCCTAGAATAGCACTGGGCACAGAACCAACATCTCGACAGATACTCGTTGGCTGAATATAATAGTGCTGCAGCCCGTAATGATGATGATGACAAAAAGGCCCTAGGTCCTTTTAGCAATTAAAAAAAATATGAAATATTTTGCTTAATTTAAATAATACCTTTAAAATTAAAATTTATTAGTCTTTAAAAAATTAATTGCTAATTGTTTTAAAGGTAAAGAATGATTCCAAAAGATAAAATATAACATTGCTGGTACAATTTAGTCTGGCCTACATTGAGCCATTTACAAATGTTTGGGTTTTATTAAAATTCACTTATTAATTACTAGAAAATTATTTACCTAAAATATTATCATTTCTTATTGGACTGATTGTATGTATATACATATGTATAGAATACAATATAAGAACATTTTTACCCTTTGTGTTTCTTTTCCATACTTTGTTATTATTTGTTTCCTTTCATGATTATTACTGAAAATAACTTTGTTGAATATAGGAAAGTTTTTTTTTTTTTTGAGAAAAGCCACTCTGAGGGGCACCTGGGTGGCTCAGTTGGTTAAACGTCCAACTTTGGCTCAAGTCATGATCTCACGCTTCGTGGGTTCAAGCCCTGCGTTGAGCTCTGTTGAGCTCAGAGCCTGGAGCCTGCTTCGGATTCTGTGTCTCCCTCTCTCTCTGCTCCTCCCCTGCGTGTGCTCTTTCTATCCCTCAAAAATAAATAAACATTAAAAAAAATTTAAAAATCCACTCTGAGTTAGGATACCCCTGGATATACCCATAGGGGGCAATTCCTCCTTCTGATGTTCCCCCCCCCCCGCCTTGCCCCAGGAACAAGGACCTATGAATTGTAGGTCCTGCTGTGATGGACAAGAGGGATGTGGTGGAACCTTCTAGGGTGGCTGAGCCCTGAGATAAAGTGGGACAGCTGGGGCGAACATCCCTCTTGGGTGAAAGTTACACTAGGGTCCTGTAGTCAACACATAGGGTCCCGTAGTCAACACATAGGGTCCCGTAGTCAACACATAGGGTCCCGTAGTCAACACATAGGGTCCCGTAGTCAACACATAGGGTCCCGTAGTCAACACATAGGGTCCCATAGTCAACACATAGGGTCCTGTAGTCAACACATAGGGTCTTTTAGTCAGCACATTTTGTGTCAAAATCCAAAACAATAGTGGCTCATCTCAAATAGTTTCTTTCCCTCTCCTCCCACAGGGCTAGTATAGGTAGCCAGGTCCTTTTGATTCTGTTACTCTGGCGTCCCTGACATTGCCCTTGGTGATGGTTAATCTTATGTGTCAACTGGACTGGGCCATGGGGTGCCCAAATATTTGGTCAGATGTTAATCTGAGTATTTCTGTGCTTTCAGATGAGTGTAGCATTTAAATTGGTAGAATGAGGAAAGTCAATTGCTCTCTACTATGGGTGGGCCTCACCCAATCAGTTGAAGGGCCCGACTAGAACAAAAAGGCTGACCTTCCCTGGAATAAGAGGGACTTCCCTCTGCCTGGCTGCCTTTGTGCTAGGACATTGGTCTTTTCCCGCCTTCAGACTTAAACCGAAATATTGGATTTTTCTGGGCCTTGAATTTGCCAGCCTTTGGACTGGAATCACACCATCAGCTTTCCTGGTCTTCAGATTCAAGCTGGAATCATGGGCCTCCCGCTTGCCTACTGCAAGCTTGGGATTTGTCAACCTCCTTAATTGTGTCAGTCAATTCCGTACAACAAATATCTTTACATCTATGTGTGTGGTTATTAATTTATTAAAATAAATATATAATATATACATGCATGTGCAAGTATATATGTTAATTATGCATGTCTATACATACATGTACACACATGTGTACATCTATACACATATGTATTTATGTATATGTGTGTTTACACACACACACACACACACACACACACACACTCATTGGTTCCATTTCTCTAAAGAACCCTGACTGATAAATCCCTTGTTCACTGAGCCAAGGTGCCCCCCACCCCCAGCCCTGCCTGGGAGAAGGGAGAACGGGGAGGGCAGGGCACACACCTTTTCCATCAGCCTTGATCCGTAAGTTGCATATATTACTTTTACATCCCTTTGGCCACAGTTTCATTGTGTGGCCTCATATGGCTCAAAGGGAGGCTGAAATGTATTCTATATTTAGGCTAGTATGGGTTTAGCTAAAAATTCTATTACCACAGAAGAAGAGGAAAATGAACATGTGGTGACGACTGGACTTAGAAAATTCCAGAACTGGAATTTTCCTCTTCCCTACCCTTGAAGATGGTAACCCCATAGCAGTTAACACATAGGTATATATGTTATACACATACATACACACACACACACACACACACACACATACACTCACACGCATAAATATATGTATTTCTGTATATTTATAGATATATGTGTCACATAACTATATGGTCCTGGAAGGGTCACAGATATCATATCCACCCTCTGGGAAACTGCTCCAACTGTTAGAATATCCTGCCTTCGGGCTGGGGAGGAAGAGAAGGGCTAAGAAATTTGTGCGGCTCCCTTTTTTTGCTAGGCTACACCCCCAAATGGGCGTTCCCCCCGCTTTTTTAAGCAATGTGAGTTTGCCAATTCAACTCAGTCAGCTTCCACTGATGAATTAAGGGGGACCAGAGTAAGCTAGTGTTTCCCGAACTTGCTGTAAGACCCACTCTGGGTGTTTGTGAAAAGTGCACGTACGGGTCCCCCCTGGAGATCCTGCTCTTGGGTCTGGGAAAGAACCCAGGAATCTGTACGTTTAACAAACTGCCCATGTGATTTTTCATCAGGTACATTTGGGACACCCTGGGCTGTTTCCCAGCTTCTCTAGAGCCTGTCCAGAACATGGAGATTTATTACAAAGATATTCAGGATAGCATCCCAGGGCAGGAGCTGTGGTATGGGGCTTAGACAGGAAGACGAGGTGACGTCGGGAGTCCAGGGTTGTTCCCCAAGGCCCCCAAAAGGCCAGCACTTACAGATTTTCTTTCCAGACTCTACCACCAAAAGGACTCTGCCTTCTCTTCTGTGGCTTCTCACTTCTCCCACCCACATCAATGGCTTTATTCTTTCCTTGTCCGTTGGGGCTGCCACCCTGCCTTTGTTCACAAGCCTAGGTCTAGTCCCACTCAGAGATAGCCCTGTGAAATGTGGCTGGGAGAAAGCTCTTGGGAATTTCTAGCTGCCCGAGCCCCTGCCCCGAGAATATTTACAAACAGGGCTGTTACTGACACCTCCCAAGATAAGTACTTCCAACAGGTCACCTTTCCATGGGACCTGGCTGTTGACAAAGTACCTTCGTGCTCACCCTTAGCATGGAGGCACCACCAGTGCTGTGTCTCTGCACCGCCCAAGCCTGTGACATTCAGCTCGCCACATTGCTTGTCCTCCTTCTTTCACGGAGCCTACCTCGCAGCTTCCTCTTCCTTGCAAGCCTACAAATTATGACATCCCCCAGCGGAAGTGGAAGAGTTAAGGAAATAGAAGGGATTCTTATTCAAAGACCCTTCTACTGCACTTAAGAAGTTGACATTTTTGAGTCTCCCTAGCTCCCTAGCTGAGGATCAGGGGAGAACTGTCCGGCCAGGCCTGCCAGCATCAGGCTGCCCTTCACCCTCCGCGCCGCCCTGGGGCAGGGCTGAGGGGTGCAGCAGGGAGCCAGGCCACAAGCCTGCCTGGGCCCTGAGTCCTGCTCTCCCAGCCCACCACGTTGAGGCTGGCAACATGCGGCAGCGGCTCCTTTCTGTAGGCGAGCAGGGTGATCTGTCCTTCCCAGCCCATTAGCGCTACACACGCGGAGCAAGGTTAATGGAGCCGAGATGGGGCCGGCAGGAGAGGGGGGGCTCTGTGGGGACCACGCAGCCCACCTCCTGTGGCTCAGCATACTCTCCCCTCTTCCCCGCACTGGACCTGTTCAAGGAATGTGTCCATATGCTCCCCTCTGCTTTCAAGAGATGGACGGGAGGAGGGGCCGAGGGACACAGAGGCCAGGGGTCATCTTTCTTCCGCTTGTCCCCACAGGGTCCTGAGGGAAGGCAGCCATCAGCTCAGTTAAGGGAGTCATTAGAAGAGAAAATCCGTTTTTATGCTCACAGACAGGTTATGTGATTGAATTGTGGGTGCAGACAGAGGCGGCTGCAAAGCTCGGTGCACCAGGGCCTCTGTGTGTGCCAGGCGAGGTCCTAAAAGGGCACATGAGAGAAAGAAGTGCCACCCCTGGGGGGAGTGCCGTTCCCATCAGCACGCTCCCCCTGAACAGCCATTTACTCCTAAGTGAAAGGAAATAGCTTGAGAGGTGCAGATGGGTCTGAGATCTGCCTGCACATCAGATGCAGATTAGATTGGAGGGAGGAGGTGAGAAAGTCCCCCATCTTCCGGAAGGCTATGGGGTCAGTGGGTAGAAATTGCACAGATGAAAATGACCCATTTCATAACCTGAGACCTGGATGCGTTTTCCCACCCCCTGATTTGAAAACCGGTCAAAGCTGCTCTTTCCTACTGATGAAGAAAGGAGGGGGGCCTGGCTCTGTGGCTCACTGGGCAATGGAGCTGCAGCGGGGACACCTCACCAGAGTCCCGCCTTCCTCCCGCCCCGGCCACGCTCCCTCTCCCACGGCGGGACGTGTGCACAGTTCATGTACACAGACCGTCGGGACAATGTGATTGTCCCGGGACAGCGTGCTCAGGTCCCCTTATGATGTGAGATGTGAGATATTTCAGAAGCAACTCAGGCAGGTGTTAGGAAGGATTTTCCACACAGTTATGCCACAGAGTTTGGGGGAAGCAGCCCTAGCCCCTGCCCTGAGGACATTGACAAATAGGACTGACACTGACACCTCCCAAGACAGGTACTTCCAACACGTCACCTTTCCATAGGACCCGGCAATTGACAAAGTACCTTCGTGCCCATCCTTGGTGGTTTCTGGAAGGTCTTCAGATTATGGTCGCTGCACAGGCAGGGCAGTGAGGCTCAGCGGTTCAATGACTTGAGCAGGTTCACACCACCAGGGACTGAGGAGATGGAGCCACAGCTGAGCTCTCCCCGGACTCCATTTCTCCTCCATTTACCTTATGTCGTGTCCGGTATTGTGGGTAAAGGGCTACTGTGGATGCTTCTAGAAGGTCCTGCCCAGCAGAGAGGATGGGAAACGAATAGCATGTCTCAGGGTGCCCCCATACCTCCCTTTGGGTCTTTGTTCTTAGCCCAAGACCCTCCCACCAAACTGCAGTTGAACCTGGAGCCACCGCTGTCCTTCTGACACAGGAGGCTTCAAGGGCGTCGGCCTCCCAGGGCAGGAGGGCACCTGCCTCCTTTTCATCAGTTCCTGCAAGTTCTTTCTAGACTTCTTTCTCAGGCCCTTTGTCCTTCCATGGGGGGAGATGGAAAAGTGTCTCCTCACTCTTGGTTCGTGGGGACATGCCGGGCTGCAGGGCCTGGAGAGGGGCAGAATTTGAAACCAGTGGGGTGTGTGCACGCGCCTGTGTGTACATGTGTGGTTTGGGAACAAGCAACTTCTGCTTCCTAATGAAACAATAAAAGCTTGAAAAGGATTTGTTAACTCAACTAAAAGGGGCCCCTGGGATCTGCTTCTCTCTTATGCACAAATACTTTCCCGATGCGCAAATGAATCAGGACCCACATGGATCCCATTTCACTCAGAAACTGCACTGGTTTATCAAACCCAGAGAGGAAACTTGCCAGGGGCCAAGTTTGTTTTCATCTCTCTGTCCACACACTCCCAGAAGTTTGTTCCGGCCTCTCTGCCCTCTGGGGGTGTTTGCATGTTTAGGTGAGAGGAGGAGGAGGAGAAGTCCCTAAGGTGAAGTCCGGGCCAGGTGAGCTCCTGGAGAAGCTAGGATTAGATGCGTTATTTATCAAGGAATGCGTGGGTCCTGCTCCCCAGACGTGGAGACTCAGTCTGGGAAATGGGGCAGACGCGCAGGTCCTCCAGGAAGGAGCTCAAAGGAGTTAGGAGAGTATCTTTATCTTCCTTTCTGTCTCCCTAGGTCTTTCTCTTCGGGCCTGATTAACAGGACCAGGTGCAGGATGGGGCTGACCTAGAAAACATCCCACTGGAAAAAACCCTGGGGTCTGCCTGGTGGCCCAAAGACATGTTTTGGGGGGATGTTTGGGAAACCCAAACTCAGCCCACACTGAGTCCTCCCTCTGAGGACTGCAAGGTAACACCACACGTTGCTTGTGGTATAATAAAAAATACTATATGAAATAAAATAAAATAAAAATTTTTTGGTTTAAAAATTTTTTTTGACATTTATTTATTTTTGAAAGACAGAGAGACAGAGCATGAGCAGGGAGGGGCAGAGAGAGGGACACACAGAATCGGAAGCAGGCTCCAGGCTCTAAGTTAGCTGTCAGCCCAGAGCCTGACACGGGGCTCGAACCCACAAATTGTTAGATCATGACCTGAGCCTAAGTTGGACACCCAACCAACTGAGCCACCCAGACACCCCGAAATCAAATAAAATGAAAACCTCCCGTCTGGTCTCTGTGTGGGGTTCCTGGCAGAGCACTTGTCCAGCCCTTGGAATCTTCCCGAGTGATAAGAGTGTCTTTTGCGTGCTGACGTCAGGACTCCAGCTGGGCTGGAATGGGTGTGGGGGGCTACACAGTGTCAGGATGGGGGCTGGTGGCCAGAAAGCCGGAGTCCCAGTTAGAGGGTTGGAACTTTCAGGCTGGAGAAGGGGAGAGGGACTGGAGATTGATTGAGTTCCAATTACCAGCAGCCATTGATTTAATCAAGGGTGCCTATGTAATGGGGGCTCCATAAACCCCCGCCAAACAACAGGGTTTGGAGAGCGTCCCTGTGCTGTTGAAAATACATTGTGTTGGGAATACGGTGGGCACGTAGCGCGGGCATGGGAGCTCTCCCGCCCCACCCCCCCCCCCTTCCTTGCTCTAAGCGTCTCTTCCATTTGGCTGTGTCCTTTCTAATAATCGGGTAAACATAACTGAAGTGTTTTTCTGAGTTCTGTGAGTCGTTCTGTGGAATGATTGCACCTGAGAGGAGGTTGTGAGAGCTCCTGATGTCAGTCAGGACTTGTGGCTGGTGTTTGAAGTGGGGGTAGTCTTGTGTGACTGAGTCCTGTGACCTGTGGAGTCTGGCACTAACTCTTGGTCCTTAGCGTCAGAATAATGAATCAGTCAAATAAAATTGAATCATAGGACACACAGTTGGTTTCAGAGAATGCAGAATTGGTTGTGTGGAAAAGACACACATACTCGTTGTCAGAAAGAAGACGCAGGGCAACTGCGTGGCTCAGTCGGTTAAGCGTTCGGCTTCGGCTCAGGTTGTAATCTCACGGTTTGTGGGTTTGAGCCCCGAGTTGGGCTCTGTGCTGACAGCTGGCTCAAAGCCTGGAGCCTGCTTCAGATTCTGTGTCTCCCTCTCTCTCTGAGCCTCCCCTGCTTGTGCTCTGTCTCTGTCTTTCAAAAATAAGTAAGTGCTTAAAAAAAATTAAAAGGAAAGAAAGCAGACAGCACATAGCCAGAGCTCCACTGTCCCATACCCCTTGTGCCCTGACAGGAAATAGGACAATAACCATAGAAAATGACCAGTGAGCGTCACTGGAGACCAAAAAGGGGCCTACACAGACCCCTGTTTCATTGTGCTAACTGCCGACCCCCCCCCCATAGGTCTTCCCAGGTGGCAAAGGGTCTCCGCCTCCCCGGGAAACAAGCATGCCTTCAGCTGGTCTTGCAGGTGCTGGGATCCCCCTCCCCCCCGCCCACACTCTCAGTCCTCCCTTCTGATCTGGGGGAGATAGGGCTTGGTGATCATCTTCTGCCTGTAGCCTCCATCCCTGACAAACCCTATTCCAAAGGGCTTCCCAGTTGAAGCCAATCATGCATCTTGCCCAGGATCACACCGCATATGGTGCCTGTTTCTACGCACAGATGCCTGTCTCCTATTTCCCACAAAAATGTCAAAGCCACAGGCCACACTGCATCTCCCCTCTCTAGGGGAGCATGGGCGGCCCTGGCACCCACCTCCTTTCCCCAGCTGCCTGGATGCCTGGGTCCTCTGAAGTGAAGGTCCTCTCGAAGTGTCTGGTACCTGAAAAGAGAACAGATTGGCCCCATGACGCCAAAGGAAAACTGCAAACTCAGAATAAATAAATGTTTGATTACATGTCTACAAACATTTCAACTAGTCAACTGCCACTTAACTCAATGCCTGGTTATTCTAAATTATAATTAAGGTGGAGTGTGTATGCAGTTTAAGATGATTGATACATTGTGTGGCCTCCAAGTATCAGACTGAATAGCACATGGAGGTCAGTAAACTACCTGGTCCCTCCCCGTCTCTGCTTCTGCATCAGAAGGCGGACAAAGGACTGGGAGGAACGGGAGCAGAGAAGCTTCAGGAGTGGTGGGGGGAAGGAGGGCGGTGTAGGGGGGATCCCTGCTCTGCTCCTGATATGAGGCTCCTGGACCACAGAAGGCAATCTAGCTCATGGCCCACCCTTTCCATCAAACTTTAAATAACTGCCCATTCTTCTGGGCTGACAGAGCTATGGCTAAGTCAAAGCGATGGCCAATCCAAATGTAAGATTTAATAGATGGAAGCAGAGACAGAGGAAAGAAAGAGACCAAGTTATGGAGCCAAGAAAGCCTTTATTGGGATCTGCGATTCCCGGGCGAGGTTCCATGACCCCCGGAGTGGGGAGTCAAGGAAGTTGAACCCAATTTGGAAAGGGTGGGGTTTTTTATGGGTGAGGGGTTCTGGGTTTGATCTTGAGAGGGCAGATTATCAAATAAGGGCATTTCAGGGACAGGGACGTGGTGGGATGGAATAGGTTGCTTCCTCTGTCAGGGTGATGGGAAGCTGGAGCTTCATGATTGGCTGTTTTCAAACTGGCGCCGGACATTCCAGGTCTGCAGGTGAGGGGTGGGGGTCGTTGGTGCATGGTGTTTTTCTCCAAGCCACAGCAAAATGGCCACTAGGTCACCTTCTTAAGGTAACTCTTACACCAAACATCATTTGAGGTTGGCTGTTGGGCGGCATCACAACCACATGCCCGTAGGTTGGACCTTCAAAGTTTGGGGCCTGGCCCACCTATGAAAGGCTTGGGGTACTACTGAGGTAGTGAATGGTCCACATATATTCAACAACATTCAACAAACACTTGTGCCAGGCATAATGTTCCATCCAGGGTGGTGCAAAGGTGAGCATAACAGACCACCTTCCCATATGGAGGGTAGTGTCTAAGGGATCACAGTGGTCAGAGTTGGTGCCGTAACCCTTTCTCATTTGATTCTAGAAAACACCCTGGGAGCAGTCAGGGCAGATGTTGGTTCAGCTTTATCTCCTTTTTCAGAAAGGCCACTGAAGGTGTCTGAGTTGGCAGCTATAGACCCTGGACTGCATTTCCCCATGGGCTGTTTCCACACCCCTCATTTTCTCCATTAACAGGCCAGGCCTCTCAGTGATGGCCATGGGGGGCAGTGCAGTCAGGACTGCTGGCTTTGGGACCCGCTTTCAGGCTGAGCCTGCAGCCCTACCCCCAGAGGGAGGAGAGGCTGTCTCCAGCGGCAAGGAGGGGGGTGTCGGGGGGAGAGCTGGCTGCCAGGGCCGATGGGCTGCTCCGCTGTGCTCTGTGAGCTTCTGATGTTATCTGCAACTAATCAGCTATTTATTTCAGCCAATTCATTATGTTCTCTTTGAACCATGCTTCCTTTTCCGGAGAAAAGCTGCCCTGGAATTGGTTTGAACGTTAAGGGTGAAATGTGCTTGCGGGCTGCATTCCGGGGCCAGCTCTGTGCTCCTCGGGCCTGCTCTGTCACTGCGCCTTCAGTTGGGGACGGATGGGCACAGCCTGCGGCTCTGTCCCAGGAGCAAGCGTTCTGCCAGTACCACCTGCCAAGGTGCTAAATCAGCCCCTGCTTCTCCCACAACCCCCCCCCACACCCCTCCCAGACTGGCTATCTCCATCGTCGGCATCAAAGCATCCCGTGCTCCATCAGGGCGCTGGGCTCCGCAGCAAATCCTTTGTCTCCTGTTTCAATCCCTCTGGAGCCAGCCGCCTGTTCAATCACCCCCAGCGCCCGGCTTAGCTCTGCTCCAGCCCTCTGATGGGCTCTGTCACCCCTATCACCCTGCTGGATCCTGTCACCTGCTCCACCAGCCCCCCCCCTCTGGCCTGCAGCCACCCCAGATGAAAACCTACTTCCTGCTGTCACTCAGGCACCTCTCCTCCCCCTTCCCCTGCCGCCCTCCCTGACATGAGATTTTACCACCCAGTGCGCTGGGCTGGGCCTATCCTAGCCACTCTCTGACTCCCTGAGAGGGCAGTGGGAGGATGGGCGGGGGTGAAGGGAGCCTCTTCTCCTTTTCAGCCCCCAGACTCTCCCTAGGTTTTGGCAAGGTGGAAGCTCACCAAAGCAAGCTAGGTAAAGCTCCAGAGCAGAGGGCCACCCTGACCTAAGCTCTTTTCAACCTCACCCCAGCCTCAAACAGTCGACCCCCCCAGAGAGTGTGGTTTCCCTACAGGATACTCTCTCCCTCTTAACTCCCGCAGCTTCAACTTGGGGCTGCATCACTGTCCCAAGATGGCCGACTCCCTGAGAATCCCGTTGCTATGGCAACAAGAAGGCAGCCCCCTTGGGTGCAAGGGGTAGGGAGCCAGACAGTGCAGAGAGAGAGACATGAAATTTGGCCACTGGGGCTGTGTTGTGCCCTCCTCCCATCTCAAGGGACGTGGCCCGACGGAGCACAGGTGGGTAGGTTTCCAGCTGCAGGCTTTATGGCAGAAATGGTAAGGGAGCGGCAGAGACGGTGACACTGCAAATGCAGCCTGTCGTCCTGGGGGACTTGGGGGACCTGTGGGCTGTGGAGCACAGAAATAGAAGAATTATCCTCTAAATCCAAACGTGTGATACATCTGTCTGGCCAGAGCTTGCCTGTGACAGTTGCCAAGTTGCCAAGGCCACTTAACCCTAGAAGCTGTCAAGCTCAGAGTTAGGATCGTGCCCCAACACCTGCTGCTTCCCAACCAACCCCTTTTTAGATTGTGATATCTTTTAGGGGAATGAGCTCCCTGATTTTATGACCAGCTGCTCCGAGGAGGGTTCTTCTTGATGTGGTCCATACCTGTCTGATGTGCGCGTTAAAGGAAACCCCTCGGTGCATTGGGATTTGGTGAACGACTCTTCATCCTGCCCTTCCAACCTTCACGACAGCATACACTTTAACACCAATGTGCTCCAGGTGACTTTACAATAGTACCTCAATTATTCCAGACGAACCTAGAGGTGGCCATTGTCATCTGCATTTCAAAGGCGAGCTAACCGACCTCCAGAGGAGGGTTGACTTGTCCACCATCTGGCACGAGGCAGAGGTGGGACTCGAATAGGTCTGACAACGTGGTCCGTGCTTCTCCCAGGAGGACCCAGTTACTCCTGAGCCTGTTTGGCCTAGAATGGCGAGTACTAAAATAAGAGGCTTAATTCTCCCAGTTGAAAATAAGTCTTCTTCCTCCTCTCCTTTTTCTTTCAGAGTTTTTTTCTGGGTCCTTTTCAAATGTATGGAAATCTTTATAGTGGTTAGATGCGTCTCCTCCTGGTCCCAGAGCTCAGGCATTTCCTCAAAGACCAGAGAGCCATCTTTTTGAAATGTAAACATCAAGAGAGAGAGAGAGAGTGCGTGTCACTCCCAGGTCCTGTGGGAGGGTAGGAGCCCAACTTCGGTGGGTGCTTTGCTCCCATTTGCAAAACTACCTCCTGTAGCAAATTCTGCATTTGTTTTTCCTCCGGATAAAGCCAATAGGCTAACACAGATGGTGGCCCAGTTACCAGGTAAAGGCAGGATGAACTATGTGTGACAAATGGCGCTATCAAGACCTCTTATTTGAGAATGAGTTCTTGTCTATCATGATGTATAAACAAGGGGTATGTATATCTATAATGGGTTGTATAGGGAACCAGCATATGCCACACCAAAGTGTGCCCCTATGACATACAGATTATTTCAAGCAGGAGGTCATAAGGGAACAGCAGATGCAGGAAAAGTTCTATAGTCAGAGCATAAATTGCTCTTTTGTCAAGAAAATTTACATCAATAAAGGAAATTTCCATGTGTACAAGTATTTCCACCTCCTGTAGCAGCAGGAACAAAAGACTCTTTAACGGCTCTTATCAAAGGAAAAGGCACAGACTTAAGTCTGCATCACAAACCCTCCTGACCGGCCCTTGTTGACCATACCCATAGCAGACCTAGTTCACCTTCATAGCATTCCCCCCCCCGCCGCCCCCGCCCCCCGCCAAGCCTCAAACCCATTTTCCTCTGTCTAACCGAAGGTAAGTCCCTAAATTCTGGCTCCATCTCTGAGCCACCGTTTTCTTTGTGAACTCCTGTGCACAGAGTGCGTGTAATTAAAACTGTTTCTTTTCTCTGGTTAATCTGTCTTCTATTCCTTTGATTCTCAGGTCCCAGCCACTGAACCTAGGAGGGTAGAGTGAAATTTTTCTCCCCTACACGACATAAGGGGGCGGGATTCCATTCTGTCTTTGAAGTCTCATAGGTGATATGCTGTGATGCCCATCACATTCTGGTTTAATGCTTATCCGATAAGAAAACTGTTCCCGCTAGCTTGCTGGAGGTTTTCTGGGTTGGGAGAAGTTTGTGTTGTCTTTTCCCCCTAATTTTACTTCCCCTCCAGGCCCCTTGCCTTTCCAGTCATAGGTTCCCCATCCTTTGAATGTGTGCTTCTCACCCCTAAGATTCTGGATGCTCACAAACGTTCTGTTTCCTAGTCTCGGGGGGCGTGGCCTATTCTGAATTAAGCTTTGCTGGTGGGTGAACAGACATCAGAGCCCAGCTAAGGGTGATCCCTCAATGGCCTTCTTAGGTAACCGTTAGGCTATCCCACATTTTGGGGGAGACTTCAGTAACTATAGCTTTGGCCCAAAGAGCTACCCGCCCAACTGACATCACCCCTATTTTCAAAAACCTTTGAGGTCTAAGAGGTGAGGTCAAAACTTAGTCATGTGCCCATCCCCCACCCCCAGCCATAACTTCTTCTGCTCTTCCAATATATCTCCCTGTACCTCCCCGTCCCCCAACCCACAGATAATCCACTCAGCCTTCCTTTATTCTCAAGGGTCTTTGTTCACTTCATCCTTTCTGGCTTGGAATGTTTCCTCTTCTGGTCTCCACCCAGGCAAGGTCTAGAACCAGGCCAAATGCTCCTCCCCCTGCAAATATTAAGATAAGACCCCCATCCAGCACCTTCGGGCCGCACCTCATCTTAAAGTTTTGTCTGGTCAGTGTCCCTGGCTAGGTCTGGGACATGACCTCTGCAACACCCAGTTCTTTGAGGACATGACCCATCTCCCTTTGCATCACCTTGTCCAACTGCACCAAGCCCGGGGCCAGACCTGCCTGCAGGGCCAGGCTCGGTGACAATGGTGGGTCCTACAGTCTCAGGTGACACGTAGATTGGTAGAGTGTTTCCCAGAGGGGAGGAACTGAGAGGCTTGCCGTTTGTTCCTCCCCCGCAGCTGAGGGTCACAGACTCTTTCTCAGCTAATCAGCAGGTGGAAATGTAACCGTCCAGACTGGGCCACCCAGCACCAGGCCTTCCTGCTCCCCTTCTCTCTCCAGAGTAATAAACAGTCGTTACCAGGTACCTCTCGCAGCCTCCCTTGCTGGCAGGTTATTTATATGTAAATTTTTCTCTCTGTGGTGGTGGAGGCTCGTGAACAGGATAACAGAAGCTCCTGTAGGGGCTGGGACGTGACTGAGGGTGGGGAGAGGCCCTCTAGCTTCTGTGGGGAGAGTTAATATGGGATTAGCCACAACCAATTAGATGGTATCAAACCCAAAGGGACCCAGCTGTTTAGCTAAACTGAGGATCCGGCTTGAGGGAGGGAGGCTTCGGCTGTCGGGAGGGCCTCAGGCATTAGTGGAGCCATCCCCCCAGGAAGCCAGGCTTCTGGATAGAGTCCCAGGCCCAGGGCCCTGGAAGGGAGAGAGGAAGGGCACGAGACCCTGACCTTCACAGCTGTCTTGGAATCCGTGGATGCCGGCTGGAAGCAGTCCTTGCTCACGGGTTTCGAAGGCACAACACCTCTGAGCCCTGGTCCCTTCACCCCAGCTGACCTGGGGTCTGCCTGACAGACTGGGACCCATCCTCTGGAATTCCCCTGGGACACCTCCCCCCCCTCCCCCCCAAAGCCTGCCTTGCTCCGAGGTCCTGTAGGTTGTTGCACACGCCTCTGTGTGCCACTCACCACACTATTTGTCTCCGGGTCTGTGCCTCATCCGGACCGCAGCACCTGAAGGCTGCACATGGCGACATCCACCTTGGAGTCTCCGGTCCACAGTACGGTGTTTGGCACAAAATAGATGGTCAGTAAACACTGGGGAGGGGAATTTGGGGAAGGGTGAAATTTTAGGAAGGGAAATACAAGACAGCCAAAGATATTTGGACTTATATTCTGACATGACTCAACGATGCCCTCCCCCAAAAGATGCTCCTTTAGCATATGGATTATTTAGAGTTAAAGGCCTTTGAGAGACAGCAGGTGAGCGGAAAGCTGTAAAACTAGGGAACAAGCTTCCCTTTTGTAAAGGGAATTTACATCAATAAAGGAAATTTCCATCTGGAAAAGTGACTCTCCTGTACCTAGAAAAGGAGACTCTTCACAACTCTTTTTACTTTTAATTTTTTTAAATGTTTTATTTATTTTTGAGAGAGAGGGAGGGAGACCGCGTATGAGCTGGGGAGGAGTCCAGAGAGACACAAACGCTGAATCCACTGAAGCAGGTTCCAGGCTCTGAACCAGCAGTCAGGACAGAGTCCGACACAGGCTTGAACCTGTGAACCATGAGATCATGACCTGAGTCGAAGTCGGATGCTTAACCGACTGAGCCACCCAGGCGCCCCTGACTCTTCACAATTATTATCAGTGGAATAGGCCCCCACTTATATCTGCATACCCCACCTTACTAAACAACTCCTGTACCCCTCCCCATTTTTTCTGGTTACCTTCCCTTAACTTGTCACCCCTGCCCCAAAGCCCCCTTTTCCTTTATGTAGTCTAAGATGGGACATGAGTCCAAATGGATCCACTCCTTGGGGTCGCTCACTATTGGGAGCTTCCATGTATACGTGAGATGAGGCACACATTAATCGATTTCTATTTTCTCTTGTTAAATCTGTTTTTGGTCAGCCTCATGACAGGGCCACGGCTGGAGAACCTAAAATGGATAGAGGAAAATATTTTTTTTCCCTACCTACATACTGCTTTTTGATCTTGGGCAAGTTATTTTACTCTTTGGCCTCAGTTTCCTCATCTGTAAAATGGGGTAATCACCCCTCATATGACTGTCCTATGTGTAGAGATTGTAAACCTGACCCTTAGTTTGATCAATAAAGTTAGTTATGTTTCTCTTGCCATCAACTGCTTCCCTTCCCACCTCCGGGGCATCAGGTCACTGGTCACACATTCTCTTTTCTCTCAGCGGTGTCCAATTCCTGGGGCAGGCAATCAGAAAGGATGAATTCCGCAATCAGGAAAGCAAAGATGTGCGGATCATAGAGTAGGAAGAGAGGGAAGAATTGGTTGGAGAAGGAGAATGGAAAATGAGCCACAGCTTCTGAAAGAGCCTTTTTATGGTGAGGACGTCCCTGAGAGGTAGCAGGAAGCGGATGTGTAGCCGCAGAGAAAGGGCTATGTGTGCAGAGTGAGGAGGGGAAACCGTGGTCTGCTTCCTGGGCCAGTCAGCAGGCGGGCGCTCTGGCCCCCGGACCCCTGGCCGGGGCCCAGCCGAGGGCCTGGACATGAGGCGCTAGGGAAAACGCCTGCTGCTCTCGATGTGCTCCCAACCCAGAGGCTGCAACCCGACTTAACAACCTCCATTTGGACCTCTGGTTTGCATTTTCTAATTGATAAAGTTCTTCTTTCCAGTTTCTCTCTTTAACTCAGGCAAAAGACCCCCGAGGGCGAAGCTGAAACTACCGCTCAAGCTGTAATGACTACCCAGCTCCAGCAAAACCCCACGTGACAGACCCCAAGACCCCAAGGCAGTGATCCACCTGACCTTCATTGCCCACCTGCCCACTGACCTTTGTCCCGTGCTTCCCTTCGGTAAACCCAGAGGTATGTGCAGCACTTTGGGGATCGTCTTTGAGACGTCGGTCCCTTGTCTTCCTGGTGTCAGCCTCACTGTGAGTGGCTGAACCTGGTCAACTTGGGGCCCTGGCAGCCAGGTGCTCTGGCACCCCTGTTTCCTGGTTGCAGGGCCTGATGCTGGGCTCCAAAACCTGTCTCCAGGAATCCTTCCTTCCAGCTGCTCCGCGTGCCTGTCCCTGTGCTGTGACAATGCATTGGCCGCTCACATGTGTCCTTTGACCTCACGGAATGTGCAGGCCAGAAGGAGCTGTGCACTTCATTGAGTCCAAAGCACTTTTTTTTTAATTAAAAAAACTTTTTAATGTTTATTTTGTGAATGAAAGAGTGGGAGAGAGAGTGAGACAGAGCACAAATGGGGGAGGGGCAGAGAGAGGGAGACACAGGATCGGAAGCAGGCTCCAGGCTCTGAGCTGTCAGCACAGAGCCCAAAGCAGGGCTCGAAGCCATGAACCACGAGATCAGGAACTGAGCTGAAGTCGGACGTTTAACCGACTTAGCCACCCAGGCGCCCCGCAAAGCACTTATTTTTACCAGTGAGGAAAATGAAGTCTGAGAACCCTGGGAATGAGCCTGGGTCCTGAGTCCCAGGTTGGAGCGCGCTCTGGGTACTTCCGTCAGTGCACAGTGGTGGGCGACCATTGGAACCAGCCCGGGGGATCTTCTCGAGTATTAACACCTGGGCAGGAGAGCTGCACAGGCTGCTTGGCAACGGAATAGCCACGAGACTTCCTCCCTCCCCTGGGTTCACAGCTATTTTCAGACTGTCTGGAAGTCCCCAGTCATCCCCAGGCCTCTCTGGGGCTGGTGCCTCACTTAGCACAACTACGCCCTGGCTGGACGCAGGCCTTCTAAAACAAAGAGACAGACCAGCCTGGCAACTTCTCCTTCTGGCAACTTTTCCATCGTCTGCCTAATGCTACATAAAAACAGTGTCAGGTGCCCCTGTGGGTAAGGAAAGCCCAGGCCTCACAGATACAGCGGCTTGGCTCCCCTCCTGAGGTGGGAGCGAGGAGGAAGAGGGGTAGAAATACCTTTCATTCTTTACCAAGGAGCCCACATGGAGAAAGCAAGACACAGCTAGTCTTTCAATAGGCTATTCTGCCACATAACATTCTTAAACCACCCTGCCGCATTTCTAGAACAAATCTGATCATGTCTCCTCTCTGCTTAACAATTGTTCAATGGCTCCCCATTGCCCTGCATAAAACTCAAGCTCGCACCCTGTTAGAACAGCACGATCTGGCTAGAGCTTACTTCTCCAGCCCTGGGATTACGCTGTCCTTCCTCCCACTGCTGCGGCAAGACTGATCTGGAATTTAACCCTGGCCGGTGCAAAATGTTTTCTCGAACCCGGTCCCTTAGACACTGGTCCTTTCGCCCAGACCACCACTCTTTGTTTTAACTCCTCTTCATCCTTGAGATTCAGAACATGAGCCTGGTGCCAAGTGGAGACTCACCAGGGATGAGTGAATTCCACCTTCAGATGCCCGGAAACCCAAGGTTGGCACCCACCCCTCCCCATTTATCCAGCATACCATATCACTGTTTTATCTTTGAAGTTTTTAGTATTATTTAGCCCAAATATTAGGACTTAACTCTTTTTATGAGATTCATATCTTCCTAATTTATCTTTAAAATAATTTGATACACGGCACCTGGATGGCTCAGCCAGCTAAGCGTCTGACTTCGGCTCAGGTCATGGTCTCATGGCTCGTGAGTTCGGGCCCCACGTCAGGCTCTGTGCTGTCAGCTCAGAGCCTGGAGCCTGCTTCCGATTCTGTGTCTCCTTCTCTCCCTGACATACCCCTGCTCGTGCTCTGTCTGACTCTCTCTCTCTCTCTCAAAAATAAATAAAACATTAAAAATAAATAAATAAAATAATTTGATGGAGGAAGTGTCAGTGCAGAGGCAGCCGGTCAGTAATCTTAGCTCCTCACATGGAAGTGGGTGGGCCTCCCCTTTCGTGTCTTTAGTCAGAACCACCATCAGAGGCTGGGGCCTCTCTTGACCCCTGAGGGAAGTCCCCTCAGCACCCACTGCCCACTGAAGTCCCACCCCTGGAGAGTATCCTGTCTAGCCTGAGATATGGCCAGGAGAGGTGGGAGAACCCTACTCCTGTCTCCTGGGACCCAGCTTCACCAGGGCCCATGTGACCAGGTCCCCGACCGCGGTTCACTATAATTGTCCTGGAATCCAACTTCCATCCAATCCCCGAGGGGCCTGGGGAAGCAGCAGCCATGGGGCCTCCCCAGAGAGGGTGCTCAAGGGAGGTCCTGTTGCACTGCGGCTGGTAAACCAAGTGGCTTGGAACCTGCAGGGAGGCCCCTCCGGCTGGAGGGCCGTTGCCCAGTGATACCGTTGCTGTTGAGAACAGCATTTCTTTCCCCAAGTGCTTATACAGATTCACTGCATTTCCTTTCCTTTGACCCAGTTCTTGGTGATGGAAGGTAGGCAAGAGATACAGGCCATGTCAGAGGCTGAAGGTGGTTCCAGCAAGTGCTGACTTAGGCCCTGACCCTTAGAGCTGTGTGTGCAATTTGCCTCAGAGACGGGCTGCACTGTGGCCCTGATATGTCCTGTGCCAATGCTGGTCGACAGGGCCTTTGCGGCGGGCACATCCTGGAGCCTGACCCTGCACTGGAAAGGACGGATCCTTTTGTCCTCGGTGACAATCTCACAGCCCCTGGGCACTGCCTTGAAGTTGGCTTGGCTGGGTGGAGGGCCTCTAAAATCCTCTCCAGTCATGACCACATCCTTGGCCCCTCGGGGAAGGGCTTGGGGAACCCTACCTATGAGAGTCTGTAGGCCAAGGTGTGCGGAAAGAGAGTAGGATAGAAGACCAGGCACTCAGGGATTGGCATTCCCACGGCACCTTCTCCAGGAAGCATTCCTGGACTACCACACCAGACATGCATTTGCCCACCAGAACCACACCAAACGATGATCATGCTTCTGCTCTTTTGGTTTCCAGGGCCCACAAACCGGGGCCCATTTTCTCCTCCTTCTCCCCAACTCTCCATATCACGTGGGCAATTTCCATTTCTCCTAAGCAGTGTGTTTGAGGCCGTTTCTACTCTGGTCAACCTGGTCTAGGTTTACGTCCTAGCAGGCCTCCAGACTTCAGATGCTGGCCCCTCTAGGCCCACTCTTCATACAAATACCCAAATGAGTCTTCCTTACATTAGGCTGCCCTCTTGGGACTCCCTTACTCAGCAATCTTCCATGGCTCCCTCTTTTCTAGTACACAGGAGCCAATATACCACCTAATCCTTACCGTTCATACTAAGTTTCCTCTCTTCTCAGCGACCTTCATTTACACGGGCAAAGCAATGGCCCCTTTCAGTCTTTGCCGTGGATGGCTTTTCTGAACTTCTCTCCTCTCCAGATTTCCTAGTGTCACTATCTCATCTCTTCTCCTACCCCTTAGTGATACCTGCTCAGTTTCTCAGATCATTCCTGCTTCTTTACTTTTTTACTCAAATCTTAAATATTGATGTTCCCTAGTCTCCTGTCCCTGGCACTTTCTTCTCCATGTCCATGTTCTCCTTGGGGGATCTTGTCCAACTGCAGAGTTTCAGCTGTTTGCTACCTATTCACTGTTGTTTATACATCAACCTCTTTAGTCGAGACTAGTGGTCTCCAACGGGGCGTGAATCAGATGATCTCTTGAGGTATAAGAAGAAAATACTGCTTTAATTTTTAATCTAAAAATTACTAAAGAAAATGCATTTATAAATAGATAAAAGGAGCACCTGGGTGGCTCTGTCGCTTAAGCAGCCAACTCCTGATTTAGGCTCAAGTCATGATCTTAAGATTCATGAGTTTGAGCCCCACATCGGGCTCTGGGCTCACCATGTGGGGCCTGCTTCTGATCCTCTGTCTTCCCCTTCTAGTCCTCTCCTGCTTGTGCTCTCTCTCTTTCTCTCTCAAAAGTAAATAAATGTTAAAAAAATTTCAAAGACTATGTAATATAATATTGACACATTAATTATGAACAAATACGCATATATTGGGGAGGGGTATAAGCTCAAAACTGTTTTTCCTAATGGGATGTGTGGCAAAGATTCCCAGGGATCCCAGAACGCCCACCCAACCCTTCCTCCAAGGTGACAGAAATCCTCTGTCCACATGGCTACCTCAGATAACAGCCCCATTGCTAGGCCCCTTTCAGCCTGATGTAGCCTTCTGACCAGTTTCTGGGATCTGAGCGGGAGTGAGATGTGCAGCTCTCAGGGAGAAGCCCCTGTGGGGAGGGGTCTTGCCCTACCCTTGCCCCCTGTCCCCTTGCCCGCTGCAGATGGATTGCATGCAGTGAGACAGGAGGAGCCTGGGCCCTGACCCCTTCGAGATCTGAAACAGTGTGGATTTCTTTCTTTATTGATTGATTTCTTTATTTTTTATTTTTATTTAAGTTTTTAAATGTTTATTTATTTTTGAGAGAGAGAGAGCATGAGCAGGGAAGGGGCAGAGAGAGAGGGAGACACAGAATTGGAAGCAGGTTCCAGGCTCCGAGCTGTCAGAATGGAGCCTGACACAGGGCTTGAACCCACAAATTGCAAGATCGTGACCTGAGCTGAAGTCGGAAGCTTAACTGAATGAGCTGCCCAGGTGCCCTGCAGCTTGGATTTCTTATGCTTATGAGGGAGAGGGAAACCCCATCCTATTCAAGCCGCTATTACTTCAGGTTTTGTAACAGCAGCTGAATCTGTGTCCTATCAGACAATGTCTGGAGTACTCTGGTCTAGCTTTCTCTCCTGAGCTTCAAATCGATATGTGCACTTGAAGTACAAGTGGCAGGAGCCCACGTGGGGAGAAGACGGAGGCCGGCAGCAGAAGGAGCTGTTCCCACGGGCACACAGTGAACCCTGGGGCACTAGCCAAGCCGCCTCAGGCCTGGGGGTAACATTGTGCAGAACTCAGGTGCACAGCGAGCCCTCCTCCCTGCCCTCGAATCTCAAAGACAGGCGGTGGGAGCATCAGGACGGCATCTTTGGTGTGGACGTCGGTGGGAACCACTGGTAGAACCAACGAGGAAGAGTCCTAATGGCAGAAATGGTACCATAAAGACACAACAGAGGACTACATTTCCCAGCCCCCTAGTGGCTGATGCCATATTTCTAAGCTACAGCCCGAAGAACGTGGACAGAACGTGATGTGCTCCGCTCCTAGGCCTCGTCTTCTCATGAAATTCAATTTCAACGCCCCCTCTTTCCTCTGCTGCCTGGACAGTGCTGGGGTGACCTTGAAACTACAGGATGGTGGCCGCGTAGGTCCACAGCACCACAAAGAGGACACCCTCCCTAGAGCTGCCCAATCGGGAGTATCCCAAATGCATTAAAACCTTGGATTGCAAGGCACTGTTCTGCGAGCATCCCACAAGATGAGCGAATATTTCTAATACATTCTAACTTTATAAATAAGCCAGGTCTTGCCTTATGAGCAGTATGTGATGCCAAATGTCACATGATCATAACTGAGCCAATGGTTCTTCTCTCTCTCTTCTTTCTCTCCGCCCCCCCTCCCCCGCCTCTCTTTCTGTGGGATTGCCGGTGATCATCTCCCATGCTCAGATGCTCAGTCTTGGGCCTCAGTGGTTGGAAGAAATCAGTGATTTTTCAGAATGATGGAAGGTGCTCACAACTGGCACTAGTGTATTTTTTGTCCCTTCGAAGCACCAATGGACAGTCCTTTGCTTTTCCATACATGGGTGAGCTTAGGAATGCTTTGCTTCCTTCTAGGTCAGGCTGCCTGTGGATATAGACCCTTTGCTCAGCTGCCTTATTGCCAGTTACATGAAATAGAGTCTATGACAAGAGTTTATTAATACTGTACCATTGTCAACATTTGTGTGAACGTATACAATGGACCTGATGCAAAAAGGATTCCATTGAGCCAATAGATGGCAATGATTCCGTTAGTGATAGCGAAAGTCATGCTCCATCAAACCCTCCCCTCTCGTCTCCCTCACACCGGCCACAAAGGTTTTCAGAAGTAAGTGTGGGTGAATTCATTTTTCTTATATTTTGTATTTTCTTTACTATCTTGTATTGTGTTACAGTATTGTAATCATTTTTAGATGAATATTTTGGGGTTGTGAAATGAATCATCTGAGTTTCCATGATTTCTTATGGGGAAATTTGCTTTGATATACAAGTGCTTTGGATTAGAAGCATGTTTCTGGAACAAATTATGCTCACAAACCAAAGTTTTGCTGTGTATGTTTTGAGCAGAAGTTAATGCTGAGATTTGGGGGTTGTTTGTTCTAGAGCCACCATTAATTATCCTAGCTAATAGAGTTCTCTAGTGGCTTTGTGAGTGAAGGACAATGACAAAGGAGAGGTGAAGCAGAAGAGAGGGAAGAATGACACTGTGTATTGACTGGAGGTGGCAGGCAGATGCCCAAGTGTGTATGATGCCCTTTTCAGGGACATCAGGGACATGAGATCCTACTCCGAAATCCAGGCAGTCTTTCCCATAATGGTTTTCTATTCTGTCTCCTTTGGACTCTCAGAAGGCCCTGAACACATTCTTGTAAAAGCCCATGCTCCATCCCCATGTATGTGTGTGTGTTTCCACACACACAATTATACACATCCAATATGTATTATACAGATACATGTACTTTATACTTTTTAAAAAGCCTATTTAAACTTCTGGAGTGTGCAATACAAAATTATAACCAGCATGGGATTTTAAAAGACTAAACTTTTAATTTTGAGATAATTGTAGATTCACATGCTATTGTAAGAAGTAATACAGAGAGATCCTGTGCACCCTTGAGCCCTTTACCCAGGTTACTACAATTGGTAGCATCTTGAAAAACTACCTTTTAAATTTAAATCTCGGGTTGCCTGGGTGGCTCGGTTGGTTAGGTGTCTAACTCTTGATTTCGGCTCAGGTCATGATCTCACGGTTTGTGAGTTTGAGCCCCACGGACCCTGCTTGGGGTTCTCTTTCCCTCTCTCTCTGCCCCTCCCCTGCTTCTGTGTATTCTCTCACTGACAAAATAAATAGATAAATCTTAAAATAATGAAATTTAAATCCAAACTACTTTTAGATTTTAGCCATTCTGATAGTGTAGTAGTATCAATTGTGGTGTTAACTTGCATTTTTCTGATGACTAATGAAGTTGACTATCTCTGCATGTGTTTATTGGTCATTTGTAGATCTGGAGAACTGTCTGTTCAGATTCTACACCCATATTAAAATTGGATTATTTGTCTTTTAAATTTGTCTAACATTTATTTATTTTTGAGAAAGAGAGAGACAGCACAGGGGAGAGGCAGAGAGAAGGAGATAGAGGATCCAAAGCAGGCTTCCTGCTGTGAACTCAGAGACCAATGTGGGGGCTCAAACTCATAAACCATATCATGACCTGAGCCAAAGTCAAGAGTCGGCTGCTTAACTGACTGAGCCACCCAGGTGACCCTTATTTGTCTTTTTATTATTGAGGGTTTTTTTTTAATTCAAATTCAAGTTAGTTAACATATAGTGTAGTGTTGGGTTCAAGGGTAGAACCCAGTGATTCATCTCTTATATATAACACCCAGTGCTCATATCGAAAAGTGCCCTCCTTAATGCCCATCACCCATTTAGCCCATCCCCCATCCACCTCCCCTCCAGGAACCCTCAGTTTGTTCTTTGTATTTAAGAGTCTCTTATGGTTTGCCTCCCTCCCTGTTCTTATCTTATTTTTCCTTCCCTTCCCCTCTGTTCATATGTTGAGTTTCTCAAATTCCACATGAGTGAAATCATATGATATCTGTCTTTCTCTGACTGACTTATTTTGCTTAGCATAATACCCTCTAGTTCCTACATTGTTGCAAATGGCAAGATTTCATTCTTTTTCATTGCCAAGTAGTACTTCATTGTGTGTGTATATATATATATATATATATACACACCCCCACCCTTGACCTTAAGCTCCTTTTTAACGGTGCCTTATAGGGGTGCCTGAGTGGCTCAGTCAGTTAAGCATCCAATTTCGGTTCAAGTCATGATCTCACACCTCATAGGTCCCAGCCCTGAATCAGGGCTCTGTGCTGACAGCTCAGAGCCTGGAGCCTGCTTTGGATTCTGTGTCTCCTTCTCTCTCTGCCCCTCCCTGCTTATGTCTGTCTCTTTCTCTCTCTCAAAAAATAAATAAATATTTAAAAAATTTTAAAGATTCCTGACATATGTTAGAGGATGGGTAAATGCAGGCACGTCTAAGTCACGTTGGCTGAACTTAATAGAAAGCAGGAGTACTTGGCTGGCAGGAGGTGGAGGATGGCAAGCAGAGGGACGAGGATGTCACAACGAGCCCAGCTGCTCGAAATGCCGCAGCAGCACAGCGCCTGGCAAGTGTCGGGCAGTCTGAGAAGTTAGCCTGACTTCCTCGGGGTAAGTGTGGTCCTGGCAAGGGATAAGTGCACGCTGTTTTCTTCCGGTGCAAGTGCTGGTTGTGAGAGAGAGAAGCAGGTGGAAGAGGGTCCACCTACGAGAGGGTGGAGAGACGTGCGTGTGTGCTTGCATGCTCGAATGGAGAGCATGCTCAGGGAAATAGTGCTCGCTTGTCACCAGAGAGAGCCGAGAGGGGTCTGGGTGACAAGTGTTTTCCCTAGAATGACTTTTGCCTGCTGTTGCTAAACAATTGCTTCGAGCCTTCATGGGCCAGACACCCAGGTTGAGCCTTAGCTGGATGCATGCGCCAGGGCGGGGAGGGCCCCTTTGCTGGGAAGCACTTGTAGTACAAAGGACACTTAGAGTTTCATTTGTGTTCCTGGGTTCCTCTTAAGCTTTTGCACCTTGTCCATTCTCTGCTCTGCTGTGAGCCTGGGGTGGTGGGGCCTTGTGTTCCTCACTGAGATGTAGTTCCATCATGTTTAGAATAGAGGTGTGATATGCTGGCCCCGCTTTTTACCCATGGGCGTTTAGAGAACCTTGACATTCAGCCTCAGGGGGAGAACAAAAAGGATGAGGAGGGGAGATCTCTAGGGCAGGAGGGCGGAGCCTGAGCAGAAGGGAAAAATGGGAGCCTGTGCTTCCTCCACAACTGGGCCAAGGTCACATTCTGAGTCTTGGTGGAGGCCAGGACAGCCCTCTCACCACCAGTAATATCAGAAAGCCTAGGAAGCGATTGTAATGGGTTTGACTAAGGCCTGTGAGCTCACTCTCTGCCTTTTAGGAAGTTCAAGTCAGGGGCTGGTGTAGATTCAGGTGGAAGGAGAGAGGGCTGGGAAGTGAGCTCAGAACTCAGCCCGGTCCAGCCCGGTCCAAGTGCAGAGTGGGCATGACCTGGCCCCCAGGGGTTGTATGGACATCAAAGCCAGTCCTCAGGGCAATGCAGATTTGCTAGTTAACTGCATCCCCTCTAGGCCATGGAGACTGCAAGCCTAGAGTCCCTGAGTCCCCAGCTGGGAGCCTGTGCTCTAGGCTTTATGGCAAACCTGCACACTGAGGCACCGAGAAGTGGGTCACTGGTCTCTAGGACAAAGTGAAAACTGGTAAGGCCTCTAGGGCCAGAACTCGGGGGTCTGGATACCTCGTCTCTACTTTTTCTAGTACATCTCATTTTCTACACAAAATAACTGCTCTGGACACCCCGCTATTTGGTTTTACTCTTCTTTCCTTTCATCTTCCTTCCACCCCATCACGGTGTCTGGCAGGGATTTCTAAGAATTGTGGGCAAACTGCTGAAGAGAGAGACCCCTTTGCAAATCTTTCCTTAAGGGTCTGGAATTTAAAGTCAGGTTCCTCAGCTTAAAAGGGCTCCTCCTGGGAAGACCTGGGACAATATGAACATTGAAAAGAATTATGAATTCAAATGATTGTAAAACACTGAACAAATGGATATCCAACAGATGATTGTGATAGATAAATAGAGACATAAATAACTGAATGAGTTGAGAGACAGAGAAGCTCATTCCCCACTATCGGAAGTGACTTTGAACCAATTCTTTATTCAGGAAATTAGTCATTAGAAGAAGGAATCACGCATTTGTCCTGCCTTTGTAGGAGGAATCATGGTTAATTGCTGTTGATGAAGGGAAAACTCTTCTTTGTGAAGAACACTAGCCAATGAATACGAAATGAATGGCAGAATTCGGGAAGTTATGATTTTGCAATATTCAAAGAAATAATGGACTCAGGCAAAGATCGATAAATGGTAAATGCATCGGTGATAGTGTTGAAGAACAAGGCAATCCAGGGGGTCGAGGTAGTGTTTCACAGATTACTCACTGACTGTAAGAAGGGAAAAGATCATTTCTCAATGGCCAGATCTGGCAGTGGCCACCTTAACCAAGTGATGAGAATCAGCGGGATCACCTGGCCTTCTGTGCCGTCTAATGGGAGGCATTATGAAGTTGATTGTATCACCTGTGAAGTTGTGTCAACTATTAATTTACGCATTAGTCTGCTGGGACCACCAAAGACCACAGACCAAAAGCGGGGACTTTAAACATCAGAAATGTATTCTTCATAGTTCTGGCATCAGGGAAGTCCAAGATCAAGGTGCTGGCTGATTCTGGCAAGAGCTCGCTTCCTGGCTTCGAGAAGATGTCTTTCCCACTATGTCCTCACATGATGGGGAGAGAAAAAGAGAGATCTTTCCTCTTCTTACGAGGACACAGTTCCATCATATCAGTGCCTCACCCTTATGACCTCATTTAATCATATCTGGAGATCCTACCTCCAGATACAGTCACATGAGGGGTTAGAGTCTCAACATACGAATGTGGTGGTGGGGGTGGGGGTACAATTTAGTCTGTAACAAAACATAACAAAATAAGCCAAACTTCGGTGGACTAAGCAAGAAATATTTATTACCTCACAGTTTTTGTGGATCAGAAATCCAGGCAGGGCTTAGCTGGGGGCCTCTGGCTCTCTGATGAGGTTGCTGTCAAGCTGTGGGTGGGGGCTGTGGATTCATCTGAAGGCTTAATGGGAGATCTGCTTTCGAGCTCACTCATGTGGCTGTGGGCGGGCCTCAGTCACCAGGACCCCTCCACAGGCCCTTCTCACGATGTGCATCTAGCTTCCTCCAGGATGGAAACCCAAGACCAACAAAGGACACCCATGAAGCCACAGCTTTTAGGTCATCTAATTTCAGAGGTGACAACCCATTACTTCTGCCATATTCTATTTGTTAGAATCGAGTCACAAAGGAGGCGGGGATCTTATGGGCCCCTACCAAGGATGGTTTCTCACCAAAAACCTTCCAGTCTAATCTAATCAAGCTCTGGATCTAAAGTACAGCTTACAGGAAATATAGGGAATAAAGCAATGAGTTAAATAGCACCATAAAGAAATAAGCACAAGAGCTCAAAAACTGGGACATTTTGCCAGACCATCAGCTCCATCACTTGAAAAAGCCAATGTCCTAGGGTGCCCTGGTGGCTCAGTCGGTTGAGCATCTGACTTCAGCTCAGGTCATGATCTCATGGTTTGTGAGTTTGAGTCCTGTGTCGGGCTCTGTGCTGACAAACAGCTCAGAGCCTGGAGCCTGCTTCAGATTCTCTATCTCTCTCTCTTTGCCCCTCTCCTGCTCACACTCTGCTTCTCTCTGTCTCTCAAAAAAAAAATCAATGTTTAAAAATAAAAAACAAAAGAAAAGAAAAAGTCAATGTCGTGACAAAATTAAAGGGTGGGGAGACTATTTTTAGATGGAAGAAGACTAAACGAATAAAACAACCAAATGCCGTACTGAACCTTTGGCATCTACTATGAGAACACAGCTATGAAAGACATCTCTGGAATAATTGTGGAGGTTTGAATATGGGCTGGAAATTAGATGATATTAGGAAATCATTAATTATTTAAGATGTTATGGTGACATTTTGGTTACATAGGAGAATGTTCTTTTTAAGAGTGCAGGCTGGAGTATATAGGAGTGTACTCTCTGGTACTCAATTTAGACTCAGATGATCTAGAAAAATACATAGACAGGGGCGCCTGGGTGGCTCAGTCGGTTGAGCATCTGACTTCGGCTCAGGTCATGATCTCATGGCTTGTGAGTTTGAACCCCACATCGAGCTCTGGGCTGACAGCTCAGATCCTGGAGCCTGCTTCAGATTCTGTGTCTCCCTCTCTCTCTGCCCCTCCCCTGCTCGTGTTCTGTCTATCTCTCTCTTTCTCAAAAATAAATAAATGTTTAAAAAGAAAAAAGAAACATACATAGATAAAGCAAATTTGACAAACTGTTAATGGTAGAATGTAGATATGGGGCCTATGGGCTTTTACTGTCTTATTCTTTTATTTTTATTATAATTTTTATTTTTAATGTTTATATTAGAGAGATACAGGGCACTAGCAGGAGAGGGGCAGAGAGAGAGACAGAATCGGAAGCAGGCTCCAGGTTCTGAGCTGTCAGCACAGAGTGGGGCTTGAACCCACAACTGTGAGATTATGACCTGAGCTAAAGTCAGACGTCTAACTGACTGAGCCACCTAGATGCCCCTCTTTTATTCTTCTTTTTAAAAAGTTTTTAGGGACACCTGGGTGGCTCAGTCGGTTAAGCCTCTGACTTTGGTTCAGGTTATGATCTCACGGTTCGTGGGTTCAGGCCCCATGTCGGGCTCTGTGCTGACAGCTCAGAGCCTGGAGCCTGCTTCCGTTTCTGTGTCTCCCTCTTTCTCTGCCCCTCCCCACTCATGCTCGGTCTCAAAAATAAATAAAACATTAAAATTTTTTTTTATTTTATTCACTTCTTTTTTGAAGAGATAGAAAGTGTGAGTGGGGGAGAGGGTAGAGGGAGGGAGAGAGAGAGGGAGAGAGAAAATCTTAAGCAGGCTCTATGCTCAGCATGAAGCCCGATACAGGTCTTGAACTCATGATCCTGGGATCGTGATCTGAGCTGATACCAAGAGTTGGCTGCTCAACTAACAGAATCACGTAGGCACCCCATTGTCTTATTCTTTGAGATTTCCTCTAATGTATAAATGTTTTTCATACAAAAAGTTGAGAGGTAAAAAAAAAAAAGTCGGTCTTCTGAACAGAATTATTTAACCCATAGAGATGAACCCAAACACGTTTCTCAGGCCTCATGAAAAAAATATCTTAGTTTTTCTCATCTAGACACTTAAAGTTTGTTTGGCTCATGCCCCATCTTGTTCTGGAAAAGATTTAAGGTGACTTCTTGCTCCGCCCCCAACCCTTGCCTACCTCTTGGGGCACCAGGAGCCTGGAGGAGGAAGCAGAGAGAGCTGGACCACAGCAGGCCTGTGTGTGGGTCTCTGTTCTTATGGAGGAAACTTGGATGGATTGGGCTCCTTGCTCTGCTGCTTGCATTGACCTTGGGAAAGCTTCTTAATTACTCTGAGGCTCCGTTGCCTCAGCTGTCCAAGAGAAGGGTCACCTGCCTCAGGGCTGAGGGAGGTGTTAGAAGCCACAAGGTGACTTTTGGGAAATGCTGTTTGGGAAGATGAAGAATGTCCAGGGTGTGAGTTTTCCAGGTCCTAAAATCCCAGACACTCTGAGTAGGGAGTCTGGCAAAGCAGGCCCTGGGAAGCAGAGAGAGGAGGGGGCCAGAGAGCCCATCTTCGGGACAGTAGTGGGTGTGTGGAATGAGTAGGTGACATGGGGGCTCGGGGCCCCGTGGGATGACACATGTGACCAATCAGGCAGCCTGTGGGCCCGGGAAGAGCCTCTTCTCTCTTCCTTTCTTACCAGCACCTTTCCTGGGAACCCATCACTTGGAAAATATTTGCATGGCCTTTTCCACTTGGTGTAGCCGGGATCACAGCAGGCGTCTGTCTCCTGCCTGCCCCCCTCTTTCTCATGAGTCCAGCTCCAGTAAGGAGGTGGCTTGACGGGGTTACAGAAGATCACGCAGAGCCTTCCAACACCAGCTGCCTGCCTGCCACCATCTCGGAAACCGAGTTTGATGGTCTGTGAGATTATCTGTGGAGAGAGGAGCCGGCCAGTGAGAGGCACCAACATGCTCATCCATTCAAACTCCCACAGAAGCAAATTTGCTTCCCTCTGCCCTGGCAGTCTCCCTGAGACCCTGGCCAGAGGCGGCTGTTGGCTTGGCAGAGGCCCGAGAGGCTGCCGAATGAGCCTGTCAGGCCCCCAGCTTTACCGGTAATCTAGAAATCCGTAAACAAGGGAGCCTGGAGCTTTGCGCTCGGCTGGTGGGTGGAGGGATGAGATGCAGAGCTAAGGGGAGCCGGCTCTTCAGTCGGAGAGAACCCCTCAGGAGTGAGGAGGCCCGTGAGCCCCCAAGGGAAGTGGAAAGGTCTCAGGGCACATCTGACCTGTGTGGATACCAGGGGAGGCCTAGAAGCGTGCAGAACCCGTGCCCCTGGTGAGTGAGAAGCATCAAAATCCCACCATTAACATGTTATGCCCTTGGGTCAAGCATTGCCCCTAAAAAATGGCAAGTATCCCCACACGCCTAAGGAATGAAGCCATTACCCCAGACCCTCAATAGACCCTATCAACACACACTGAGCTCCTTCCATGTGACCAGGTGGTGCCAGCCCTGGGGGTACAGAGTCAGAGCCCCTCTCGCAGCATCTCAGTGTGTGGGGAGCAGTTACAAGGCAATGCATAAAGGCTGCTGTAGAGATGGGAGTCCTCATTCTGCAGCAGGCAAGGTCAAGGCTAGGTGGGGGGAGGGTGCACAGTGCAAAAGGGGGAAAGGACACAGACAGCAGAGAGAAGGGGGAGGCCCGGGAACCAGCAGGGCCGTCCACTGAGGGCTGAGGCGGGCAGGCTGGTCTGGAGGAGACAGGACCTTTGCTGCTGCCCAGGAACAAGGGAAGCAGAGGGTAAGAAGCCAGGAGGCCCAACCTTTAAAAGCCCAGCCTCCTTGTTACACATGGGGGTAGTGGGGAGTCACTTCTCCTTTGGTCCTTGGGTCCTCATCTGTTTTCTCGACTTTTGGGCAGCCTGGCCAACTCCAGACTCTCCCAACTCTGTAGGCTTGGGGACTGGGCATCTCATTACCCAAATGTCTCCCAGACGATTCCTCCTACAGCTGGGGTTGCTGGTGGTCTGGAAGGTGGCAGGGGGTGGGCAGTGAGAGGGGAATCCCAGTGGAGATGAGAGCTTTCTTTCAACCTCTGAAATCCCAGGACTTCCTCTGTGAAACGTCCAGAGTTCCGCGGGCGAAGGCGTGACCCGAGGGAACTCAGACCTCCTGCTGATGCATTAAGTCAGTGATGCCACCAAGCCTGTGGCATTTAGTATGAGCTGTTTCGGAGTGCATCTTCCCTGCTCTGACTCCACTGAGTCCCTGGGAAGGTGGCTGTGGCAGAAAAGATAGTCTGAGAACTGAGAGGCATGGCAAAACACGAAATGTCCTCTAAGAAGGAAAAGGGAGATGGGAGGGAGTTTGCAAGAATCCCCTTGAGGTTTTAGGCTTTTTTTTCCTCCTTGAGGCCAGTGACAAGATTGGTTTGCCTGATGTCGAGTGTAGGAGACTTCCATGGGTGAGCTGTCCACAACTGGCATCTTAAAGACCCCAGAATGGGGCGCCTGGCTGGCTCAGTCCGTGGAGAGTGCAACTCTTGATCTCAGAGTTGTGAGTTCAAGCCCCATGTTGGGTATAGCGATTACTTAAAAATAAATAAACTTAAAAGAAAGAAGAAGAAGGCCTCAAAATGACAGTGGTGGTCTCCAGAGGACCAGGTTTGGGGGAGCTGTGCAGAGAAGAGACAGGACTTCTAGCTTGCCCAGGACTCGGGGATTCAAGGTGAGGAGGCGAATTCCTAGCAGGCTTCCAGGCAAGCACCAGGCTGCCACTGTCAAGATAAGAGCAGCCAATCAGTCAATTCATGGGCTTGCCCTGGTGCTTCTGGAATCTCCCAGGGCGGGGGTCAAGTCAGAAGCCTTGGGGAGGACTTTGGGGATGGGGTGACAGAGGCAGGAGCCTGGTGACAGATGGCTGAGGCGGCATAGGGTCAGGGGACACGACTGTCCTACGCTATCCCCGCACATCTGGCCCTTGCATCCCATCCATGGTCTTATGATTCCAGGGCTTTCTTGCCCCAACCCCCAATCCCTGCCTCTGCCCACATTGTTTCCGTGCCTCGTTTTCCTGGGTGCCGTCTTCCTGCTCTCAGAGGATTTCCCAGACGGCTTCAGCCCTTATTTACTCAGCTAGTCATTTTACGAAGAGTTTTTGTTTTGTTTTGTTTTGTTTTAGCCACCAGGGGCCAGAATATAGAGATGAAGGAGCCATGACCCTTGCCTCCAAGGAACTCAGTCACACTGATATGTAACTAAGCAAACAAAATGAAGACACAAAGGTCGGCCACAAAGGGGTCTGGGGTATTGAATGGCTGCTGGGGGGCCAGGAAAAGCTTCCTCTGAAGTAGACCTGGCAGGTTTGGGATGAGAATGAATGCCTGGCAGGAAGAGGGAGCTCCTCTGTGGAAGGGGTGGAAGAAGGACGTGAGCAAGGACCTGAGGCCTCGCAGGGTCCTGCACTTGGGGAAGTTCAGGCTACTGCGTAGGGAAGGGTGGCCGTGGGAGGGAGGGAGGCGCACTGGGTCCTCAGTGTGGCTCTGGCGTGTCCACCACACATGGGCCACTAAGTCTATGTTGGACCCAATCTGCCTCCTCACCTGAGGGCTGTGACCATCCTTCCCCCTTCCCCCTGTCCTACACTGCTGGGTCTGTGGGTCACATGGCATTGTTCTGAGCACACAGATGGGATCTGACAAATCATCATTGGTCAAGTCTTCCTAACGCTCTTCCAGTTTTACCATCATGGGAGCCTTGAGACAGAGTGAATAGGTCTCCTTGTTTGTGCAAGGCGTGCCAAGCATGGGGTCTGCCCAGCTCACACACAGCTCATTCCTGAGAAACTGTACCCCACGCATGCGCCCCCAGAGCCTCTACTGAGGGGACAGCTTCTTCGGCCATTTTAGGCTACGTGACCCCTCCACCCTGGCCCCAGCTCTTCAGTGGCCTGTGACAGGCTAGCTTACACTGGGAGGGTTGAGCCATCCAACTTCTTCTTCTTGAGAAGCTGAACCAGAAAATCCAGAGCCCCACAGCTGCTAAAGTCTGCACATCCCGCAACAGGCTCTGATGTCGATTCTGGGCAGCACGGTCAGAAGCCCCCCATTATGGTTGGGAAAGAGAGACTGGGAGGTAGAGGAAAGGCTGGGTAGAGGGTGGGGATGGGGGCAGGAAGCAGGGGGAGAGGCAGAGAGAGATGCAGGTGCAGAGGAGGGTAGCTTAGCCACAAAGATGGAACACCAGAGGGAAGGAAAATGGCCAGGCCAGGCACTAATCAAAGAACTTTTATTGTATTGACTTATTGAATCCTCACAACTACCTTATGGGTAGGTGCTACACTTCCATTTTATGGATGAGAAAACTGAGGCACAAAGGGGCTTAATGGCTTTCCAGGCTCACATAGCCAGTTAGTGGCAGAGCCAGGATTTGAGCCCCGTCCCCAAAGCTCTGCTGGGTCCAGGGGCTGAAAGGAGGACAGGACAGTGTCAGCTTCTGAACAGCCCTTGGGTTCTCCCATGGGCCCACTGTTAGAATTTCCTTAAGATTCTGGTTTCCTTACTTATTATTTTGTTTGTCTCCTTGAATATACTCCCCCAAGCCCCCTCCCACCAAAATGCACTCCTGAGCTCATAAGACAGTCTGCCCCTCTGATAACTGGTTTATCATTCAGGCTCCATTCAGTTCAGCATAAACATGAAATATTTATTAAATGTTTTTTTCTCAAGTCACTGTTTTCCTCTATACTCTGTCGAATCTCACTTTTCTGTCCCTTGACAACATCTTGGGCAGATTCTGTAACTTCTTTCTGATTATTAAATAAACCAAATTTAAGAATTCAAATCTTGCCTCTGATTGAAACTCACCTGTCCTCACTGCCCGTGGCCTGGGGGCCTGGAATGGGGCCGGGGATGGTCTGAATTTCAGTCCTCCTCCTCCTGGAGTGCAGGGGGGTGGGGACGGGACAGCTTCCTTCTGGCATGTGCCCTCTCCATACTGGTAGCCTCCTGTCCGCTGGAGGTGAGGATGAAGAGGAGAGGGACATGTATCTGAACCTAGTCCTGATTAGGGGCATGGAAGTCCTCTCTCCACTGGCTGGTGCTGCTTCTAGGCTCATTCATCACCACCAAGTTCTCTTAAGGGGGTCCCTTCACCTGGTGGACTGCCCTCTTGCCGGGGGGCTACCAGCAAGGTGGCTTAAGCCATGACCTTCTGCAGGGTCCCTTGTCCCATGGAGAATGTATCCATCCCAGCTACGAGGCATGACGGGAATGCAGGCCACTCCCTGCTGCCCCTCCCCCCACCTGCCATCTCAGATCTCCTTCCCTGGCCCAGCAAGTGTAAGGCAGGTGACATCGGCCAGACAGATGACCTCCTGCCCAAATGAGGTGCCAGAATGTTCTTCTCACAGACTCTTGGAATCCTACCCCAAGCTTGACAGCCGGCTAGAGAGGCATGGCCCCTACCCCTTAAAGGAGCAGCCATTGTTCCCTCCCTGACGCTTAGGACTCACACTCCTGACAGACAGAAGGACAGACACAGGGGGAGGAGTCAGTGGTGTTGGGCCAGCAGCTCGGTCTCTTAGTAAACCCAGCGGAGTGGTCTAAGCCTAATTGTTTTAGGCTATGAGAGTTTTGTTTTTTATGTCTTTATTTTGAGAGAGAGAGAGAGTCTGAGAGCAAGTGGGGGAGGGTCAGAGAGAGAGGGAGACACAGAATCTGAAGCAGGCTCCATGCTCTGAGCTGTCAGCACAGGGCCAGACCTGGGGCTCGATCCCACAGACTGTGAGATCAGGATCTGAGCCAAAGTCAGACCCTGAACCGACTGAACCACCCAGGCGCCCCTGGGCTATAAGAGTCTTGATGCCTCTGTTTTCAGCTGTGGGTCCTGGTTTCCTCCTCCAGGGTAGCAGCAAGCATCCCACTCAATGTTCTGTGGGCTTGCAGCCCAAATACCCAGGACCACTGTCCTCAGATAGAGCAGGATACGTGGGGACTGGCTGGCTCCTAGGGGGACAGGTAGGACCCGGTGCATCCTCTGCCTGAACTCACCTGTCCCTGCTCCTCCTGACTGACAAGGGGTCCTCAGTTTGCCACCCTCCTTGGATGAGTGGCAAGATGTAGCGAGGGTCAGGATTTCTGGAGAGCTAGATGCTGTACACAAGTATAGTTAATGCCCATCACCCATGCTGCCCTGGCCTGGGCTCCTTCTCCTCCTGCCCCAATGCTTCTCTTCTAGATCCTTCTGTGGCTTTTCTGCTAGGACCACCTTCTGTTCTTGGTCTCCCAATACCTTCATCCCACCCCTTTAATCTTCATACCCATGACTTTCCAGAGTGCCCTGCTGTACCCCTCCCCAGGCTGGCCTTCCTCCCCTGCCCACCAGCCTTGAGTGCCCTTGAGGTTGGGCTAGTCTGATCCCGTTCCCTGGTCAGGCAGGGTAGAGCCATTTCTCCTTCAGGGATTTAAGGGATCGAGAACTGGGTGGGGGAGGGCTGCTCTGCGCCGCTGTAGCCCCTGGCCGTGGACACACTCTGCCCTGTGGGGGTGATGGTCCTTCTCCTGACTTCCCAGAGGCGCAGGGCCAGGCTGGCCCCTGGCCAGCAATGAGCTCGCGCATGCTCTGTCTCTCTTTCTCTCATGCGCGCGCACACACACACACACACACACACACACACACACACAGAGCAATTCATAGGGATGTTGTAGACAGGGAAAAATTATAAGGTTCATTTAGAAAGCAGTAAAGAGAGGATTTCAATTTCCTTTGAAAAATCACAACACAATTCTTTTGTGGTGACTTCTGCAAGAGAGGTAGCTTCTGCTCTTGGAGCTGGGGTGCTGGAACATGGGAGTGGTTGGCAGGGAGGGCTGTGTGGGGCTCCAGGGTGGGTGTGGGTAGTCGGAGCGAGGGATGGGAGGCTCCGTGTGGCAGGGGTCGGGGAAATGGGGACTGGGGCAGCTGAGGGGGAGTTGAGAGGGACAAGCCTGCACACTGTCGGACGGGCCTGGACTGGGTGAGGCCTGAGGCTCCTGGGGGACGGAATGTAAGGGGGCGTCCGTCTCACATTTGTGAAAATGGATTCTCTTTGCACAGCGGGCTGGCTGGGTTCTGTGCCGAGGGAGCACCGTCCACTTAGGTCCTGGCTCACAATCACCCCGATAGACCCATGATACAGACAGAAAGTGGAGTGACACTGTTCAGAGAACAGGCAGCAGATCACGGCCACTGTGTTCAGGGTAACATGGCTGCATCCTGTCCAGGAAGGTAAGGTTGAGGAGCAGATGACTCTCCTCTATCTCTCTAGGAAAACTTCCTGGGGGAGGAGGGAGGAATGGTTTGGGGAGCTCTTTGAACTGTAGCAGCGGGGAGGGAGGGTTGCATGCCTCTGTGTTTGTGACACTCTGCCCATGAACATGTTGCATGTGTCCACTATAGGACTGAGGTAGCTGCCCCAGCCTGCAGGGTCAAGTTCAGCAGACAGGGGTCCAGGCTTCTGGAAGCTGATTCTAGAGGGACTCAGGGCAATGTTTTCAAGATCTTTCCCCACTCTCCCTTTCTTACAGAATCTTACCTCAAATATCTGTTTGTTGGCTAATGGAGTGGCGTGTTAAGTGTGGAGAACCATGAAGAACATTCACTGGCCTGGAGGCAGGGGCCTGGCTCTGATGCCACCTATATATATGACCTTGGGTGATCTTAACCTCTTTGGGCCTCTTTCTCCTTGTGACAATAGCTTACATTTTAATTAGTCTTTAGGGGACAGATAGTCTTTTCTTTATTGCTCAAAATTCTGCAGTGGCGGCTGTTGATATGCCCATTTTACAGATGCAGACAACGAGGTACAGAAGAATTGTCAATGCGACAGTTTACTCCTGTATGAAATGAGAAAGTAAGGCTGCGTGAGCTCTAAGGATTCCTTCCAGATTTTCTGACTCTGTGGAAATATGCCCCCAGAATAGATTCCTAACTGTTCGGGCAATGGTCTTGTTTTCCTTCATGGGTTAATTTTTTTCTTGCTGCCCTAATAATCACAAGCCACGTGACTTAAAACAACACGGATTTGTTCTGGAGGTCAGAAGTCCGCACTCAGTGTCTCACTGGGCTGGGCCCAGGGCCAGGGGTCAGCCCAGCTGCGTCCTTTCTGGAGGCTCCGACCGGAAAACCCATTTCCTGACCTCTCCCAGCTGCCCCGCCGGTGGCTTCTCTCTCCAACTTCAAAGCCAGCCGTGTAGCATCTTCAGATCTCCCTCTCTGACCTCTGCTGGCATCATCACACCCCTGTTCCCTCTTTTAAGGACCCTTCCAGCTATACTGGACCCTCCCCCCCAAATCCAGGATAATCTTCCCATCTCAAGGTCCTTAACCAGATCACATTGGCAAAGTCCCTTTTACCGTGGAAGGTAGCAGTTCCCAGGTTCTGAGAACGAGGCTGTGGACATCTTTAAGGGGCGGGGGTTACTCCGTTTACCACATAAGCCTCTCCCCTTCTTTCCCTTCCCTCCCCTCTTCAGCTTCCAACAACATGAAAAGCGTACCCGGAAAAGGAAAGGCAGTGGGTTGAGCCACCATCTGCCCATTAGTAAAGGAAGTTTCTTATGAAGGCTGCATAAAAGAGACAGGAGATGGGTTTAAGTTACAACTAGAGGGAATTAATTTAGATATCAGAAAGCACATATATTGAGGACTATTTGACAGGATTACAGGGGGAGCCTCAGTTGAAAGGCAAAGAATATAGTATGGTAGTTACCAGTCCTGACTGTAAAGCCAGACTGTCTAGAGTTTGAAACCCAGCCCCTGCTGCTTTTTTAGCTGCGTGACCTTGGACTTCTCTGGGCCAGTTCTATAAAATACCAATAAATTGGGGCACCTGGGTGGCTCAGTTGGTTAAGCATCTGACTTTGGCTGAGGTCATGATCTCACAGTTGGTGAGTTCAAGCCCTGCTTTGGGCTCTATGCTGACAGCTCAGAACCTGGAGCCTGCTTCCGATTCTGTGTCTCCCTCTCTCTCTGCCCCTCCTTCTCTGGCTTGAGTGTGCTCGCTCTCTCTCTCTCTCTCTCTCTCTCTCTCATAAATAAACATTAAATAGAATTGGGGCACCTGATGGCTCAGTTGGTTAAAGGTCCAACTTCGGCTCAGCTCATGATCTTGCAGTTCATAAGTTCAAGCCCCACATCAGGCTCTGTGCTGACAGCTCAGAGCCTGGAGCCTCCTTCATATTCTGTGTCTGCTCTCTCTGCTCCTCCTCTGCTCATGCTTTCTCTCTCTCTCTGTCAAAAATAAATAAACCTTAAAAAAAATTTAAAAATAATAAATAAATAAAATACCATTAAACATATGAACTGCATGGGGGTTTTCTGAGGACTAGGAGATAATGTTAGAAAGTGTGGTCATGCCCAGAGACAGAGGTTGGAGGATATGACTTTGGAGTAACCCGTGGGCTCCTTGAAGGGGTGAGGCTCTGTCTATAGAGATGGAGGCCCTGAATAATTATTAGACCACCTTTTGCTAGTGGACGAATTCAGACGGACTGCCCTTTGGTAGCCCCTCCCGTCTCTGGCTTCTGGAGAGTCCTGAACAAAGCGGTGACCAGTGGAAGGGTCCTTACAGGGATATATATACATCGCCATAAACTGCCCACCCCGTGGGCCTCGGGAGCCAGGTGAGGCCACTGGCCTTGGGCCCTGGAGGGAAGCAGTTCTCCTGACGCCTGAGAACAGGGCAGAAGAGGCCCCCTCATCTCAGCAGTGGAAAAACACCCACCCCTTTGCGAGCTCATGGGCTGGCTCCTCTCTCTGTCAATATGTTTAATGATTTGTGACATGACTGATCTAGAAAGTGAACTTGCCTAATCCATCTGTTGAGAAGAAAGCCCCAACAGAGCAGCACATGTGGGGGAAGTCAGGACTCTGCGTCCCGCTCGCTGCTGGGGGCCCTGGGCGGACAGTGGATGAGCAAAGGGCAATTTCCAGAGAGTCACCTCATGTCCCGTCTGGAGCAGTCTGGAGAGACAGAGGGAAGGGAAGCCCACACACCAGGCAGGGAGTGAGGTGGAGGGGGTGGAAGGACACCTCAGAGTTACGATCCCAGAGGACTAGAGGTGCCTGCTCCCGTGGAAGTTGGGACAGGTGCATTAACACATCTTTGTACTTTTGCACTTGTCGTGGACAGAGCTGGTGCCTTGCCTAGGGCCCTTCGTGTCCCTCTCATGCTTCTGTGTACACAGACTCCTGCCCGAGTGCCCTTCAGCTCACAAGTTGCATAGGCAGCCTTTGGCTGGGGGCTCCTGGGGCTCCCGGAACTGCCCCCCGCAACCTGGACATGAGTCCTCACCCTCACCCACCGCCTCCAGGTGGCGCAGAAGCCCAGTACCTTTGCCTCAACTTGGGAAAAAAACTCTGCAGTGTCATTTATATTCCAGAGTTTTCCATGGGATCAGGCTGAGGTAGGGACTTCGCTTGAAATCACATCCTTCCCCGGGCTAACTAATGGTCCCAATACCTGATTGGTTTCCCCAGGTCGCGTCCCTCTAACAAATACCTTGCACGTATTTCCTTTTCTCGGGCTCTGCGTCTGTGGAGCCCAGCTTGGGACAGGTCTCAAAGCACATTCGGAAGAGGCTCATGAATAGCGGCAGTGAGTCCACGTGCTTTCTAGCTTATATCGGGGTGGACAGTGTGGTGGCCCCGCCAGGATGGTCTTGAGGACCCCTGTCAGTGGCTGGAGACAGCCAGGCTGATAAGGCCAACCACATAGGGGTATGCACATATGTGCACATCCAACGACCCAGGTCCGGCTCTGGAGTATTTTTTTTATGACCTCCCACTCCAGCGCCACTCCCTGCCTCCTCCTACCAAAGCCAGATTTGCTTTCCTATGTCTGCTTGGCTTGGACAGACGTTAAAATGAGCTTACGATCCCTGGGTACACACTGTGTGAGGGTTGGAATATGGTGTTTCCGTCAGCTCTGGCTGCTACAACAAAATACCGTAGACCGGGTGGCTTCAACAATGCATGTGATTTCTCACGGTTCTGGAAGTGGGGGAGTCTGAGATTAGGGTGCTGGCAGGCTTCCATTCCTGGTCAGAGCCACATTGTGGCCTGCAGAGGGTCACCTCCTTGCCGTCGGCTGACACGACCTTTCCTTGTTGTGTGTGCGTGAAGGCTCTGGTTCCTCTTCCTCTTCATAAGAACAAGGGTCCTGTTGTACCAAGGCCCTAGCTTATGACTTATGTAACCCCAATTTCTTCCATAACAGTCCTGTTTCCAAATATAGTCACATTGGGGGCTTGGGCCCCAACCTATGAATTTGGGGGAGGATATAGTTCAGTCCAGAATAATGGGGCAAGGCCATGCGGAATGAAGGGAACTTCAAAGTAATCTCGTCTGGCCTCATGAGTTCTGCAGGAGCCCTGCAGTGCCAGAGGGCCCTCACTAAGGCTTACACGCATGACCTGGATAGTCCAGAGAGAGTCTGCCACTCTTGGACATTGGGAATTCACAACTAATGTATTTACTTTTTTTAATATTCTTATTTATTTTTGAGGTGGGGGAGGGGCACAGAGAAAGAGGGAAACACAACCCCAAGCAGGTTTCAGGCTCTGAGCTGTCAGCACAGAGCGGATGAGGGGCTCCAACTCCTGAACCCGCAGCCAGAGACAGAAGCTTAAACGACTGAGCTGCCCGGGTGTCCCTATTCATGTAAACATGTTCTAGGACACACTGTTTTTGCTGGCTCAGACTTCCTTGAGAAAAGAAGAAAAAACAACCGTCATGTACTTCCAGAATGCTTTCCCCATCCTGCTCAGAGGGGGAGCCCCTTGTGTGTTCATTCATAGAAGTATTTATGGAGCGTCAGTTGTACAGACTCCCGTTGCTTCAGTCACCAGGCCTCCACTTGCCCTAAGAAGCAGCTACATGCTTCACTCTGTGAAGAAACCCCCTTCTTCCTCATTCCCTTCTTTTTCAGGTAAGGGGGACTTCACCTCCAGAGGCAGTCATGTGACCAGGAACTGGCCAATCAGAGCGCTGCATCTCCGGGGCCCTGTGATCAGTTCCACAATGGACGCTGAGAAGTGCGGTCCAGTGAGAATGGCCTCGGGTGGGTTTGTTTGGCTACTGGAGAAGAAAAACACTAACTTTAACCTGCTAGACGTTAATCGATGAGGACATAGGTCTGGGCAACTATGGACAACATGTTGCTAACTACAAGGAACCTGAGACAAAACGTACGGAGCAGGAAGACTGTGTCCTGGAGACGTTGTGTGTGGCCCTCAAGCCCGCTGTGCCTGGAGCCCAGACCCCGGATGTCCAGATCAATGAGCCAACACCTCGCTTTTTACTTAGGATAGTTTTATTTCTTTGGTTACTTTTGAACAAAACTGGTAGAGATGTTGGTTCCAGGAGTGGGAATGTCTGAGTGGCAGACCAGCCTGTGTGGAGATAGGGCACAGAGCAGTGAGGACAGTGCACCCCGGGCTGAAAGGGGGGAGCCTTGGTGTACAGAAGTGACCTTCAGGAAAGAGCGAACCCAAACCCAAAATTAGTGTGAGTCAGGGCAGGAAAGTGGGAAACCATAGAAATCAGATTGAGACCTGGGAACACATGGTCGCCTTGGCCTCTCCCAGTCACCTCTGGTATTGAACCCTGCTCCCTGAAAGGGGTGCAGTAGGGGATGAGGAGCAGCATAATCCCCTCCCACTCCAAGGCCATTGTTTGCAATGACCTTAGGAAGGTGGAGTCCCGGATGGAGGCCTGGGAGACTGTTGGCTAGGGAGATGGGCAGAGCACTGGCCAGGTTGCACATTCAAAGACTATGTCTCAGCAAGAGCTCTGGCTGCAGATCCTAGCCAGTGGACCAGACCCAAAGCAAACACCAACACCCTACTAAAGACCCAAGAGAATTATTCCATAAGAGAAACACCCAGTCTATCAAATAATCCATGTAAAGACGCCATCATCTAAGGCAGTCCTCAGATCCCCCTACCGCGTTAAGTGGAGAGCTCCTTTCTAGAGGTTGCATCTTCCCCAGTGTCCACCTCAAACACAGCCATGGAAGGCAGCGGCCAGGGGAGATGGCTCAGAAAGCACACTGAAGGACAAAGAGCTTTGCTGCCCACCAGGTGCTGAGAGTGGCATGTGCTATGGGTCGGTACCCTCTCTGTACGTTGTTTCCCATTCTCTTGCTTCGCTCTCTCCTTTATATACTGTTGATGTTGTGGGGGGCAGGGAGGGGATGTTAACTGTATCACTTAGACAAAGGTGGCCTGCCCGTGAGAGGCCACAGCTGGAAGTGACCAAGAAAAAGGGCACATCTTGAGGGGTGGGATTACATAATGTCTAATGCACAGGTTCTGGGGACAGACTGCTTTCTTTGTCCCCGCCCTCCTGCACTTCATAGCTGGATAATAGGAGCAAGTTACTTAATACTTTAATGTCTGTTCCTCATCTATACAAAGAGGATAATAATGATACACATAGACACTTTGGATCATCCCCCTGTGGCTGCCATCTTGCTCCCACATGGATGCTGTGATGGAGGTCAGCGTGCACAGGAAAGTGGAGCTGGAGGTGGAGCAAGATGAACCACTGAATCAGTTCTATCTGAGTCCAGCCTGATGCTTTCCTGGCCACTTAACATGGAGAATACATTTCCTTTTCACTTACATGAACCTGATAGATTTTTATCACTTGCAATCAGAAAAGGATAGCTGATGTAGCTACTCTATGTGTTAATCACTGGATACACACCCTCTCCTCCAGCTCCCAATGCCCCCCCCCCACCTGGGAGCTCAGATTCTAGTGCAGACAGATAGGCAATGCAGTGTGGAAAGTATGGAGATGGGGAAGTCCAGGGGGCCACGGGAGCAAACACAAAGCGTATACAGTCTAGGTATGGGGATCCAGTGAAGTTCACTGGAGAGGTAGCATCTTGGCTGAGTCCTGGAGGAATAGTTAGAGCCAGCTGAGGGGGTAGAGGGTAAAGTGACCCATCCTGTGATGGATGGTCAGTCTCTTAGTCACTGGAGGTTTTAAGAATGTGTTGGAAAACAACTTGCTGGACATGTTGAATAGAGGGGATTTATGCCTTGACAGGAAGTTTACATGCAATCCTTTCAGGGGCAAATATAGCCCTTGACCCCTACATGGTGGCCTGTAGGGCAGTATCACAGTCCTGTGGCTCTTCATTGCTTTGGTCTGAGCATGTATTTTGTTTGGCTCATACCATGTTTAAAATTTTAAAAACTTGTTGCCAATATTTACTTATTTTTATTTTGAAAATGATTTCTTTCTTTTTCAGAGAGAGATTGCAAGCAGGGGATGGGCAGAGGCAGAGGGAGAGAGAGAATCCCAAGCAGGCTCCATGCTCAGTGTAGTGCCCAGTGTGGAACTCAATCTCATGGCCCTGAGATCATGACCTGAGCCAAAACCAGGAGTTGGACGCTTAATCCCCTGAACCACCCAGGTGCCCCCAAAACTCATTGCCAGTATTTAACATCAAGGCAGCTCACATAAACGTTTGAATGTTCGCTTCTCCTGAGAATGCAGAAGGCCCACCTGCACCAGTCCTACTTCCCACTTGCCAACAATGGGCTGGTCTCCAGAATGGCGCTCCGTCCACATAGGACTTGTGAATCCCTGGGTCCATTGCAGTACCCCCCACCTTCTTGTCTCAGGGTAGTTGCCCATTTCTGTACCTTAGCTGTGGGCCCCTATAGGAATTTGAATCTATGAGCCCTGTTTTGAGTAAGGATGTGCTGGCCTTGGATTGGGCTGTATGTGCTGGTGGGTGATGCTTTAGGGAATGAAATAAACCTGAGTGGGTGAATGCCCATGTCTGGCTCCTTTCCCTCTGGCGCTGGTGGGCGTGGCTCACATGGGCGGGGCAGATTCAGAGACCTGGATTTGAGCAATGGAAGCAGGGTGGGGCTTAGGTGGTTTTATGCCATTCAAGGCCACATGGCTCGCACACGGTCCCTTCTGCATGGGCCAGGCTAGCTTACTAGGGTTCTGCAGTGGGGCTTGGGGGCAAAGCTATGGCTGATAAAAAACTTATTTCTTTGTCTTGTTTTCCTTCTTTGGTCATATTTCATCTCTTTAAGGCAGCTTTCAGGTATTCCTGGGTCCCCAGGACAGAGTCCGTCGATAATAGCATCTGCATGTGTGTTTGACATTTGTTCTTGTATTCTAAGTTTGGGTTAGATTTAAATGTTATTAACTTCTAGGTGTTATTTAAATCTGAAATTAAGGTTTTTCATAATAATCTTGTACATAGCCTTTCCCCAGCTTCATTGAGGTATACTTTATAGACCGGTGGTAAGTGCGTAGAGCTCAGCGTGCCTTGACCAATGCATACCCTCCTGTAAAGCACCATTTTAGTCATGATTTGAACATTTCCACCTCCCCAGAGTTCCCCTACACTCCTCCCTGTCCGACCTCCTACCACTGGCAGTCCCGGGCAATCACGGAATTGCTTTCTTGTCACCATAAATTAGATTTCTGTCTTCTGGAGTTTCATACAAATGGAAGCATACACTGTGTACTCTTTTTATCTGCCTTCTTTCACTCGGCACAGTTTTTTTTTTTAAATGCATGCATTGTGTTGCATATACGATCAGTTCATTCCTTCCCTTTTTCCCGAGCAATATTCTGCTGATTGTGTAGCTACACTATGGTTTGTTTCTCTCTTCACCTGTTGACGGATATTTGGGCTGTGTCTAGGTTTGGTGTTACAGATCAATTGCTATGAATGTCCACGTACGGGTCTTTGTGTAGATGCATGTTTTCATTTCTCTTGGGCAAGTACCTAGAAGTGGGGTAGTTGGATCTAGGGTATACTGGGTTCAGTGGGTGTTGGGTCTAGAGTGTCTTGGGTCTAGTACATAGGCAAATGGATCTTTAGCTTTTTAGGAAACTGCCAAATTTTCCCAACACAGGTGTTGTACCATTTTACACGCCCACTGGTAATGGACGAGAGGCCACTTCCCAGGGCTGTATGGTGCACGTGTAGTGTTCCGTCTCCTTACAACACTCAGCATTTCATTCTTCCAGATTTTAGCTATTCTAATGGGTGTGTAGTGGTTTCTAATTGTGGTTTTAATTTTGCATTTCCCTGATGACTAATGATGTTGAACATCTTTTCATGTACTTATTGGCCATTCATATATCTATTTGTACATAATAACACCCTGATACCGACTCTCTCAACCTCTAACGGAGGCAATAGAAGACGATACAGAAAATTAATTCACAGCACAGCGAATCAGTTCTATGAAAAGGACTGATGAAAGATGTAGGTGTGAGAGGCAGGAGAGCTCACATCTGATCGGTGTCGTTTTCCCAGAACCATGCAGGTGGGACAGAGGGCAAGGGGTGTCAGATCAGTTTCTGTGATGGGGATGCTTCTGGGCTTGGCTACTGGCCACCTCTCTGTTGGGCTCTCCTCTGTGGGGTGGAGGGTTGGTAGGTGGATTGGCTGACTCTGAGCCTCACCTCCTTTTGTTAGGTTTCCTTGTTCCTGGGCATAAGTTCTGAGCCTGCCCGGACCCTCCAAGCCCACCAAAGCCACCTCTGCCCCTGGCTGCAGAATCGATAGGAGCAAGATCCTGAGCCTCAGTTTCCCCATTGCAATTGAGGGCAAGGCTGAAGGATTGACATGCCCAGGGCTCCCCTCTGGTTCTGGCCCCAGGCGGCTGGGCAGTGGGGGAGCTGGGACATGGCACTCCGGTGGTGGGAGTTGTCAGTGCAGGGCACGCAGATTTAATCCTGACATCTCTCCAGGCTTTAACTCGGCCTGGATGAACTGTGAGACCTGCACTCATCAGGTCCCTTATACTGATCAGTCTGTTCAGTCTCAAAACCACTTTGATTGATTTTCTTTTCAGTGACTAGGACTGCTGTCTGACGGTACCAATCAAAATGAAATTTGGCTTCAGGAAGACTCAGCTTAAGGATAGAATGTCTTGTTCTCTTTGTCAGTTTGGCTTATCTTCTATTCCAGGAGCTCATGGATTTGTCATATGCATCAAAGTGCTCAAATCTTCTGCCACTAATTGGCTGTGTGATCAACATGACACAGTGAAAAAGTCGCTGGTTTTGGGAACCTGAGTTTTGTCACAGCCCTGTCACTTAGAAGCAGTGTGACCTTGGACAAGTCTGTAAGACCCCACTTTTCTCTGTAATATGGGGAGAGCAAAATTTACTTCACAGTATTCTTTTTTGATAATTAAATTTGACAATGGCTATGATGTTGAGGTATCCTTGTAGTTTTTACTGGCTCGGGCTTCAAGCTTCTGCTGTGAAGAATGATGAGGCTGGACCTGGTGATCTCTCAGGGCCACCTTGCTCTGAAATATGATTCTGGGAAACACAGCAATGCTCTTGTCCAGATCATCAAGTAACTTTTCTTCACAGTGTGTTAATAAGTCTCAGGAGGAGAGGACACAGCATGATATGTAATCAAAAAAAAATCCAGGTTTCTGTAAGTTGGGGAAACTTTCAACCTTGACATCAGCCAGTGTGACGTCCACGAAGTCTACCCTTGGGCCAAACTACTTTCTCCTTCTGGCCACCTCTCCAGGTAGCACCATCCAGCAGGCCCATACGTTTGGGTAAATAATTAGCTCAGACGAAAGCAAGTCTTAGAGTCAATAGTCACCTCTGTCACAGACTTGGAGAGGGTGCCTCATGGTGACTCAGTTTCCCTTTCATCTCAGAAGTTCCACAGGCCTTGCTCCTTCCCTCCTTGGTGTCAAAACTGCAAGTTATCCTCTCAACTGGCCTCTGAGGTCCTCCAATAGGAGTTGACAGATAAGTAGCAAGAATTATTATTAATTCATGAAAATATGTATAATCACATAATTGGAGTGTATAATTGATGCTTCGTGGCTGCAGGCAGAGATGGAGGGATGCATAGATGCAAGCCAGGGAGAAGGAGGCTGCCATGGATCCCGACTGCCATACCATATGAGCGACGCGGAGGGTTGAGCACTCCGGGGACCCTGCCAAACACGGAGTCACCAAAGGTCATAGGCTGGGGAGCCACACAACTCAGAGGCAGTGGGTGAACAAGCCATAGGCAGAGCTGCTTCTTCTGGGAGATTGCTTCATGCCCATATTCGGAGGCCACCGGCGCTTGCCGGCAGCAGCATGAGCTTCTGGTGACAGTTCCCCGCCGGCGTCCAGATGTCCGTAGTGGCCGAGAAACAGGTAGCCTTTTACCTGCGGCTGGTTTCCTGGGCTCTCCCCTTGGGTTCTTCTATTTTTGAGTCCCTGATGGTCTGGCAACACCCAGGCAGGGCTCCCACCCCCTCTCTGGTCCCAAGGGCCTGGGTTATGATAGATGAGGTCTGAGATCCGTTTGTTTCAGGGCTCATTGGGTGGAAGGGGAGGAATAGGTAGCGACTGGAGTCTCTCCTCAGTATATTGCACTCAAAGCTTCCTCTGCTCGATCGAGGATGTGGGAAGGTGTGTGCCTCCAGGGGGACAGGGAGCCAGGGCAGGACAGGACAGGAAGCAGGTGTGGGCGATTCTTGCTGGGGGGTGGAATAACAACAACAGCAATGATAATAGCAGGCACCTGTGTTGAGTGCTTCCAGTGTGTCAGGCGCCATCTGCATTAGTTCGTGCAATCATCATGCACTTCCGTGATGTGGGTGCTGTCATTATCCCCGGTCGTTGGGAAGGACACAAAAACCAAGGCAAGATAAGTCACCTGTCTGAGGTCACCCAGCTGGGAAGGGATGGAGCCAGGACTTCATTCCAGGTCCCGCTCCAAAGCCCACGTCTACAGCCACCTGCTCTGCTTCTCCGGGCGCACAGCGTTTTCCATTCTGCTGCCGCCACCCACCATAGCCACCTCCACCTGGGTTTCTACCCCTGAGCAGCCCCACCCCCACCCCCAATCCCCATAGGCTTGTCATCCGGATCAAGTGAGCTGATACTTATTAAGTACTTACAACAACAGTTGGTCCTTTGTAAGCATACATCAATACTAGTTGTTGTGGTTGTGGTTGTTGTTATTATTATTATTATTCTAATATGCTATTTCTCTCTGTTGCTCTGCTGGGTGCTGCAGGGCTACAGAGGTAAAGCAGACCTATTTCCTGCCCTCTGGGGGGCTTACATTATAGTTGGGAGACAGGACAGACAAGACAGACACACACAGAGAATAAAAGGCAATGCACAATGCATGCATGCGTACACTATGAGCATGGCTCATAGAGTAAAGGCAGTAGAAGTCCAGAATGAGGGGGGGCTTCTTGGAGGAGGTGAGGTGGGACCTATGGCTGAAGGAAGGGCTGGGTTGTTAAGGTTAAAGATGGAGTGGGTGAGGCCAAAGAATCCACGTAGAAATAATAACATCAGAATGGCAGCTCTTCCCCCCAGGAATGAACGTGGGGATTTTTGCCTGCTTAAAAAAATTTTTTTAAATGTTTTATTTCTTTTTGAGAGAGAGACAAAGTGCATGGAGGAGGGGCAGAGAGAGAGAGAGGGAGACACAGAATCCAAAGCAGGCTCCAGGCTCTGAACTGTCAGTGCAGAGCCCTATGCGGGGCTCAAACCAGTGAGCCGTGAAATCTTGACTTCAGCCAAAGTGGTTCAGCCACTTAACTGACTGAGCCACACAAGCGCCCTGCGTTTTTGTCTTTTATGTAAACCGCTGTATCCCCAGTGCCTAGGATAGTGCCGGGACAGAGCAGATTCTCAGAATCTATATGCTGAGAGAACGGATGAGAGAGGGAATGTTCAGGGGAAATCGTAGGTTTGGGTGGGACCGGCAGACCGGCTTGGCGGGGCTGAAGGAGGGGCTGGAGGCAGCGCATGGGTCTTGAAGAAGTCTGATTTTGACAGATGGAGTGGGAAGAAGGAGCTGCAGTTCTGGCCGGGCGGCGGGGGGCGTGGCTTCATGTGAAAGCCCAGGAGAACAGGAAACAGTGCACCGCTCGTGCACGTGGACAAGCCTGGGATTTTTCCCACCACCCTTGGCACCCAGAGGAGAGGAGGTAAGACCACGGGCAGGCACCTGCCTCAGAGCACAGCGGGGGTCCGGGCTGGTCTAGGGCATGGAGACAGCAAGCACAGCACGCAGACACCTGCTCCCACGACGCTGCGTCTCCTCGGGGCGCATGTCTCCGCACCTGTGCGGTCCGCGGTGCTCACCTGCCGTGGTTTATGGTAGAGCCCTCACTGCGCCACAGGCTGCTCTCAGCGCGTTCCTTAAACTGGCTGTTTGGTACCTCTAGTCTGAGCACCTGCTCAGTGGACTCACTGTTCGTACTTCACACATGCCTGCTTCGGGGTGGTGCAGGAATGGGCTATGCAGTTTCCAGTACAGCACTGGAACAGCTCCTCTGTACGTCCAGTTCCCGAGTTGGACCTTTAGCTCTTGGAGCAGGAGGAGGAGTTTGCTATTTTTTTTAAAACATTTTATTCAGTTTTGAGAGACGGCATGAGTCGGGGAGCAGCAGAGAGAGAGAAGGAGAGACAGAATCTGAAGCAGGCTCCAGGCTCTGAGCTGTCAACACAGAGCCAAATGTGGGGCTCGAACTTACGAGCCATGAGATCATGACCTGAGCTGAAGTCAGACGTTTAACCGACTGAGCCACCCAGGCGCCCCTGCTATTTTCTTTTCTTTCAGTTGCCTGCAGTGGGAATGAATTTAATGATGCTAAGAAGTTGATTGAACATTAATAATAATAATAAAGTTCCTGTGGTCACAGTGGACTTAAGCTAATGCTTTCAAATTGAGTGTGGGTAAACTTGGAGAGTGTAGGGTTAAATCCGGAGCAGAGTAATCTATTAGTTGATCCCAATGACACAGAGAGAGGATTAAATGTGAGGGTAGGATTAAAATCCCGTAATTTTCTCAGGTGAGGCTGTGTCTTAGGAGGTTGTATGGAGATAGTAAAAAGAAAGAACATTCTTTGAAGTTGACAAGAGCTGCGTTTAGTCTCTCTTACTTAGGAGCTGAGTGATCACTGGGAAATTCCCCTAACCCAGTGGTTTTCAACTAGGGTGATTTTTCTTCCCCAGAGGACACCTGGTAATATCTAGAGGCACTTTTGATTGTCACAACTGGAGTATGGTTTTGCTACTGACATCAAGTGAGGTCAGGGATGCTGCTAAATAAACATCCAGAGAACGATCTGGCCCCAAACGTGAATAGTGCCTACATTGAGAAACCCTGTCGACCATCATAAGCCTGTTTCCTCATCTGTAAAATGGGGTGAAGAGCAGCGTAGGAAGATTAAGTTGAGTGGGTGTGCATTCATGGCACACAGTAGGCCCTCAGTTCAGTCCGTCCTGTTACCCTCTCGAGTGCCTTTTTCATTTTGGGTGTGGAGAAGCTGGAGCAAATTCAGAAGTGCTGCCAAGCTAATTAAAGGGCGGGGGTAACATTCTGAAGGAACATGAAAAGAACTGGAATTATTTAGCCTGGAGAAGGAAAGTGGCTCAAAGGTGATTTAATAACAGTCTTAAAGCCTAAGAAGGGTTATTACCAAGAAGATAATCCACCGCTTTCCATCTCCACTGAGGAATGAAAACGAACCTCAAGCAGGGCGGAATTAGGCTGGATGGAAGGCAGAACTTCCTGTCCACAGAGGTCAGCTAAAGGAAGAGTCATTGAAGCAGTTGTGGGAGGGGATGGGGTCAGGTGGGCAGAAAGGAAGCGAGATGGTGAGAATGGTGGGGTCCCCGCCTCCGGGAATTCCCGGGAAAGCCAGGCCTAGGGGCTGCCCCTCAATTCACTGGGTGCAGGAGTATGAGCAGGTGTTGCTCTGGCCAGTGACCCCCCCAATCCCAGCTCAGTAGTTCGGGGTGGGGGGCAGGGGCTGGGGTCTCTGTGGGTACCAAGCTCCCCTGGTAATTCCCTTGCCCGCCTGCAGGTGGGGCCAGCTTCACTTCATGAAGCCCCCTTAGTGCACCTTGCGGCTTCTCACACTCTGCTTGGGAGGGTAAATATGCGAAGCTGGGTAGTTTGGGCTGGACACAGCCTGTGGGGGGCAGGGCGGTCCATGGAAGACCATTACCTGAGGCCTTGGGGCAGGTGAGAGGTCATGGGAGTGGTGATGGCAGGGAGAGGTGGGAAAATCTTCTCCTGAGCCCTGTTTCCTGGGTGGGCCTCTGGGCCCTCCATCAGGACAGACAGTTTGGCTCTAAGATGGGCCACCTGCTGATCTTGCCTCCTGGAATCCGTCCTGAGTACTGGATCCTTTGTGCTCTCTGGAGACCCAGAGCACGGCTGGTGCCCTGAGAGCCAAGGGCTGTGCCACTGCTGGGATGGCTCTGCTGGTCGGGACTCATGAGGTGCTCCCCAGGCTGGCCCAGGCACCCGTGCCCCTTCAGTGGTCCCTTCTGTGCGTCCTGTTACTTTCTGTCTACTCCTGCTTCTCTGTGGCCATCCCTGCTGGAAAGGCTGCAAGGCAGTGAAGGCAGGAGCCAGAGGGGAGGGGCCGAGGATGCAGAACCATCCAGGCCCCAGAGGGCCACTTTCATATGGCCCAGCTCTCTGAGTCTGGGTAGCGCCAGGCCCCTCTTTCAGCCTTTGGACAGCAGGAGGCGAAACACGCTGCCTGCCACCCACCCCGGGGTCCCACCTGAGCAGCAGCAGGACCTGGCAGCTAGGACAGTTCCAGGCAGGAAGCGCCTGCACCACGTCTCCGGGGAAGGGGAGGCTGGGCGAGGGAGGAGGCATGTGCATCGCAAGGGCTGCAGATTAGGGCAGACCTTGGCGAGGGCTTTCTGCTCAGAGGTGGTGAGGAGCTGTAAGGTGCTGCGAAGGGGGTTTTATGAACAATGCGGGCCTCACCTGCCAGTGGACACCCAGGAAGCCTGGTACCCAGAGAGAACCCAGGCCCGCACCGCCAGAGCTGCTGAGCCAGGACTGGGGGGTGCTGGCCAGAGCAACAATTGTTTTGGTCAAGTCCAGTGTGGTTGGCCTCAGTCCCCTCAGGGTTAGCGGGGACCTATAAAGCCCCAGGGACTGTCCTTCAGAGTTGCATCTACCTGATCCAGGGTACCATTTGCACACAGTTGCCAGACAGTCTATGGTTTGGTGCCAAGAGCAAGGACCTCTGCATTTGGGACACTCAGTGGTTGAGCTCTGCCTCCATAATAGTTCTGGGACCAGCAGCAGGTGCAAAGCTGGGCCAAGCCTCCAGTGCTGCCTGTTTTGCATGAGGGGTCAGCACCTACTTCATATGGCTGCTCTGAGTCCACAAAGTAACGTGTGGTCTCTGTGTGGTTGGGGCTTAACAATTAATATTTGTCCCATTTCTGCACTCCAGGACCAAGAGCTGAGTGACCCCAGCCTGGCAGCTTAAGATATTTCAGGGAGGCATCGAATCTCAGGGGCGGGACCTGGCTTGGGGTGAGGGGCCCAGTTGGCACCTCTCTTGTTCACACTTGTCCCCGTCCCGCCCTGCTCTTGAGCAATCTATAATGTCAGGTGCAGACCCACTTGCTTTAACAGACCCTGCAGAGGCCCCTCGAGGATCTCAGCCTCTCCTAGGTGAGGCGGAGCAGTAGACAGAGACAGACGGTGCACCGTGGCAAGCAGAGGTAGAGAGAAGTCAGGATGATGAGGACCAAGAAGCGGCGTCTCACCCAGGCATGAAGTGCAGGGCCAAGGAGGTGACCACAGAGCAGAGTCTGAGGGATCAGCTGGCGGGAGCTAACTAGCAGCACAGACTCCTGTAACAGGGCTGCAGCCCAGATACCCTTGTCCTCCATCGGGAGGATGGTTTGGCCATTGCATGCTCCGAGGCCCTATGGTCGTGCCTACAGGACGCCAGTCACCTGCACAGAAAGCGAAGAGCTCACCGGATGCTTCCAGGGCTCATCGAGTTGGCATCTTAGGGGCTGTGGCCCCCATTAGCCAGCACAAGGTAGCCCGGGGGCGCCTGGGAAATTCCCCGTCCAGAGCCACTCCACAGCGAGGCCATCAGCACCTTCTCCTGGCAGAGTAAAGGTGCTGCCGTCATGACTCACACCATCCCCTGTCACTCTGCAAGGAAGCTTCCGTAATGAAGGAGGAGAATTACACGGGGAAACATTCCAGCCTCTATCGGCAGCTGTCACTTCCCGCTCACCTCCTATCGGCAGCTGTCACTTCCCGCTCACCTCCTTTCGCTTTGCTGGAGGTGTGTGTGTGACAGGAGCTTCCAAACAGCTTAAGCTCAGGAGATTCTGTGAGTGTGTGTGTGTTTGTCTCCGTGCAACTTCTATCCCCTCCTTAGGTTCAGTCTGTCGGCAAAACCCTCCCTTGTTAGCAGCTGGCGAGGCGGCTTAAAAATGGGGAGACACTTGTTTCACTGCTACCAGCTGAGCGGGGCCCCTCCAGTCCTAGAGGACCTCTGCATGCTGTCCTCCATCCGTGGCTGATAGAGGAGCCCTCAGCGAGATGCCCAGCGTGCTGCCCAGCCTGGAGAGCCGGCCTCCTCCCACACCTGCCACCACTGAGCCCCCCACTACCCTCGGTCGCAGCCCCATGGAAATTCCGCCCATGCTGGTGATAAATTCGCTGCTGGACAGGGCCACCTAGGACAGGGATGTTGTAGAAAATGACCCCTGGAGTCCAGACTTTATGATTCATGATGAGGATGATCATTCCTGGAGGCCTTTGAAGTCCCTTGCTGTTGGAAGCCATTGTCCTATGTCATGGTCAGGTTCTGAATGTCTTCTAGTCCCTTTCCCTCTCCCTCCCCGCCAACTGCCTCCTTCTACCCCCATTCCATGCTTAAACCTTCTACAAGTTGGTCATCACTGAGCGTGTATCCCTCCGCCAACAAGGAACTCGGTGTGTCTTAAGGCTCAGGGCTGCCTGGATGGTTCTATGGCTTTTCCAATCACTGAGCTGAGTCTGTCCTTGCTGAGTTGATATCCCCTGGCTCTGGTTCTGCCCCCCCCCCAACCTCCCCTGAAACCCAAGGATGGAGTTGAGTCTCTGCTCCGTGATGGCCTGGCTCATACTGGAAGGTGCTAGCACATGACCTCCTCCAGGTGAAAAGCTTTACTTCTTGTACGTGCTCTTCTCACACACAGGGTTTCCTTTAGATTGGAAACGAACCCTGGAAATCCATCTCAGTTCAGACTTCTTCCCTTTGGTTTATAACAGTGACATCATGACTGCTCAGTCTTGTCAGGCTGGTGACGTTCAGATGTCTGGGAGCCCATCAGTCAGCTCGTGGGGTGTCTGCTCTGGCCTGAACCCCAGGCTCAAGGGAGGGTCATGGAAGGAAGAGACTGGAGGGCCTCTCGGGGATTGAGGCAGGCTCAGAGAAACAGGAGAGACTGAGTGACATTCACAAAGGACCCAGAGCAGTGCAGTGATGGAAGTGCCCAGTTACCCTGTGCAAAGCTTTTGGAGGAAGCAGGGCCAGCATGCAGAGGGAAGGACTTCCTGGTGGCGGGAGGCAAGAGCCAGATATTCAGGCGCAGAGGGAGCTGGGAGGCCGAAATTAAAGGGTGAGATGGGCAATTCACAGAGGCAGATCCGGGAACCGGTAAGGAAGGCTTGCAAGAGGAGCCCTGTGCCTATGAAAACCTTTTAACAAGGATGCTGGAGTCCCAAAGACTCGAGAAGGACAGGGGATCTTTTGGATGCGGAACTCGGTGGAGCCCGTGCCCGAGTTTGGGCTTCTTTGTGCACGTGGACAGATGTGTCTGGCCACCAGCACTCTCGCTGAAGTGAGGTCCAGATGAGGGTGTTTTCAAGAGCACACAGGAGACCCCTCTCTTGCCCAGGGGGTCCCTGTTTGCAATAGACGCGGCCGGCCCTGTGCGGTGACCACTAAATTGACTTTGCAGGAGAACAGTCAGAGGAACACCAGGCCGGAGGTGCCTCGGCTCAGGCCACCTCTTGGCTCCAGCAGCAGTGGGCTCCCTCTGACCCCAGGGAAACACTATTCAGATCTGCGGGGTCTCAGGTCCTTTCCGGAAAGACCAGCCATTTGAGGCGCTGTCTCCCCATCTGACAGCCTCCAAATTCCTTCCTCCACCCCTGTGCCTGATTTCCAATTTGTTGCTGTTTTCCATTTCATTTCCCTCCTGCTCACCTTCCTTCCCTGTGGGATCATTGGGGCTTTGATTTCCCTTTGTCGGAAAGAGCATTTCCTGTGTATCACCGCTGTCCCTCCCTCCCCCATGACATTGTTTAATTCAGCTGCTTCCTGCACCTGGTTTTGCCTCACACCACCTGGGAGGGGAGGAAGGATCCTAGCCAGGAGCGGTCTCCCTCCTTACCTCCCTCTGTAAGATCAGGCCTCTCTGGTTACAACTGCTTCTGCTCTAACTACTGACACTGCGGCGATTGCAATGGGGGCTTGGAGAAGTCCCTATGTGGCCTGCCCAGCAAGCCGGCAACTGAACACCAGGCTATTCCCACAACCCTCTCTCTGCCGGTGGTGATTCTCTCCTTGCCTGCAGGTGGGACTGTCCCCTGACCCCTCTACCTGGGCTGGAGAAGCTGGCAGTGTGGGACAAATAGTAATCCTTTTTAAAGAAACTGCAGGAAAGAAAATTCTGTTTTCTGTCTTCCCCACCTTTCCACTTCTGAGGGCTTCCTGTGGGAATGAATTGGTGTAAGTTGAATCCTGCTCTCTGCAGTTTTGGAAGTGACCAGTCAGGCTGTGTTCCGTCTCACTCCCCTGGTCTCCAGCGTCAGAAGTCTGGAAGGTTAGGGGTTGGGGGCGGGTGTCCCTGCCTCATTTGGAGCTTTTATCCACATCACTCCCACTCCGTCTCATCTCCGTCTTTGGTTCAGGCTCCAGAAATGGCTCTTTTCCTGTTAGCATCTCATTTGATCACGCACAATCCCCAGCGGTGGTGGGAATGAATATGGCTTCTCAGAAACAGTACAGCTTGGTGGGGCTACCTGCCTATTGGATGCTGAGGCCCTCATACCAGATGAACTAGGCTGAGATTCTGACCAACATTCTCCAACCTGTGACCCACGGAGAATTCAGAGCGAAGAGAGACCCTGCTCTGCCTACGTAAGCCATTCATCTATTCAATGAGTTCTTCACTGAACAAACACTTCCTGACTTTCTAACCCCACCAGTCACAAGGCAAAGCACAGGGGAGACCGAAATAAAACATAGTCCTTTTTTTCCCCCTTAAGTTTATTTATTTTGAGAGAGGGCAAATGGGGTAGGGGCACAGAGAGAGAGAGAGAGGAGAAAGAATCCCAAGCAGGCTCTGCACTGTCAGAGCATAGCTCCATGTGGGGCTTGAACTCACAAACCATGAGATCATGACCTGGGCTGAAATCAGGAGTCAGACAACTGACAGAGCCACCCAAGTGCCCCAAACACGGTCCTTCTTTCCAAGGTCCTCTCGGTCTTGAGGAAGACAAATGTATGCATCTGCATGCTCCAGTGCTGTGTGGTAAGTGAGCTATGTGTGCAAAGTGCCACAAGGACACGAGTGCCTGGGGCCTCAGGGAAGGCATCGCACAAGAGATGACATTTGGCCGTGCCTTCAAAGGAAACGCAGGAGCTGGCTAGGCAGTCAAGAAGACTCGATGTTACCTTCTTTGGACAAACCATTTAAATTGCTGTCCATGGTGTTTGTCTCAATGCAAAGAGCGCCTCAGGTGCAAAGATTGTGAAATTATGAGATATATTGTGAATTCTTGTAACTGGGTAGAGTACCTTGCATGTGATGTCTGCTGCTCTTCAGAAAGATGGGGACATCAGGCCACACAGAGAGCCCTGGCATCAGGACAAGCCCCTGACTGAGGCTGATGCTGAAATGTTCCAGGGAAAGCATAGAGGACTCTGCTTAGTGTCTGAATCCTGATTTTCTGGGGCTGCCAAGTGCGTACTGGCTCAAGATTTAGAGGCAGGGAGAACATAAATCCGCTCAGCCAAGAGCCAGGGGACTCCAGACTTTGGTGTCTGTTCTTTAATCAATAGCATTAGGCCTTCCGATTGAAGGGTCTTAATTTGATGGGCTCCCGGGGGACTCGTTGGCCCTGACGTGGACATGCTACATGGCTCCCTGACTACCAGGGAGGCAGGGCCAGCTTCCCAAAGGAATGGGGATGCGGCTCTCTGTATGCTCTCTTTAGACCGAGAGCCAGAAATGAGCTTGGTTTTCATCCCAGCCTCAAAGGTTAGAACTGGAACGGCCCCTGGTTAGGTCAATGCCTCTGCCCCTGGAAAGACCACACAAGGTCCTTGGGGGAGCGCTCTAGCCAGGTGGAAATACATCTGCCAAAGAGAATCCCTGATTTCCTCATCAGGGGAGTCAGAAAGAGTGGCCTCAGTTACATTCAAATAATTCAAGCTGCAGTTTGAGTGTTTTCCATTGGTTCTTCTGGTTTGCTTCGAATTTCTTACCCGGCAAGCACATCACTGAGGAGAACGAGAGGGAGCCCTTAGGTTATGGAGGGTGTTCTGGGTGGGCTGGGGGTCGGGTCCTGGCATCATTACTGAGGAGTCTTTCTCACTGCTGCATCTCTTGGTATAGTGTAGGTGCTCAATTAACATGTGACCGCATAGTTGATAAAAGAATAGAAAAAGGTTTTACTTAGATTCTGAACTACAAACTAGATGCACATTTTACAAGACTCCTGGTTGGAAGAACAAGTGCTAGTCATTCCTAACCTTTTTAAGTTGAACTGAACCTCACCAAACCTCATTCCCTTATCTGTGAAACGCAATCCTACTTCACTGAGTCACTACGAGGGTGACATGAAATAATATATAGGAAAGACTTTTCTAAACTTTCAAACATAGACGTAAAGGGCAGTAGATACCCGATGTTCATCTGTTCACCATCTCTTCCTTTGGGGACCCACCAGTCCCCATGGTTGTAATTGGTGTGCCAATGACAACAGCGGGCCATGGGGATAGGCAGGTGATCCAGGCCTGGACAGTCACGTCCTCCCTTGGGACCATAATCAGACCAAGGATTGAGCATGTGATCCAAATAGGGCTGGTTAGAGTTCTTCCCTAAAACTTATACTTTTGTACTAAGAGATTTAGAAAGAAAAAGAAAAGATGATGAATCAGGGCATTTGAAGGCTATCTTCTCTGTCACAAGGGGAGAGAAAGCCCTTGTGCTGATGAAGTAGACAAACAGGAATGAGATATGGATGTGGAGAGGCAGATTTCTGACGATTGATTCTAGTTCCTGCTGGCTGGATTCCGGCAGCTCTTCATTCTTTGACCGCTCTTTGGTTATTTTCCACTTTGCAAGCCAACATCTTGCTTAATTAGTTTGAGATGGTTTTCCTTTGTATGCAACTAAGAAGAGTTATTCCCGGTCATTCATTTTTTCAGGTTTCATTTATTAATTTAGTCATTAATATATTTAACAACGATTTATTGACAATAAAATACCATTGTCGTACATAAAGAATTTGATCTTTACTCTTGGTTCCTGGGAGGGAGCTCTTAAACCCAGGAAAGGAATACATTTGTTATTCATGACAGGACCTGGGACCACACCTGAGTGTAAGCTAAAAAATGACTCAGGATGGGGGGCTGGCCCTTGTCACTAGAGGGTTGGGCTTTGAGCTATGTGACTTGGCCTGAATGTCCTCCAGAGAGAGGAGGAGGTTTGGAGAGTGAATTCAGTCACATGGCCAATGATTCAGTCAACGTTTTCTACATGTATGAAACCCCAATACAGATTATGGACACCAGTGCTCAGTGGAGCCCTCTAGTGGCTGAACACATCCATGTGCCCGCAGGCAACATGTCTGGATTCCAGGGAGAAAAGGCAGGCAAACTCTGCATTCAGGACCCTCCCAGACCTCCCACATGGCTCTTCGTTTGACTGGTCCTGATTTGTATCCTTTATCTTAAATGGTAATTGTAAGTATTGTGCTTTCTGGAGTTCTGGGAGTTGGTCTAGTGAGTTATCAAGGCTGAGGAAGCTGTGAGAATGTCCGAATTTAGCTGCCAGTTGGTCAGGAGTGCCGGTGGCCTGAGGCTCCTCACACTGTGGCCCTCACGTCAGAGGCCAGGCTTCCTGGAGACTATGGCCTTAATCTGTGGCCCCCTCATTGACTCAGATGGTTTATGCCAGAACTGCTCTGCAGTATTACAGCCATTTATATGAGCCAGTCTTTCCACTCTTAGTATTTACTCAAGAGAAAGGGAAATATATAGTGTTTTTAATGTTTATTTTTGAGAGACAGAGACAGAGCATGAGCAGAAGAGGCAGAGAGAGAGGGAGACACAGAATCTGAAGCAGGATCCGGGCTCTGAGCTGTCAGCAGAGAGCCCGATGCAGGGCTCAAACCCACAGACTGTGAGATCATGACCTGAGCCGAAGTCAGATGTTTGACCAACTGAGCCATGCCCACTATAAAGTGGTTTCAAATAACATTATTGCTGGTCCTATAAAGTACTAAAAATTTCCTAACGTCTACAGAACCTCAGACTCAGTATATCCAAGATAACACTCTTTTTTTTCTGATCTACTTCCAATATGGCTCCTGACATATTCTCTCCTGGCACTGCCATTTACCCAGAATCCAGAAACCTGAGAGCCATCCTGGACTTTTTCCTCTTCTTCCACCAACAGCCAATCTGAAATTAAGTGCTGGTGATTCTCCTTCCTTAGTATCTCTTAAATGCAGCCCATCCTCTCCAGCCTGGTTGAGGGCATTATTACCGCACCTCTGAGCTATTAGGGTAGCCTTCTAACTGGGTTACTAGTCCTCTAAGCTGCTTCCAATAGGAGATTTCTAGAATCTGTGTGTGATCTCTGAAAAGCCTTGATACAAGTTATTCTTCCAGATAAAAAATAGAAACGGAAAGGATCTTCTCCTCTCCTGCCTAGATAATCCTTGCCTTAAACATGGCCTCTTCATGGAGACCACCGCCCGCAACCCTCAGTCTAGCACTCTGGTCAGCACTGAGCTCAGAGGTGGCTTGGGACATCATCAGTGCGTGATTACTGTCTTCCCATCACACTGTACTCTTCGTAGAAGAACCAAGTCTTCCATTCACTGCTATCTCCCAGTGCCTTGCTCAGTGTCTGGTCCAGAACAGGAGTTCTGTACATATTGGTCCCCAACTCAGGAGGGTTCAGGCTACCAGGACCACTGTAACAGGGGCACACCCACCTATGTTAGGTAAAGCATAGGTGCTGTAAAGCACGGCCCAAATAAAACACGAGGGTGGAGCAGAGAAGGGCGAGAGATCCGGCTGTGGGATGCAGAAGGGTTTGCAGAATGGAGGGCCCGGGTCAGACCTCCCATGTAGTAAGAACGAACGTGACAGAGGAAGACACAAGAGCATCCACAGGGAATCTGGGGCTAGAACAGTCCACCTCATCCACACTGTACATTCACGGAATGAATAGAGTAGGAAGAAGGAAAGCTGGAAATGCTTTGAGGCCAGAGTTTGGAGGGTGTTAAATATCCAATTATTTGGTGGCCCAGGGGGGCCGCTGAGAATTTTTCAGTAGGTGAATGACTTAATTAGCTATGTTGCTGCCAATTTCTGCATCCCTCCTCCTCCTCCCCCTCCTCCTTCCCCTCTACCTTCACTTCCCTCCTCCCCCTCCTCCTCCCCTTCTGCCTTCTCTTCCCTCCTCCTCCTCCCCTTCTGCCTTCTCTTCCTTCCGCCCCCTCCTCCCCCTTATTCTTCCTCTTTTCCTTCCTCCCCTTCCTCCTCCCTTTCTGCTTCCTCTTCCCTCATTCCTTCCTCCACCCTCTCCCCTCACTGTCCTCCCACTCAGTTAGCAACTGGAGCCTCACACAGATTAGGAGATAGAGACAGGAGTTGGATACCTAAGACTTGGAATACTGTCCAAGAACTTGGGTGTTAACCTTGAAACTAGAGCAGCAGGGTCAGATGTGGGGAAGTGGTAGAAACAGACTTCACACCTGAAGACTCAGGAGGATGAAAGAGAGAACTCAAAGATAAATCGGTGCTGTTAACCCTGGTTAGCCCGGAGGATGATGGGATCTTCATTAACTCTCACAAAAGAGTTGGTTTGGTGGGGAGTCCGACTGGGATGGAGAAGCAAGAGGAAAAGAACTTGGAATGGATTTGGCCTTTATAGCCGGATGAATGCAATTCCTTGTGGTCTTTGATCAAGAAATTCCTGGGGCTTCTTCTCTCCCGTGCTCAGTCCTCTGGGAACGTCTGCCAGTCAAGTGGATGGGGGATCCATCTTCCCTAAGAGATTTTTTTTCCTTAATAAATAACAATGCTAAATTGCAAGCGTGTGTGGGAGTATCAGGACATCGCTCCTCAATCCTGCTATTGTGTTTGAGCTCCGAGTAATTAGTGTCTGATAGTTTTAAACAGATGGGTCTCTCTGGCAGCAGGGATTACAGCTTGAAATCAATCCTGAACAAATATTATATTAATTTCTCAACTCCCTCTCTCTGTGGACAAAACCTGTTCTTTTCCTCTGAACACTGTAATGACGAGAACATTAATATTAGATCATTTAGAGATGAAACGGAAGTGGTGGAGGCGGAAAAAAAAAGGGACTGAACTAAACAGGAGCCAAGGAGGAGAGGAGGAAGCAGGTGCTAAAAGTTTCATGCGGCTAGATGCAGAGTGCAAGCCGGAGAAGGAAATTCTGAGCGCACAGAGCAGCAGAGGGAGGGGGCGCCGTCCAGGGTTCCTACGCTCCCCAAAATGTTCAGCTTTAGTTTGAAGTTGGCACCTGCTTTGACAATAGACTAGGTAGTTTCTGATGTTTATTCAGCCTCCAAGAGGAGACCAGTTCTACATAAATAGGTCTGCAGGGGGCCTGGCTACACTTCTGACTTTCCAATCACACCGGGCAATCTACAATTCAAAAACAAATGGAGCTGCCTGGAGTGAGCCAGCAGCCTGCCTCCCCCAACCCCCCACCGCCTGGACGGTTGAAAAGGAACCTCCCCCCTCCACCACCTACAACCACATTTTTGTATAAGGGCATGTGATGAGGCCCATGCTCTCTTTCCCAGCCTTGGGTAAAAACTCCGTCTGGAAATGTTTAAATGTACAGACAGTCAGCTCTCCATTATTAATGCTAATGTAATTCTTGAACCATTTCTCTTTGGCTTTGTAGATTATTCTCTTTTTCTTTCTTTCTTTTTCTTTTCTTTTCTTTTTTTTTTTTTTTAGCTTCCCTCAGACCTCACCTATCTAATTGTACTTGGCTCAGGTTGACATTAAAACATGAAAACAACTGTGGCGTTGTGAAGAAGAACAGGGGATTTGGAGCTGGTCCTGCCCTGCTAAGGATGGGTCTCAATGTCTGGGCATCGGCTTTCCTCTCTGTAGAATGGAGGCTGAATCAGCCCTCCCCACTCCACAGTGTTGTTGGGAAGGTCAAATGCAGTGATGAACGACAAGTGCATAAGGATCTGTCAAAGCCTGAGCACAAGTGGGACCATGACAATGCCACAGCTCTTCCTGAGCATTGGATTCCCAGGGATGGAAGTCTCACCTGCAGATGAACACAGAGGGGTGACGCAGAAGAAACAGTGCTACAAAGTCCTGGAGAGTAGTCTGGGACGTCTGGATATTCCAGAAGCTGAATTGGAGGCTGGGTTAGTGCAGTTTTCTGTGGCGGTGTGAGGGTGGGGAAGGCTGCCAGGAAAGCTCACCAGGGAGGCAGAGAAGTGCCATAGGACGGGGTTGTTGAGAGCTGAGTGGGGTCAAGGGTTTCCTGTACTTATAAGCTGACAACTTAGTCTGTCACAGCTTCCTGGATGCTGGCAGAAGACACGAGACTTCCAGGTGAGTGAGGGACAAAGGTCCTTACTCACAGCAATAGCAGTAGCCAGAGCATCAGCTGGCGTGGCTCCCCAGTTCTTTCAGGGTGACCCGCGGCGGAGGGCCAGGTGATGCGTGCACGTGTAGTTGGCTGCTGTGTCAGAAGGAGTCCTGAGCTCAGGGAACCGGAATCTTCTATAATAGGAGGTCAGCTGTCCAGACCTTCCCTAGAAGGAGACATTATCTTTATTATCCTGGACACTGAGTTAACTTTTCCTTTGCTCCAGAGATTCACCGTCTCCATCTCCCAAAGCTGTTCGCTGTACAACCATTCTTGAAAAAGATAGAACAAAGTCAGTTCATCCTAAGACGTGCCGAGACATAAAGAGCCTATGGGCGGTTGTCTTCACACAGGTGCTCTCTCTCCAGCTAGGGCAGGAGGTTTTCTGAGCTGAGGGTCAACTCCTGAGTGTAGTGGGGAGAGACAGGGGGTGCCAGAGTCCCCTCCTGGTAGGCGCCCGCTCACTCCCCAGCAGCCAGTCCGCAACGCAGCCACGTGGGATCTCTGGAAGGCACATCTGACTACTTCTTCAGCCGGAGATGCTTCCTGCTTTTCCTTTCTCTCCAAGTCTTTGCGAGATTTCACCTGGCCTAGCCCAGTGCTGCGCTGGGACTGGGACATCAGTGTCGCCTGGGAGCTTGGGAGAAATGCCAATTCTCAAGCCCCTCCACTGACCTACTGAATCAGAAATGCTGGGAGGGGGCCCAGCAACCCGAGCTTAACCAGCCTTCTTGGCCACTGACACACGCTCAGATGTGAGGATCACGGCATTCAAAAGTCTGTCGCTAGCTGGCTCTTGCACCCTCACCTCTCAATAATCTGTCCACTCTTCAAAAGTGTAGGGTTCTCTCTAGAGCCTACCATCTTCCATCCAAGTACTAACCAGACCCGACCCTGCTTAGCTTCCGAGATCAGAGATCGGGCGTGTTCAGGGTGGTATGGCCGTAGACTAGAACCTACCATCTTTACCCCTTGTGTTTGTTCTTCCCCTTCCCTAGAACATGATTTAGCCCCCTGGAAGTGGATAACTCCTATCCTTCAGTTCTCAGCGTGGTGGTCACCTCCTCCAGGGAGTTTTCCTGGGCTCCTCTGAGCCAGGGTACGTTTTCCTCGTTAGGCCTCCCAAAGCTCCATTGCTTTTCCCCAACATAGCACACACCTCCCAGGCCGAAATTGCCTGTTTAACATCTGTCTTCACCGGAAGCTGTGTGAGAGCTACAACCATGTCTGTCTTGTCACTCTTTTATCCCTGGCCCAGAGGAGGCACTCAGTTAGTAATTGTGGACAAATCAATGAATTGCTTCCTTCAATTCCAAGTCTGTTAGGTCAGTGCCTGTGAAGGATACCACATGGGGGGCTGGAGGGGCCAGCCAGAAACTCTGAAGCTTCCACTCAGAGCTTGACCTCCCTGGAACATGCCTATGAATCTTGAAAGAAGTACCCTTTCTAGATAATACAACAGGTTCTTTTGGTGAAAGAGCGAGGTCCGTACCCTCCCATCCTAGGGGTGTTTGGAGACACACATCCTACACCGGCCCAGCCGGCACAGCTCGTAGGGCCTGAGAGCAGCGACCCTGCCTGCAGGAAGCAGCATCTTGGTTCCAGGAAAGGACCAGGAGGAGGGAAGGGAAAGACGGAAAGTAGCTTTTGCTAAATTCTTCGTATGGCTCCCATGCTTTAGACACATTATCTCACTTGATCTTTACCTAACGGCTCTGTGTGATAGTCATAGCTTCCCCATCGTAGAGATGAATAGAACAGAAGCTCAGAGAGGCTACAAATGGCTTCAAGGTCACAGGGTCTCTAAAGGGCAGGGCCAAGTTTCAAGAACACACCTGTTCAGCTTGGTGCTACAATGACTCCTCTTTTCCTCTCTGTCTTAGGGAATGTTATTCACAGAGAGGTTATCAGAAACCAAAAGGTTTTGCTGTCTTAAGCCCCCACCCTTCAGTGGCAGAGACAGAAGCCCCAAGAGAGGTGTAATCATGTAAAGGATAGAGCCCAGACCTCAGACAAGCACTCAGTGACTCTAGTAGGCCACAGCCCCACTCTTCTTGGTGTCCTCGCCTGTAAAACTGGAAGGTTGCTTGATTGATATGACTTCTAACATCCTGCCTATATCTGACATGATCCCAGACCCAGTGGGCTGTTTCCATATTCTGCAAATCCTGAGGCAGGGCCATACCAAGATCAGGTTCAGCCTGTCTGAAGGAAAGAAATCCTGGTATTCTTTTTTTTTTTTTTTAATATTTATTCATTTATTTTGAGTGAGAGAGAGAGAGCACCAGCAGGGGAGGGGTAGAGAGAGAGGGAGAGAAAGAATGCCAAGCTGGCTCCGAGCTGCCAGCACAGAGCCCAGTGCAGGGTTTGAACTCACGAACCGTGAGATCATGACCTGAGCCGAAATCAAGAGTTGGACACTTAACAACTGAGCCACCCAGGCTCCCCCAAAACAGTGGCATTCTTAACTTAACCTTCATCAGTGGGCATCCCTCCAGCCTCCCTCTACTTCAGGTCTGAATTCATGGGTGGGGATGGCAGGAGCGGTATGAGTCCTGAGAAATACGGAAGCCCCCGATCCCAGCCTCCACGGGCTCATTGACGGGTCTAGCCAGTTAGAACATTGGTGTTCCACTTTGGCTGCGCGTTGAGATCATCTGGGAGCTTTGAAGCTGCCGATGCCTGAGTCTCACCCCTGACGTTCTGATTTCATTGGTCTGGGGTGTGACCCAGATGCTGGGGTTTTAAAATGCATCGTGGTTGAGAGCCACTGAGAATACGATAAACACTAACCCTCTTCCCTCCATGGTGATATTTTGTGTAAGTGACAGCCTATACTTTTGACTGGAAGAGCTACACTTTCATTATTTGCCCCAAAGAGGGGCTGCAGGACTACATGTGCCCTGGTCACTCCAGCTTGCCCTGGGTGCCAGGTGGTAGGACCAAGACTCTCATAATGTTCATTTTGTCCTTTTCATCTTCCGACGTTCCAGGTTTGCGGGCTGCAGGGTAGCAGCTAAGAAAGACGGATGTGTGTGAGGAGGTGATGTCCAGGCAGGCAGCAACCTCTTATTATTTGTCATGCCCATCATCCGACTGGGCTTAGGGAAGCCAGGGTCCCGGGCTGTGGAAGTGACAGGTGCGGACTTGAGCTGCTCGTCCTAAGGAAGTGCTGTGTACTTGGATCTGGGCAAACACTGGACGGATGTTGGGCTGGAGCAGGGCAGGGATTCATGCATTCAGCTGTTAAGGGGCTGAGAAGGGCTGTGGGTGGTGGTGGTGGAAAGGTCAGGGGACCAGGCCCTTGGGGCAGTCTTTGCCCCGTGACTCCGCCCCCGTGTTGGCTCACTGGCTATTCAGAACCATGCATCAGGGACACAAAGGATTTAAAATTCTCAGGCCACACCTGCCTGAATGAAGCATGTTGGTGAGAGAGGACAAACTAAATCCCTGTTTTCATTCCTTCCCCCAAATGGAGCTCACACAAAGCTTTTAAACCATTGGCTTTTATCTGTTTTTAGTGTCCAATTTAGGGCTTTGCAAGGGGCTCCCTCCAGGGCTTTCTCAATGGATTTATATCACAGCCAGATAGCGTCTTCGAAAGCTCATAGGAGCTGGAAAATAGAGAAACATCCTTCTCCATTGTCAGGTGACAAGTGACAGCATCCAGGCAGCCTGCCGGAGTGCGCGGGGGGTGCCCACTGCGCTCGCTGCGGCTGGAGTAGGCCCTGTCTGGACAGGGAGAGAGTCTTGAATTGCCGTTCCTCTTCTGGGTACAGCGACTCTAACTCTGAAAGCCTTTCAACAAAGCTCTGGCTGTCCTCTAGGCCTGTCACCTGCGGGCACAAAGATGTCAGCTCCCTGGCCCACCACCAGGTGCCATTCGCAGAGATGTGCGCGTCGGGGATGGAGAGGGGAGGACAGAAGAAGCCTGCTCTGGCTTGCCTGCTAGGAAACAATCATTCTTTTCTTTATTGCTAAGCTGACTTCTGGCTTCCGGCTGCGTTAACCCCCTACTCTCTGCCTGGTCTCCTTCTCCTCACTGGGGCATCCATCCGTTCTTTCCTGCCATCCATATTTCCTGAGCACATGCTATATCCCAGGCAATGTCAGGGACAGGGTTCCCGTGCCTAACTTGCTCAGAGTGAGTGTGAAAGGCAGAGAAGCAAATGGGTGGGTGATGATGGGGCAGAAGGTAACTGAGAAAAGAGAAGAAAGCCAGAGGGGCCAGCATGGGCCTGGAAGACATCCTAGGGCAGAGACTCAGAGTCATGAGCATCCAGGGCAGGGGCATGGGGTAGGCCTCCTTATCCTGGGGATGGGGACCCTCATGAATGTTCCTAGGATCCCCAGGGCATTCCTGCGTGTACCTGTTGTCCTGGCAACACTTTCATTCTAAAAATGTCACAGTTCAGTTGACAAACAGGCATAAATCAGAACTGTTCCTGAAAACCTCCAAATGCTGTATTCACAGGGCGCGTGTAACCCAGGATTGAAATTCTATTTCACGACAGAGTCAGAGCACCTGGTGTGCCTTTGTGTGTGCACGTGGCCAAGGGATGCTCGGCAGAATGTGCGTGCTGGCTCCAGTGAGTCGCTAGAAAATTTTTTAAATGACTGGGGGGTTGGAGATGGTGGTCATAGGTATGATGGAAGCGGTCTCAATTCACTTCCACCTTTCACGGTTCAGGAAATGGGGTCCACAGAGGGAGAGGGGGAAGTAAAGAGGAAAGGTCCACAGTGGTTGGGTGCCTATGATAAACCACACACCTTGCAGCACACTCTAAATGTGGGTGCTCTTTTACCCTCTTGATGAATCAGGGAAGGAGCTAGAGCATGCCCATTTTCCAGATGAGCCTGGAGGCTTGGAGAGATTCCATTATTTGCAGCTACAAAGTCACGAAGCTCCAAGTAGCAGATGCGGTCTCCTGACTCACAGCCAACGCTTCCTCTGTGGCATCACAGCTCGAGAGAGAATCACTTTGGGCAGCTCTTGGTCAGAGCTGTGGTATTTCCAGCTGGTTCCTTTTCTGGTCTTGTCACTGTCACTGTCCCCCAAGGGGTTCCTCTACTCCTTTGAGAGGCACATTTCTTGGAAGCATCAGATGGAGCCCTTCGGAGGCCCTGACCACTCAGCCCTTGAGATCTCCTCCCAGGACACCCTGAGGGACTGGCAGGAGTGGGGAGGAGGCTGGGGGGAGGGCTTCCTCTGGGACCCCCTCTGTCCCTTCTAGCCATGCATGTGCACCCTTCTGATCCATGAAATGGGGGCTGTGTCATGCATGACTCTAAAGAAACTTCCAGCCCTGAGGCACCTGGGTGGCTCAGTTGGTTGAGCACCTGGCTTCAACTCAGGTCATGATCTTGCGGTTGGTTCATGGGTTCTAGCCCCGTGTCAGGCTCCGTGTTGCCAACTCAGAGCCTGGAGCCCATTTCGGATTCTGTGTCTCCCTCTCTCTGACCCTCCCCTACTCACGCTGTCTCTCTCTCTTTCTCTCTCTCAAAAATAAATAAAACATTAAAAAATATTTTAAAAAATCTTCCAGCTCTGATGTGGCTGTGATTCCAGGGTTAACATCCTCATTTCTACCACAGGCCCATCCTGATTCCCGATGGGAAAACAGCATCTTTAAAAACCTTCCTGCCATCTCACTGCCGATTGGAAGAGCAGATTCTGAGGCTGTGGCCACGGACATAGAGCCCTGACGCCCAGAGATGAGGCTGAAGGCCAGTAGAGGCTGTGTGTAGGCCATGGAGGCCGCCTCAGCCCCTGAGGGACTCTGATGCAAGTGTGCTGTATAGAGGTGCCGCTCCCCAGCCATTGCTTGGCCCTGGACCCAGGTCTCCCTCCAGAGGGGTGGCAGGCCTTGGCTAGGCACCCCAAGGGAGGTTTTCCCTGGGACAAGGCTGGGCTGCTTTTCCACACTGTTGAGCAAAAATCCCTGCTGAGACTTGCTTCCAGTAAGTCCCATTGGCATGAACCCCCTCGGCTGGCATCCTTCCCCGACAATGATGACGTCAGACCCCTGCCCCGCCCCCTGTGGGAAAGGCTTATTGGCTCCAGGCCTCAGAACACCTGCCTCCTCTCTTCCCCCCACAGGGGAGCAGAGGTTCTTGATGTTAGAAAGGGGGCAAGAGGCCTCTGGACCAGGGAGGGAAAGGTGAAGGACGGACCCCATTTGCACACCCAGACTTGTTTGTTCTCTGGTGCTGGTGTCAGGGTGTGGGAAGAGTAGGGAGCACTCACGCTTCTCCCAGGTGTGAGAGCTGGCCAGTCTGCAAAGCACTGGCGGGGCTCCACCTATGTGCCCTTGACTGTGATTGTGGTAGGGGTAGGGGGTACCCACAGACCTTAAGGAAGTCTGCCCTGTTGTCTGAGGACCAGATGAAGGGCAGGGGGACCCTGTTCTCTGACTAGCACAGGAGCCATCTCCTTACACCCTGCTGCCTCCCCGCACTGACCGGGCCTGGGACACCAAGCACATCTCCCACCCCCATGGCTGGGTCCCCAACCCCCAAGGTCTCTGGGGTCAGCCGTCCTGGGGGAATCATGGGGAAGAGGCTGAGCATCTGTTTTTCCAAGTTGAGACCATGAAACTCTATCCTTAGGGTGGGAAGGGCGGCACAGAGCAATTCATGCTTTTCTGCGTGTTTGTGATGTTTCCTCCTATAACTTCACTCTGACCCTATCCTGCCTCCTACCCTGGGCCATGAATGTCTTCAGGGTCAGACGGTGCCTCTCATGGGGCATTCAGGGCCATCCTTGCCGCCAGGAAGGAGCTCTTGTGTAGTGTGACTGGATAAGAAGTAGGGAGTCACACAAAGTGTGTGCGTGTGGCATCAATCACTGGGCACACCCAGCACCATATGCAGTGTTGCACACTTAGAGGGGTTGGTTGAGTCCTACAAGGGAGCATGGCAAGGGTTGCCAACCTGTACCTTTTAAGTGAGCAAACCCAGGTTCTGGGAGGAGCAGTGGTTTGTCTGAGGTGAGGGACCAGGGCAGGCCCAGGGGTGGGCCCCCATGGCTATGCATCATGGACAGGCTCCCTCCCTGGGGTGCTCTCTGGGTCTGACCTGGAGACCAGAGGGCCGGTGAGGACCCAGCAGCCCCGAGCCTGGGGAGCGCTGCGAAGCTGGCTTTCTAGGAGCTCGGAGTTGCGGGAGGTCCTTGAACCCGCTGGTGCCTGGCCAGGCAGGCCCAGGTGGGAGCGAGGCTGGCTCGGCCCACAGGCTGCCGCTCGGTGCAAAGTGGAAACAAGGAGCTATTCACAGGCCTTGTCACCCTCTCCACTGTGCTGAGTGCTGGAGCGGAGGGGCAGGACATGGGAACCCAGTGCCTGGCCAGACAGAGCCCGCTGGTTGCAGAACACTGACTGGGTGTGTGCCCCGGGCCTTCACGGGGGTGGGGGCCTTTGACAGTGACAACATGCGGCAGCAAGTGTGGAAGGGGGCGAGCTGGCACTGGGGGAGGAGGGTGTGCGAGACAGGACCACGTGGTGGCTTTCAGTGTCCTCCCTTCTCTTGGGCCGCAGCAGCGTGGCGCTCAGGTTCTGTTTCCCCAGGTGACCCTGTCAAAGCTGCCCGCTGCGATTCCGGTTTCAGATTCCGCACCGGCTTCATCTCTCCTCAGCAGGGAATCTACCAGAGCATCCTGGCGCTCAGGTCTGTGAGCTGTTGAAGGCCAGTGCGCCCTCCCGGTAGCTCCTCCCTGACTTCAGGCTGCCAGCCGGCCCCTCCTATCTTGCTGCCTTTCACCGCCCTGCACACCTGAAACCTCACTGCCCTGACTCCGCTTCTCCCTTCTAGCATTTCTGTGTCACTTTGCTCTCCTAACCCAGTCCGGTCCTCGCCTGGGAGCCTGACTGCTCTCTCGGCTTCCCCGCAGGGCTCAGTCTCTCCATCCCCAGCAGGTGAGCACCCACGGGGGTCACGGGACCCACCCCCAATCTCCACATCACAACCCAGATTTTCTCCATTAGTGGTATTGATTTCCTCCGCCGAACTGCTGGGAACAAAGAGCCTCAGCAGCTCGGCAGTTCATGGGGTCCTGGCAGCCCCCCGGGGACTGGCCACGGAAGAACATGTGAGTGGGGGGCAAGGCCAGGGCGCGAGGGCAGGCTGCTGCTGCGGGGGTGGGGGTGGGGCGCAGATCCAGGCCACGGGCGGGATGCTGGATGCGGACTGAGGAGGCGGGCGTGGGAAAGTCTCACATAGGCCACGTCGTGGCTGCAGCGGGAGCCAGGCTTGCCACCCTCCCTGGACCAGAGGAGGGTCCTCCGGGTGCAGCGCCTGGCTCCGCCCACCCTGCTGCCTCCCCTCCCATCAGATACCTTTTGGGCCCTGTGCTGGGCACCTAAGAGTAGAGCTTCCCAAGACCATCCCTGCCCCCTAGGAGTTCCCATTCCAGGAGGAAAACAGACCTTAACCCCGATGATTATATTAACACAAAGGAGGCGGCCTGAGACGGGGCATGTTGGCTTGTGTGCTTTCTGAGCGACCCCTAAGCCAGGGACGCAGACCTAGGGCTGGGGCTGGGCTGGGCTGGGGCAGAGCCTTTGGAGAAGCTCTTGCTACAGTGCAATGAGTTGCTTTTCTTGCTTCCAAAGTTTTGTCGTTGGTTATGGTCAGCGTCTTCACTCCTCTTCCAGAATTGCTCACTCGCGCCATCATTCCATCAGCTTGTGTTGACTGAGTGCCTGCTATGTATCGGGCCCTGGACTTGGCCCTGGGGAGACAGCGGTGAGCAAGACAGACAAGGCCCCTTCCCTCTAGGGGACTCTGACTCTGGAAGCGAGCATCCAGTTGTCAGCCCGAAGGCACACTCGAGCTCCTGGGATGTGGCAGGCTGGCTCAAAGAGCCTGAAGATCATGTTCAGACTGTGACGACCCAGTCAAAGTTCTCCTGTGTCCCTTTACACATCCTTCCCGAAGGTCGAGTCCAGGATTAGAATCCTGGACTCGATCAGGTGGCTTCAACCACAAATATTTCGCACAGTTCTGGAAGCTGGGAAGTCCAAGATCAAAGTGCCAGCAGGCTCAGTGTCTGGTAAGAGCCCGCTTTCTGGTTCAGAGACACCGGGAAGCCTCCTCAACATGTTTTCATGTGACAGAAGGGGCTAGGGAGCTCTCTAGGGTTTGTTTTATAAAAACACTAATCCTATTCCTGGGGGCTCCATCTTCATGAGCTAATCACCCCTCAAAGGCCCACCTCTTAATGCCATCACCAGGGGAGCTAGGATTTCAACATGTGAATTTTGGGGACACATAGATACTCAATCTATAACACAACACATCACAATCCTTATCTTAAGCCTCGTCAAAGCCTTAAGCGATAAATATCATCATCCCATTTATAGATGAGGAAGCTGAGGCTCAAAGGAGCGAAGTATTTCATCCAGAGTTTGCACTGGTAGCAGGGAAGCAGGTCTGGCTCCAGAGGCACGCCTTCTCCAACACCGCGTTGTCTCTGGGAAACACACAAAACCTCCACCTCCCTGCTCCCGTCTGAGCACTGCGGACCCATGAGCACCTTGACCTCCCGGAAGAGTGCTCGCATGCAAGGCCCTGGAGAAAATGATAGGGAAAGCGCCAGCATGAATCCTCACCTTCCTTAACTTCTGCATCTTCTGGTCTTGGCGCTCCCCTCCTTACCCCCTCTCGTCCCAGAAAAATCCCAAAAAGGCTTCACGTGACTCTATTTAAATCCCCATTTTCAGCGCGCAGAACCGGTTCTGCTTTCCTGGTGTGCTCTGGGTCTCCATCTGGTTTGGAGGCTATTTTGATCTGCCGGATGCAGATTAGCTGCCGTGATCTGGGCTGAGCTGCTGGAGAGATGCCTTCCCCTACAGAAGGACAATTTAAAAACGATCTCAAAGCATGGAGAACAAATAAATAAATTCTTCTTCCTGTCCCTAACACTCTCCACTCTGTTTCTACAGGTGATTGCTGGGGGGAGTTCTGCTGCAAACAGGCTCCTCCTGTTTGTAAGGAGTGTGAGGGTTCCGCAGAGTGGATGGACTGAGGGCTGGTGGCTGCTGGCCAGAAATGCGAGGCGAGAGAGCTGTCAGCTCCAGCGGGGTCAGGAGCACTGGACAGTGCAGTGTGCCCTTCCAAGAAATTGTGTCTTCGTTCCTGGCTCTGGTGTGGGTTTCGTGGGGCAGGGATCACTCTTCTCTAGTTGTTGAGAAAGGGATCTTTAGATCTGCCATGGCTGAGCCCAGAGGAGGAATGATTATTACACCATCAGTCTCCTAATGTTTCAGGAGCTCATGACACCTGGAAATATGGCTTCAGTATCACCAGGTCGGGGGTGGTGAGGGTGTCCTGCCTTGGGAGGCAGAGAGGGGCTTAGAGGTGGGAGGCAAGAAGAAGTGAGGATCTTGCAGCTTCTGAAAAGCTGTGGGTTCAAAGGAGGAGAAGGTGGGCGGGGGGAGAACAGAAGCTGCATCTCTGAATATTTCTCATTTACTCCTCACAGTAATGGTTGGAGGAGAGCTCTACCCTCCCCAACTCTGAGGAAGGACATCCAAGTTCACCTGGCAGAGACATAAGATTCAAACACATGTCTTCTACAAGGAGTTTGGGGGTTCTCCTTTACCATAGCTTCCCCCGGAAGAGATTTGAGGAGCTGAGGAGAGTTTAAATGAGCAGGGAGGGAATGGGGATGGAGAGAAGGAGGAGAAAAACGTATTTTTCTCTTTCCTTCTCTTTCCTGCAGACCTGTCCCGTGATCTCACCTGGGGCATCCACACCCTCATCTCTGGACCACACACTGCCCCTTGTCATGCATGGTCCATGGTAATGTTGCCCATGCTGGGTGGCCAGCCTTGATCTGGCTGTGGAGGATCGGTCTGTCCTTTCAGTGACATGGGGCTCAGGGTGGTGATGAAAGTGGACATTGGAAAAGAAACAGTACCTTAGAAAGGCCCATTTGGGCCGGGTTGGGGCAGAGTACAAGGGAGTGGGAGGCATACAGGTGAACCTTGAACCTTTCGTCTAGACTTGCCCTGTGCCGGCTGGGCACGTGACCTCCTCTCAGAGCAAGGCAGTCGATGGCGGTAGGCGGCATCAGGGACCTTACATGTAGCCTTGCTTGACAAGCCTCTGTTATCACTCCTCTTTACAGATGAGAACACAAAACTCAAATGTCATATGCATAGCAACGTATAGATCCAGCATTTGAATCCAGGTCTGTTCTGTCCTGTTCCAAAACTAGAATTTCTATGAGAGAGAATAATAATATCTACAGGTAATGCTTCTGGAGGGCTGTTTCGTGCCGTCTGTTGAGCACTTTGCAGACATCATATCACATAGTCTTCATAGCATCCCTGTTTTGCAGATAAGGAAACCGAACCTGAGGAAGGTTACTACTTTGCCATGAGTGACACAAATCCTAAATGGAGCCTGCCCCAAAGCCTGTGCTCGTCACCTGTAGGCAGGCTACCGCTCAGATGCACCCCAAATAGATGAGACAGAAGGCTTTCATCGTGTGCCAGGCAAGTGTAGGCACTGTTGGGGTGGAGGAGAGTGGGGCGAGAGCTTGTGGAGGGAGACGTGCTGAGTGCCCCTGTGATCACCCCACTGGGGTCGGCACCTAGCACAATGGGGCGTGCACCTGCAGCATCTGCCCCGTGGCTGGAATGCACTCCACGAGCCCAAGGCCGGGCTATATCCTCTGGGTGCCTCGCTTGGGTTTAGTAAGTGAGAAGTCTGCAACAGGTGTTACAGATGAGGAAATGCGGCCCAGATGGAACAGTGACCTGATGGAGCGTGGCCCACAGGCCTGTGGTCTAAGTGGTCTCTACACCCAGAATTCTAAGTTGCCAACTGTGGCTGATAAGGTGTCTCCTGTGAGTTTGGAGAGGTTGCTACTTGGAAGTTCAAGGGCTTTTCAAAAGTGCCTCTGCTCACCACACAATCATCTGACTTCTCTTTCTCGACACTTGTCAGTTCCGCCCCTGCCCCCGTGACAGTAAGAGCTGAGAAAGGAGCAGAAAGCAAGATGGCACCACAATGAAGCCCGCGAGCTGTGCCTTGTGTCTCATGACGCCCATTTTGCAGGTGTCAAAACTGAGATTCAGGGAAGGGCAATGCCGCAGACTTAAAACTTAGTCCTACTGGAAGGACATGATTCCCAAACAGTCAGACAAATAGACAATTCCGCCCTTTAAGACTTAGACCTTCCTGGAGGGCTCCTTCCCATAAGAGTGAGTGGCGTGGTCTGCAGTCCAGCTAGCAGCGGTTAGCCATCAAGATCACACACGAAGAAAGGAGCTTATTAGGATGAGGAGATTTGAGCCAGTGTGTTCTGCACACCCCTGATGATATGGGAAATTAATTTTGATGGTAAAATGTATTTCCCTTCGATGGGCAGACATAGATTATGGCTTTCCGTATATACTAATGATGTAAAATTTAGGTTTTGAAAACACTTAAGTAAAAGTGAATCAATGTATTTTATTATCTTTTAATAATTTTTTAATGTTTATTTATTTTTGAGAGAGAGAGAGAGAGAGCGTGCACGAGGGGGAGAAGGCCAGTAAAAGGGAAACAGGGGATACAAAACAGGTTCTGTGCAGTGAGCACAGAGCCTGATGTGGGGCTCAAACCATGAGCTTATGACCTGAGTGGAAATCAAGAGCTGGCTACGTAAGGGACTAAGCCGCCCAGGTGCCCCAAAAGTGAATCAATTTAAAGGCAAGTATGAAAGAATGAGATTTGACTTTAGAGAAACAGGAACTTCAGGGGTTCTGGAAAGGTACTCCTGCCCCCCAACAAACCTGTGGCAATTTATGAACTTCAGAAAAGGCATTGCATATTCTAGGAAGCCTCTGTTCAAGTAGCAGGCTGTCAGAACTAGCAGGCATCTACCTGGTCCAACCCTTCCTGTCAGGGAGGAGGACATTGAAGCCAGAGCTGAAGTCTCACACACCTTCTCAGATGGAGCCTTGTTCTGACTCACTTTCCCTCTCAGACCTAGAGGGTGCAGGGCTGGGCCAACGTCCCATATCCGTGTCCCCACCAGCCAGATGGAGAAGCACTGGGTGAGGTTTTAGGCATAGTGGGCTTCAAAATTACCCTAGGAGCTTTGGGGAAAAAAAAAAAGATGCTGGGACACCATGCCCAGAGATTCTGATGTAGGCAGCCTTCACAGAAGCTATTTTTTTAAAATGCCTCCAGATTTCCACCCTACCCTGGAGACAAAGGACCCAACATGAAATGACTGGGTGGTACAGTACTTGGGTTACCTCACCTTCTTCTTCTGAATTTTGTAGGCTCCCCAATACCTAATGCAGAGAAAGAGTGAGAGAGAGAGAGAGAGAGAGAGAGATTGGAGGAATGCACAAGCAACTGTGGGCTTTGGACCTGGGTAGGTCTGACTCAGAGATCTGACCACACCACTGACATTTACAAGATGTACTACCTAGAGAGTCTTTCTTAACTTTGAGACTCAGCGACCTAATAGGTGAAATGGTGACAATATTAATCAGTAGCTCAACACACTATAGTGAGTTTTAAATGAGATAATCCACGTAAAGGGCTGGGCTTAGCATGATGCTGGGCCCGTGTTGAGCTCTCAGTGAATGCCAATTCCTACTGGCATCATCTTTATCATTACGGCCAGAAGCCAGAAAGATCCTGTTTGTTAAGAGAAGCTAGGGACTTACGTTGGAACATTCTTCAGGGCAGAGAAGAGGTTCATTAAATGGCTCAGAATTAAGATGGGCAGGAGTTGAAGAAGAGCAAGACTTAATTCCCTAGCATACCCAGGGGAAGGGGTCTCTTTTGGAGATTTGCATTGGCTTTGTTGATTGCAATTACGCTGTCCTTCGCCGTGCCGAAAATAAAATGAAACCCTAACAAAGTTCCAGGTTTAATTGAAATTTCCTGGGATCTGTTATTACATCGCCGTGATTGTTCTGTGCCACTAATGAGCCTGTGCTAGCTGATTATCCAAGTGTCTCTCCAGTCACTGTTCCATTATTGCATTATTAATGATCAGATATGATTGTCACAGCTGACGGCTTGAACATCAAACAGGCAGAGACAAGTCAGCAAGCCCAGCAGATGGACAGATGGCCAGGGTGGGGTGGAGTGGGGCCAGTGGGCAGGGTATGCTGGCCAACAACCTGGTACCCAGAGTAGATGGGGGAAGGGGCGTGGACGCTAGTGTGGTGAAGAACTCAACTGAGGGGCCAGGGCTGTGCTGCAGAAGGTGGGGGGCTGGTGTGGTGGCAGCTGAGAGGTCAGGACCTAAGGGGCTGATGAGGGAACTGTCCTCTGGAGGATGGTGACTTCTAGGAGTCAGCTCAGTTGTCTGCCTACCGGGAGAAATCATCAATGAGTCATGATCAACGTAAACAAAAACTAACATCTCTTGATTAATGAAGTTGATGAGAAAATGGGAAAATCCTGATGGAAGGGTTTGGGATGGGGAGGAGCTGGAAGTTTCCCTTTTCCTCTGAAGACGTGGGTGTTCATTTTAAGGAGAGGCCGAGCACCTCTCTCCCTCTCTGGTGCGTCCAGCCCCCCAGAAGGGGGCTTGCGTTGCAGGGAGAAGGGGGGCAGCCAAATGTTCCTGGGCACCATGAGGGAGACCAGAGCTGGGTGGGATGACCTCAACAGAAAGCCTAGAAGGGAGCCCAGGTGCTGTTGCTACTATCGAAGTTTGAAGAGTTTTCTGGAAACTGCCGGAGTTTGTCCAGGCTAATAGTCTTTTCTTAGAGATGAAATAAACTGGGCTCCAGGGGTCTGACTGAGAAGAAAAGCCCCAGACCCCCAAGCCCCTGTGGGGGCAGGGGACCCATTTAAGTCTAGAGAGCCCACACGCACCCCAGCTTGCTTTCTGTCCTGTCACCCTGGGCATCCCACCCCTCCCCTCCTTCCCCCGTCTTTCATGAGGCATCCTTTCCCGAAAACACCAGACAGGATGAGGTCATGTTAGGCACTCAATTGCTGCCAAATTTCATTCTTCTAAGATCAGCGTTGTGCTAACATGAAACGCAAGCCAGAAGACAGGGATAGACTGATGAAATGGAGGGGAGAAAGCCCACGAGCAGGAGAGAAGGAATTGACATTTGAACGTGGTTTAATAATCGGAAGATTGATCCCAAGGCTGCCCCCTCGCCCAGTGATAGGTGTGGGGGCTGCCGTGGTTTCTCAGAGCCCATGGGGAGGCCACCTGTTCTGCCACCCTTGCTGCCTCCGCCTTGCCGTCTCCATGGCAAGCAGGCGAGTGGCTGGGGGCTCCTGCAGCCATGGTTTCCCCAGCAACCCCCAGACAGCAGCCCACCCGGCCTGCAAGTACCCCATCGTCCTCGCCACCGCTGCGCTGAGGAGCTATTTTGGAGGCATGGAGGCCTCTGCCCGCACAGCCACCCACAGTCCACCAACACACACACACACACACACACACACACACACACACACACAGGCGCCCCTCTCTGTGCTCCTGCTTCCACATGCAGGCTCTTGGCTGAACCTGTCCAGTCTGCAGGGGTCTGGGCTGACCAACCAATCATGGAGACACACTTGGAGAATACGCACAGAAGGCAGAGACCCCTGGGGCAGGCTTGGCTTGGATCTGTCCTCCTCCAATCCTCAGGGAGGACTCAAGAGCTCCAATCAGGAGCACAGCCTCTTCCTCCTCTGGTCCCCCTCTGACCCTGGGCCAGTCAGTGCTACAGTGTACATGCCTTTGTCCTCCTTCGGGAAGCAGAGCAGCTATTAGCATCTCCAATTTACAGAAATGGAAGCTGAGCCCCAGAGAGGTTAAGTGACCTACTCAAGGCCACACAGCTTTTGATTGGCAGGCTCAAACCCAGCGGGCTGGGGAACGTCCGCTCTGAGGATGTACAGGAAGATCTTTGTCCCTGGTGTATTGGTCTCGCCAGGTGTAGGGAGGGTATCCCTTGGGCTTCTCAGACAAGTGTAGGTGTGTGCCTGCGTGCTGTAGGCTCACAGAGAACTGAGGGTGGGCAGGCCTGCCTTGGAAGGGGACTGATTGTGTGGAGGCCAGGAGATGTGTAGGCAACTAGACCCCAGGGTTGGGTTTCACCTGTCCCCAAGAACCTGCCGAGGACCGAGGTCACCTGTTCCAGGCTGAATGTTTGTGTCCCCTTCAAATTTAGATGTGGAGGCCCTAATCCCCAGTGTGATGGTATTAGGAGGTGAGGTCTGTGGGAGGTGATTCAGTTTTAATGAGACCATGAGGGTAGGGCCCCCATAATGAGATTTAGTGCCCTTATTAGAAGAGGGAGAGAACCAGAGCTTGCTTCTATGTCCTGATATGCAGACATAGCAGGAGGCGGTTCTCTGTAAGCCAGGGAGAGAGCCCTCGCCAAAAACCAAAGGCGCTGGCATCTTAACCTTAGACTTCGCAGCCTCCAGAACTGTGAGAACTAAATGTCTGTGGTATATTGTTGTAGTGGCCTGAGTGGATGAAGACAGCACCCCTATTCTTTCCAGCTCCCACTGTGATGCAGGAGCCAGGAACTCCTCCCCAGTGGGGTTCCTGGGACCAGGAGGGGGTGAGGCGTTCCTGTCTCAGCCAGAGCTGAAAGGAGCCTGGAGGTGAGGTGGTGACGTCTACAAAACACGGGGTATCCTGGGCTGCACTGAGGCCCACTGCAGAGGCTGGGCTCTGGGACAAGGAAGGAGAAGAGCTCAAGGTACTCACTTCCGCAGGTGAGGGAAGCTGGGCTGGCTTTTGTCTCCTCTCCCAGGCAGGTTTCCTGGGCTGCCTCGCTGATAAGCAGAGAGAGACTGACCTGGGGCTATCCCCCCCTGCACCTAGTGGAGGTTCCTAGAGAGGCCATGGAAGAGGGGTAAAAATCCCAGCAGGCAGCAAGCAGCAAGCAAAGAGAAGCCCCCAACCCCATAAACCCACCAGAGCCCAGCACCTGCTCCAGGGTGGGGACTGTGCAGCCACTGAGGGCGGTTTCCGGGTGGGGCCAGACCTCCCTTCCCCTGCCCCTGAGAGGGACCACGCAGGTCGCCCTGCACCTTTCCTGGGAAAGAAGTGCCTGTCTTGTTCTTAACATTCTCCCAGGAAAGAAATTTCATTCTGGCAGCTTCTTTCCACATCTCGGTCTTTGTCAGGAAATTGAGATTGGACAGATTTTTTCCAGGGTGTGTTCTACACCAGGTAAAGTAATTAACCTCGTCTCAGGTGATCCTCACCACAGCCCTGCAGGGCTGGGAGGGCAGGACTGTGCCCGTCTCAGTCATGGGGAAACTGAGGCTCTGGGGCTCCATATACTATGGATGAAACACATTGCTCTACAATCCTCAGCAAATCTGCAGCTCCCCTCCCCCCCTGCCAGGGCCAGAGGCTAGCCCGGAGTCCGACGGAGGGCCCCGATGCCAGTCAATGCCCCTCCAACCCACCCACAGCCCACCCCTCAGCGAGCTGCTTGGCTCAGAATAGAGAGCAGAAAGATCCTTCAGTCCTTGTCATCTCGCCTGTCCCCACCCCTTCTGCTCGGGTCTGGAAATGTTGAGTTGATTATATTCCGTGCTCAATCACCAGAAATAATCAATCTGTAATTAAGAGCACCCCCCAGCCCTTTCCAAGCCTTCCTTAGGCTCCCGCTCCTTCAGCCCCCCTACCTGCCACAGCCACCACCGCCAGCCCCCTCTCCTCCCCCTCCCACCTGCCTTTCCAGCATGGAATCGTTTTAATGAGATTCCTCTGTTACAAATGACCAGTTTGTAATAATTATATTTTGTGCGGCAATCGTGGTTTAAAAATGATTTAAAGCAGGGATGGCTCCAATTTATTAGGCATCAAATTTTCTGTGGTGAACTTTTAACTGGAAGCCACGCTCAGACACGGAGGGGGCCATCTCTGCCGCCCTGGGATGAGCAATAGTACTGAAATATTGATGGCTGGTGGATGGAAATGTAGTCAAGGAGGGTTAACTTTGATTAAAATAAATGAATCTCAAAACAACGGCTTGGCTGTCCTGGGTGTCCAATCCATCCTCCCCACTTCCTCCGTCCCCCCTCCCCTACCGAGGCAGAGAAGGCAGAGGGGAGTGAGAAGGGCTGCACACCAGAGCCAGGCGAGGGAGGAGGAGCCTGAGCTCCGGGACTCTGCACCAGAAGTGCTTCTGCGCAGGCGTGTGGCTGCTGAGGAAGGGCTTCATTGTGGCGCCTGCAGACCCCTTTTGAAAAAATTCTGTAAAGAGCCGTGGGGAGAGCCAGTGACGAGGTAGTGTTTGGGACTTCTGACTTTGGGATTGACCTGGGTTCAAATTTGCGGCGTGCTATTCTGTGTAGATCCTTCACAGCCCTTGCCTCTGCCCCACCATAACCTTCCCCATCCTCTCCTTGAAGCTTTGTCCTTGGATGTCTAACCATGTGGCGACGCCAGTGAGGGTTTTTCTAACACAGTTTGGTCTTTGGAGGCTCTCCTCCAGGGTGGTGGAATGATGTAGTGAGAGCCCCGCCATATTTATCAGCAAAACATCCAGCTTGCAGCTGCAGCTTTCCCCAAAAGCTGTCAGGACAAGTCAGAGGCTCCAAGACTCTTCTGTAGCCCGGATGATAACTGTGTTACTGCTCTATCAACACTCTTGGCCTGGGAGAGGCCCCCATCCCTGCACAGAGCCCGGCCCCAGTGTTTGAAGGATTGTCTGGAGGGGCAGAGAAGCTGATGCTTAAGGGACAGACGCTAGGGAATCATTCCTCTCCTAGTTTTCTCTCCTTCAAGTCTGTTTTAACCTCTTGCCCCCCAACACCGCACAACACCCCTCTTCCTGCTCCCGTCTCTCCTCCCAGACCTGCAGGCACCTGCTTTCTCTTGTCCTACCAAGTTGTTGATCTTCTACGTCTCCACAAGCACGTTCTAGAGCTGTCTTGTCCGACCCCACCCATCCCAGCACCCAGTTCCTCTGTGCTGGCTCCTCCCACCCCACGTGCCCATCACCACAGGAACTGCAGCACCCTGTCATCTCTGCTCTCCTGGACTTAGGAACGTGAGTCCCCTTCCAGCCCGACTTTCTTCCTGCCACCCAGACAGAGCTTTCTGAATTGACTATTTATTGTGTGACTCCCTAGCTTAAAATCCTCCAGGGGCTTTGCCTTATTTTTTCTTCAGCAGCCATAAATGTTTATCAAGTACCTAACTGTGTACCAGGACACTCTGCATGAGGTCCTAAACCCTGGGCATACATACCAGTCTGGCTCTGCCCTGTGTGCCCACCCCACCCTGGGTCAAATGTTGCAGGCTCTCCAACACTCCCGCACCTGAGTATTTGCTCTCCACCTCCTACCTGTGACACTTTCCTTTCTGCCCTTGTTCTATCAGTCCCTTCGGCTTTATTGCCTAATCTTCTTTTTTTTTTTTAATGTGTATTTGTTTATTTTTGAGAAAACACAAGCAGAAGAGGGGCAGAGAGAGAGAGGGAGACACAGAATCCAAAGCAGGCTCCAGGCTCTGACCTGTCAGCACAGAACCCGATGCAGGCTTGAACCCACAAACTGTGAGATCATGACCTGAGCCCAAGTCAGACCCTCAACCGACTGAGCCACCTCATTGCCTTATCTTCTAAGATAGTTCTGGTATCCCTTCCCCCAGATCCCTTCCCTGGTCACCAGGCTTGGTTAAATACCATCCAGGGCGCATGGAAACTACCAGGACCCCTCTCCTTGCCCTGCCGCCTCTGAGCTCATGCGCAGCCACATCACGTGCAGATCATCTTTCCGATGCACCCAGCACAGTAGGGTCTCCTATAGGCATTATGAATGAAAGACTATACTCATTGGCTCCTGTTTATAAGCTTTTTCTTTATCTTTGAGTTTCTTTTTAATGTATGTTCTGCAGCAGGGACAAGCCTGCTGAATAATAATGACAGCTATAATGTATTAAGTGCTTACTATTTGTCAAGCATCTGCTAAATTCTTAATATTCATTATCTCATTAAATCTTCATTATGTGAGGTAGGTACTATTAAACCTTATTATTTCCATTTTACAGATATGGAAATGGAGGCTCAGAAAAGTTAACTTGCCCATGAACCCCTGTGTTCAATGCCAGTGCTTGGCCACTTGACCACTGGAATACACAGCCCTCCGGCCACCTCCTGGATTCACCTGTCTGGCCTAGCCCCGGGTGGAGGAGGCCCAGGTGCCCCAGCCTCCCAGGGGAGGCTCCGTGTCTCCTCTCCTGCACAAAGCACAGAGAGAAGGCTTTTCGTCCCAGTCTAGACTGGCTTCTTTCTGGAAGCAGCCCAGCCATGGCCTGGAGGACAGCGTGGACAGGGAGGTCTGCTCCCCGCTGGCTGGCTGCTGAATGCCGGTGGGCCAGAATGTGTGGTGAGTGCAGAGCTTTGAAGGCCCCCCTGGGAGACTCCGTTAACTTTGGCTGGGAGTCTGTGGCAGGGCTAGATGACTGGACAGCGGCCCTGACAGTGATGTAGGAGGCCAGGGCAGCTGCAGCTGGGGCTACCCCCTGGAGCGCCCTCACTGAGATCGAGTCACTTAGCAGGGCCCCTGTAAGAGGGGCTGTGCAACCAATCACTGCCCAGTGCGGGGCTGGCCACGTTCAATGGGGAGGAAAAATGCTTCAAAGCCTGCCTTCCCAGCTAGAAATTCCTCTGGGGAAGCAAGTTCCAGAAACAATGAATGAAGCCGCCTTTCTTCTGTCTCAATTCCAGGAAGAAGTGGCCCCGGGCTCAGGGTGGGGCTGGAAATGATCATGGTGTTGCAGAGCCAATCCTTCAGGGCCCAGCTGCAGCTGGGGCTCCTGACACCCTGAGAAACTGCCATGGGCAGTTAGATTTGATCCCAAGAAACAGGAACCAAAGTTTTTCTGCAACCCCTCCAGGAAGGAAGAGGTTTTTATGCTATTATTCTACCACCTATAGCATCTTATTTGGGGCTTGCATTTGAATCCTTGGGGAAAAAAACCCAACATGATGTGGAGCAGGTAGCTGGGGATCCTGTTAAAATGCAGACTCTGGGGGCACCTGGGTGGCTCAGTAGGTTAAGCGTCCAACTTCGGCTCAGGTCATGATCTCACAGTTCGCAGGTTCGAGCCCCGCATTGGGCTCTGTGCTGACAGCTCAGAGCCTGGAGCCTGCTTCAGATTCTGTGTCTCCCTCTCTCTCTGCTGCTCCCCTGCTGTGCTCTGTCTCTGTCTCTCAAAAATAAATAAACATTAATTTTTTTTAAATAAAATAAAATGCAGACTCTGGTTCATAGCTTCTGCATTTCCTACAGGCTTTCGGGTGGTGTGGAAGCTGCAGGTCCAGGACAGTGAGCTGTCACCAGCTGCCACCAGCTGTGAGACCAGGAGCATATTATTTAATCCCTCCAAGGCTCACTCTCTCACCCATAAAAATGGGGATGAAAATAGTTCCCTACCGAACCTAGGAGGGGACCAAAGACCTGACCTGTGTCATGTGATCAGTCACTAGGGGAGACGCAGCTAAAGGACTGGGCGCAAAGCAGGTGTTCAACCGCCTAAATCTTCTTTCCTTGTTCAAAGCGCTTTTGCATTCTGCTTCATTTGAGCCCATGAAGCAAGCATGGCAGATGCTACTCACCCCACTTTGCAGATGAAGAATCACTCACACAATCCATTAGTGGCCAAGGGGCACTAGACCCTGGGATTCCTTCCCCAAGTTCATATTCTTCCCGCTATGGCACATTCCTTCCCAGTCAGATTGGAGATTCATGTGTCTGCCAGATATGCGGCAGGTTGGTACCTATGGTGAAAATCCTGACAATATTGCAGAGATTTGTGCAGGGCTCTCACTGGGCAGGCAGCCATGGCTGGCCTTCTGGAGTCCTGGGGGGAGGGCTTGGAACTTGGAAGATGATGTTCCCATTACATGGCTCCCCTCTGGGCCTGCCTGCACATTGATCCCAGCAAGCATTTCATGAAGGAACAAATGCTTGGCCCATCTTCCCTCATGGGCAAGAAAGCAAGGGGCTGAGAGACATCTCCTGTTGACTCGAGAGTCTTCGTCTCCCCTTGGCCGCAGCTATCAGAGGCATTGGTAGAGGCAGGGCTCCGAGAAGAGAGCAGGAGGCTGCCACAGTTCTGGGAAGGTTGGAACAGTCCAGAACATTCTTCCCCTCCTCCCAGCCCATCCCACCACTAGTCTCAACTGCCTTGCTGCCCTGCTCTGGACAAGGCTTAGGAGAACCTGGCCGGGGCTCCTGGAGCCTCTTACACATCGTTTCATTCACCTTCTCAGGGTACCCCCAGAGTTGTCAGTCTTGTGGTTCAGAAAAGCCAGCGGAGGCTCCAGAGACAGCGAAGGCACATCTGATTCTAGTCCAGGGACATGATCTTCTGGACTTTGTGACATTTGGGTTGAGCCTTGTTTAAGTCAAGTCTTCTGAGTCCCCTTGGGCTACTTGGTATAAGGAAATTTTAGAGAGCATTCCTGGATTTGATATTTCTACTTTGGCCACGTATGATTATCTCCAAAGGCCTTCCACATGGACCCTTTGTCGTTTTGCTGAGGCAGCAAAGAGAATGCCATGGCTGGTGAGCTCACAGTTACTGGGGAGCTAATCGGAGACCCTGCTTTGCGTCTGTCTGTCTGGTGAGTGTAAGATTTAATAGATTGAGGCAGAGACAAGAGGAAAGAAAGAGACCAAGTTATGGAGCCAAGAAAGCCTTTATTGGGATCTGCGATTTCCAGGCGAGGTTCCATGACTCCGGGAGTGGGGAGTCAGGGAAGTTGCACCTGGTGGGGAGGGGCGAGGTCTTTTATGGGTGAGGGGGTTCTGGGTTTGATCTTGGGAGGGCAGACCACCAAATAAGGGCACTTTAGGGACGTGGCAGGATGGGACAGGTTGCTTCCTCTGTCAGGGTGATGGGGAGCTGGAGCTTCATGATTGGCTATTTTTAGATGGCGCGGACATTCCAGGTCTGCGGGTGGGGGTGAGGGTCATCGGTGCAAGGTGTTTTTCTCCAACCCACAGCAAAATGGCCGCTTGGGCACCTTCTTAAGGTAACTCTTACAGTGAGGGCTTTCTTGATGAATTGTCTCAGCTTCCCTGAGAGGTTGACACTGTCTTCATGTCACAGGTTACAGAATGGAAGCACTACATGGTGGGTACAATCAGACCTTTGGGGACACAGAAGCATTAAGGCTTTGATTCCTTAAGAGTGTCCAGAGTCCCCTGTGCCTTATTTGTGGGGAATCCTCAGGGTTTACAGGAAAGGAAGAAACGATGAAGACTGGATGTCCATGACATTGGTGGGACTTCTAGAAGAAATGCTGAACTCCTTCCGGCGGCTCAGGATGCTTCTTAAATACCCCCCCCTAGAAGGGCATGGCTTTAGTTGGGCAGCGGGCACCCTGCTATCGTAGATCACCAGCACCCCAGCCATTAGCCCGGGACCAAGTTAGTTCCAACCCCACCCTGGCCAGGACGAGGTGTCTCAGGTCTCATCACCAGCTTAATCATCCAGTCTGGCTTGTATGCACAGTTATCAAGCGCTTTTACATGTGTGGTGTGATTGAGTCCTCCTGACACTGAGGTAGAATAGAGTGGGTATCACAAAAACCAAGGAAAAGCACTTAAGGCTTTCTGCTTAAGTCACAAGAAAGTGGGGACTCCAACCCAGGGTCTTCCACATTTGCATGAAACCTGTAGCTCTTTTTAACAGCCAACCTGTGTATTCCCCAGGATATCCGATGAAACACAAAACACTTTATGGACGCAGTCTTATTTTATTTTCCTAACAACCCTGAGAGGCAGAGCAAAGTAGGTAACATTATCCCCATTTTCAGATGGAGAATCTGATGGGCTCCACCTGTGCCCCTGTGGGTCTGTTGGGACAAGCACGGAGGGCGGTTAAGGTCAAGAAAGGCAGGGGAGCACAGGAGCTGTGGGAGCACTCCGGCCTAGGGGCCCCATTTAGAAGCACCCTTGCTAGAGCATTATTGTCGCTTTCGCAGAAGGCTGTTAATTAAATTAATTGTCCTTGTTAATAGGCTTTGTGAGGGGTTGGGGGGTGGTTCCCTAGGGCAGCACAAAGATCTAGACAAGATGCAGGAGGGAGCGGCTAACTTCTGGAAAACCACAGTGCCTCTGTGTCCCCTTCCCCACTAGTGAAGTGCCTGCTCATGGCTGGATGTCTTCTGCCTCCTTGGAGACAGCACCCTAGCCAATGAATGCCTTTTGCCATTGTCCTTGACCGGGAGGGGTAGGGCCCCCCGTGGAGCATGTGGAGCATGGCATGGGCATGCCTGTGTATTTTGTGTGTGCATGTGCATAAGAATGGGCATGGCTATCATGTTCCCTGTGCGTGCAGACATTGTGTGTGTGTGTGCACATGCGTGCAGACGCACGCACAGAGTACTGCATGTGTGGTCACATGTGAACCTGTGACCAGTAGGCATCCCCCCCCCCCACCGCTGGCCCCTCCTCAGAGAACACACAGCTGTCTCCTCCAGCCCTGGCCTGGCTTGTCCCCTGGCCTGCTGTGGTGGTGAGTTGTCAACCGCAATCATCAACGCCACAGTGTCTCCTTTACCGGGAAGCCAGGCCAGGCAGGGAATTTATCAAACATTACTTAAAAGAGTCCTCCAGCCTCTTGCTCCCTGTCTCGATGCTGTCTGATTCTCGATTGTTTCTTCTTTCTGTCTCTTGTTTTTCGGCCCGGAGATTGACAGCCTCCTGCTAATACAGCCTTAGAAATACCAGGTGCTGGTGGAACCAACCCTTCACTCTGCCTCAGCCCCCATCCCACCACTAACTGCTCCCTGGCTGACTCGGGCATCTCTGTGGCCGCCGCTGTCTGCATTTCTGCACGCCGGGCTGATGGATGAGGCCGCGTCCTCCGCACTGCAGAACACTCAGGATCCAGGGGCACATACACTCTGATCTGCTGAGTTATGGACTCGCTAATGAGACTCCTCCTGACACCAGCAAGCCCGTTACTGCCCTAATTTTGCCCTGTTCCCGATTCTCTAGCCTTTTAAGCAGACCCATGTGTTGTGACCCTGTGAACCAGTGGGCTGTCCTCTTAAGGGATTTGAGAGGATGAGATGAATTTGCATTCTCCGTCATCTCCACTTCCAAGATGAAGGAGCCAAGGGCAGCCAAGGGAAAGAGAGTTCTGTTATCGGGAAATAATGGCGCTGAAGTAGCTACTGTTTGCCAAGTGCAGCGCTCGGTGCTTGAAGCTGAGGTCTCTTTGCATTCCTCGAGGTGGGAGAAGTGAGAACAGAAGACGAGACTCAGAGGAGCAGTAGCCTGCCGTACGTCATGATCGCAGGTGACAGGAATGGATTCCAGCTAACTTAAACAGAAAAGAGAATGTGGGGGGAGATATTGACAGTTCACAGAATGTACAGGAAGCTTGGAGCACATGTGTGAACCAAGATGGCTGAGTGACGGCCAAGACCACACCAAGAAGAGTCTGTCAGGAGACACTGGACACTGGATGTCATTCAGCCACTGCCAAAATGCATTTCAAATTCTTTCTGTGCCTTTATATCCATATCTTAAAATCCAGAGTCCCAAGTGGTATCATCTGAAGGTGAGTAGGTCATGATGCCAGGATCAGGACACCTTCTGTGGACCCTGACTCCTACCAAGAATCACTTGAAGGGCTCCCAAATACAAAAATGGGGTTCCAGAACTGAGCTGCCAACATCTAATGAGACAGCAAACCAGACCGGAGTTCCCAGCTACCACACTGCAGGGGAGAGGCCGAGCAAGCCCAAAGCCGTCTCTTCCTGGTTCCAAATCATGTGCTCTCTCCACCACCACCACCAGGGGCAGAGTTCCAGACTGTTTAACAACTGACAGGGTACCAACACTGGCCAATCAGAATAGAGGCCCCCAGAAATAAGGGTCTATCATGGCAATGCCCAAAGCCGATGATCCATTCTAGACACAAAGCAAAATGAGAACTCAAGGCTCCTCGAAGCCTAGGAGCCCATGCTTCCCAAACTTTTCCATAGACAATGATAATACCTGATGGCACAGTGGGGTAAAATCGAGACAACTGAGAAAGGGAGGGGGGTGGTGAGGAGGGAAGGAGGGAGAGGTGGGGGAGATGTATGGATTGGTAGAGGAAAGTTCATTATATTTTCCTTCTATTATATTATTATGATATATATAAAATAAAATCTTTCTGAATTCCAGGCTTTAATAGCCAACCACCTGCTTGACATACCCACTTAGAAGTATGATAGGTATCTCAAAAATGGCATATCTCCATCAGACACCTGGCCTCCCCATCATCACCCCCAACTTGCTGTTTCTGCTGTCCCTCCCAACTCAGTTAATGGTCTTGTTGATCATTGCTCAGACTAAAGTCTGTGGTGTAACCTTTGACTCCTTCTTTCTTGTTCTACATCCTCTTCCTATTCTGTGTGTGTGTGTAGTGTGTAGTGTGTAGTGTGTAGGTATACATGCTGCATCAGAAAATCCTCTTGGCCTCTTAACTTTAGAATATGTTCATAAACTAACCATCTTCATCGCTATTTATTTGTTCCAAACCATTATCACTTCTCTGAATTCTTTTTTGTTTAATATTTATTGATTTATTTTGAGAGAGAGAGAAAGTGAGCAAGAGAGGAGCAGAGGGAGAAGGAAGAGAAAGAGAGAATCCCAAGGAGGCCCCGCACTGTCAGCGCAGATTCCAACACAGGGGCTCCATCTCCTGAACCGTGAGGTCATGACCTGAGCGGAAATCAAGAGTCTGAGGCTTAACCAACTGAGCCATCAGGCACCTCACTTCTCCCCTGAATTCGGACAATAGCCTCCTAGCTAGTCTGCCTACTCTGATCTCCATGCCTGCAGGCTTTCCTCAATACAATGGCCAGAGTGATCTTTGGAAGCGTCAGATAATGTCACTTTTTTGCTGCAAGCCCCAGATGGCTCCATAGTTCACTTGGAGTTAAGAGCAGCATTCTTAAAATACCCTACAAGTCCCCTTATAACCTGTTCTCCAGCACCGCTCTAACCTCCTCTTCTACTTCTCTCTTCCACTCACTCCTCCAGCCACACAGGCCTCCTTGCTGTTCTATGAATGTGCCAAACTTGCGCTGCCCCAGGGCCTTTGCACTTGGTCATTCCTTTGCCCGAATTTTCTTTCCCAGATGTCGTCCTGGCTTATTTCCTTACTTCCTGCAAATCTTTTCTCAAATGTCACCTTCTCAGTAAGGCCTTGACCACCTTATTTTCTCAATCTCTTTTACTCAGCTCAATTTTTTCCTTTTTAGTACTCATCACCTCACGTGCTGTATTATATTATTACTTATTCTTTATCTCTCTCCACTAAAATGTAAACTCCAAAGGACAGGGGTCTTTGTCTGTTTATTTATGGATAGATTTGCCTGGCTTTCAAATCATATTTGTTGAAGGAGCAAATCAAAATACAAACTCTTAGGGATGACATTAAAAATTTTAATTTGCATAGAATTTAGATTTCGGAAATTAGAAAACATTTCCTGATTTTTAGATGGTAACTTAATGTTTCCACTAACATAACCTTCTGTATTGGGTTTTATGTTTCCATGTCATTCTTGTTCCAGGTTTTCAATACAGAGCTCTTCAGATTCTTGATAATCTCCACTGACAAGAAACTTTATGCGCCCAAAGTCAGCGGCACATTCAAAATTTTACTGCAGTTGAAATTGTATTTAATGCCCCTTGGAGAGCTCTCCCTTCCCTTTCATTGACAAATGTCATGTTCAAATATCTTGTGATGACGCTCATGGGTTTGAATGCTCTGGAACTTTTTCATAGCAAGTATTTTAAGATAATGCTGAGGCTCTAATTTGCAGCAGGTGCGTGCCTTGTTAGAACAGTGGCCCCACAGCTTGCTCGGGTGCCCCTAAAAGGGCGCAGGAGTTGGAAATGTTTAGAAGCGTTTGATATTCATGAAGATTCAGAGTTGGGCCACTACTTGGAAGAGCCTCAGCAGGCAGCCCCTCCTCCACCCTCCCCGTCTGTCCCCAGCCCTGTCCCCAGCCCTGTCCAGCAGCATCCTGGGGTCTGTGCCTTGCACTTGGGCACTTCAAACCAAAAGTCCACCAGCAATAGATGGCAGTGGACTGTTCTGAGCTGTCAAGAATACACCCAGGCACAGCGTCTCCGGGGCTACGTTTAGCAGATCACGGTGCAGAAGAGCATGAGGGAGCAGTTCAGGGTCACTGCTGAGGAGGACCATGGGATGCACCTGATACCCTGCTCCGCTCCTACTATTTTTCAAGGAACCTTGACAGGGGCGCTCCAACAACCCCTGCCCCCACCTGCCACTCTGCAGAACTTTGAGACCAAATAGCCAACTCGTCAGTGCGGCATGCCCCCCCCCCC
>NC_043710.1:93663373-93706159 GCF_006229205.1 Suricata suricatta
GGGGGGGGGGGGGGGGGGGGGGGGGGGGGGGGGGGGGGGGGGGGGGAAACACAGGACCATGTCCAGAAGTTTCGTAGGGACAGAGCCTTGTCTTCACCAGCCTTCCTCTAACTTCCTATCGCTGTTCTAAAGGTGCCGCCACCTGTGCCCTGTCCGCTCTTCCCCCTCCCCCACCCCCACTCACAGCCAGGTTTCTGAGAGAGAATTGAATTCAATTCCACAAGGATTTATGCCAGCCTCTCCCACAGTGCTTCACATTTTCTATGGTACTCTCTGGTCGACAAAACTCATATCGATTACCTCCCTTTGATTCTCCCCATAACATCAGAAGACAGGTAGCAGAGAAATTAGTATCTTTAATTTCCAGGGGAAGAAAAGGAGACTCAGAAATGGTGTGATTTGCCTAAGGGCGCTCAGCTTGAAAGAGCAGAGGGAGAACTCACATTTAGTGCTGCTGACCACGTGTTTGAAGTCCTTCAGCAGCTCCCTGGGGTTTGAATCTCGACTCCTTACCGGTGCACAAGGAGCTCGGAAGCATGCGCACGCACCTCCCTCTATTATGAGGCTTCCCTAGCTTGCCTACAGGGAGGGGCTATGCCCACCTCCTCCTCCCCATTCTCTCCACGTCCCCTGCTTCCGTTGTCATTACTTGTTTGCTCCATGACGGCTGCTCATCTCTGCATCTTCAGCATCTAGCATAGTGCCTGGCCCATAATCCACATTTATTAATAATGAATACATAAGAAAAAGGACGTTTCAAGTAGGCAAATGATGGAAACAGCCTAAGTAGCCAACAGTAGTAGTGGAATGGTTAAATAAAGGAGGACACACCTCCTAGTTGGAATATTATGCAGCTACTAAAAATTATGCCGATCAAAAATTAATATTGACTTGAAAAACTCTTGAGATGTAATGTTATGTGAAAACTCAACACACAAAGTTGCACATACGTTATGGCCATAGCTATATACAGTACACAAAAGGAAATTCTCAAAAATCATACAAAAGAAAAGAAGTTGAGATCACAGGTGATTTTGCTTCCTTCCATCTGTCCACAGTGTCCAGGTTTTCTATAATAAACATGCGTTATTTTTACAATAAATACAACAGTGGCACAGATGGTAATCGATAGGTATAAAGATAGTAAGGGAATTGATCACTTTCACCCTTCATATCTCCAGGTTCAAGTGACTTACTTCTCTAGGGCTGAAAACGTACTAATACGATGTCAGAGCCATTGTCTAAAAACCTGGAGAACTCCTGGAGGCTGGGTAAACATCCGGGAGACAGGCAATCTAAGGCTGTTGCACCCAATTTTAGAAAATAAAGTGGTGGCCATTAGGAACTCTGCCTCGGGTTCACCAAGAATGAAGCCTCTCAGACTCACCTCATTTTCCTCTCGGAAGAAGCTACTCGACTGGTAGATAAGGAGAATGTTACAGACATAATGGGTATCGATTCCACAGTATTATTGACAAAGCCTCTCACGTCCTTACGAACAAGGCGGAGAAATGTGGGCTGGAGATGGCACTCTGTAAAGGTGGATAAGGGACATGGAGCAACAAACACAAATGACACAGTTAAACAGATGGATGGCTGTTCTGGAGCAGGAATGCCAATCTGTGAAACCCACACCACCATGCCCTCTCCAAGCCTGGCACTGCTGAGCACCCACATCAGTCCTTTTCCCTGAATCCAGAGCTTCTGAGTCCTTCTTGGCACAGGGCTCCAGGCAGCCATCAGTCATCAGTCAGAGCAGACATGCCATCCCTGACCTTCAGGGCAGGCTTAGAGACGTGCCGCAGGGCTAATTTGTCCTCCTTCCCATTCAACGTGCTTATAAATGGTCTGGAATGAAAACAGGTGTATCCGATTTACAGGTGACCTAAGTCGAGAGGGAAAGATGATAGAGTCAAATTTTAAACCATCTGGGGCCACCTGGGTGGCTCAGTCAGTTAAGTGTCCGGCTTCGGCTCAGGGCATGATCTCACGGTTCAAGGGTTCCAGCCCTGCGTCGGGCTCTGTGCTGACAACTAACTCAGAGCCTGGAGCCTGTCTTCAGATTCTGTGTCTCCCTCTCTCTCTGACCCTCCCCTGCTCACGCTCTCTCTCTCTCTCTCTCAAAAATAAATAAAACATTAAAAAAATTAAAAAAAATGTTAAACCATCTGAGCAGATTACAATATGGGATAGAAACCAAGGAGAAATTTTACAGCAGCAAGTAGAGCCCCATACCTCAGTTTAAAAAGGAATTGCAAAGCAAACGTGTCTGAGTGGCTCAGCTGGTTGAACCTCCAACTTCGGCTCAAGTCATTGACCTCAAGGCTGGTGAGTCTGAGCCCCGCATCGGGTTCTGTGCTGACAGCTCAGGGCCTGGAGCCTGCTTCAGATTCTGTGTCTCCCTCTCTCTCTGCTCCTCCTCTGCTCATGCTCTGCCTCTCTCTCTCAAAAATAAATAAACATTAAAAAAAAAAGGAACAGTGATACTATAACTTAATAGCAGTTCATGAAATGGAGGAAAGGAGGGGATGAACATGAGGTTTTAGAAGTCATCTTAAGTCACAAGTTCACCTTGGGCCATAGAAGACATGTGGTGTTGATCAGTACTGTCTTTGTTTTTGGAACTCAGGGTGTAGGATACAGCGGTGAAAACCATCTAAACTCATCCAGAGCCAGACTTGAACTAAAGTCTCAGGGACTCAAAGCACCAAAAAGCGTTAACATTGCACCCACTACCAACTCTCTCGTCACTCCAAACAAATCAAGAGCAGACTATAAAATAAGAGTAGATAAAGTCCAGAAAATTCCGTTTTCTCTTGAAAAGAATGTTGTTTATGTTTGATGTGTAAAAGATCAGATTTTAAAAAGCGAGTGCCCTAAGGATCCAGTTACTTTGCACGCTGGCTATGGCAACACTGGGCACAGTACGCTCAGCCCTGGAAGTCCCATTTTGGGATGGGCTTTGCTGTACCGGCTTCTAGATCTGATTATTATTCCCTCCTGTCTTCCCAAACCCCCCATAGCTCCCCTGTGCGTACAGAATTGAATGCAGTCTCCATCTGGAAGCATTCAAAGCTGGCCAGGGTCTGAAAGAAGAAGGTGCTTTTAAAAATCAAAACAGGACAAATGATTTAAAAGCCAAAAGTACCAAAAGGCTTTTAATGAAATACAGTAGTCCCTTGTCACAATTTCAGTACTGTTCCCCAGGGGCTACCATTTTTATCTGTTCAATTGATTTATTCTGGTAATTACTTTTGTATCTCTAAATAATATGTTTTTATGAATATATCTTGATTTATGTACTTTACACGTTATTTATTGATTCCCTGTGATGATGGTTGAGTGTTTAATTATTTTACCCCCTCCTTCCCTCATCCTTCCACTATTACTATTTTTGGTAAAAATCAATAAATAATTACTACTTTGATTATGGAAGTAACTCATCAATTAGTTGCACATCCTTTTTGTATAACTTTTTAGTCTCCTTGGAGTTTCTAATTCTTTTCTGTTTGTCTTGTGTTATGTGTCTTTATAGAATTCTGTGTGTGTGTGTGTGTGTGTGTGTGTGTGTGTTTAGATATTCTGTAAGCCTCTCTTTTGCTTTTCCTGAACGTCTTTTCATGGATACTTCAGTCTTCCTTTTCTAGTCTGGACTGGTTGCTCTTTGGATGACCAGGACAGCAACCGGTCTGGGAATTGCTCCTTACCATTTTTGTGGGTTAGATCCAATGTTTTTCTCAGCCCATGTTTCCCCCTCTCTTCATTTATTCCATTTTTCATGAGCACACTCTCAACTAAATCCTTACGAAAGAGCATGAGAGATAAATGACTGGAGTCCTGTGTGCCTGAACATATATTTGTTCTGGTGTAATTCTCAGTTAGGTATAGAATTCTAGGTTTCTGGGGTTGAAAGTTATTCCCATTCAGATTGTGGAAGACTTGCTCGAATGTCTTCTCAAATCCAATGTTCCAGATGAAAACAGTGATGCCAGCCTGATTCTAGTTCTCTGTAGATGACCTGTCACCATGTCCTCCCCCCAGTATGACCATGCTCACCACCCCATCCTTCTCTGACCTTAATGTTCTCAATTTTCATTCATCTTCTTGAGTTCCCCATAGAGCCATTGAATCAAAATTATTCCCCCCAGTTTTGAGAAATTCTTTCATAGCATTGTTTTGAAATTTTCCTTCCTTGTCTTTTTTTCTGTTTTGGGATCCTCTTAACCAGATGATGGGCTGCCTCAATTGTTCCTGTATGTTTTTTTTCTTTTATATTTTCTATTTCTTTTGGTTCTCCTTCAGGAAGATTTCCTTGACCTTATCTTCTTAACTTTCTATTAAATGTTTAAAATTTAGGAAATCTTACATATATAAAAAAATAAATTTTAAGAGGTCTTTTGTGTTTTATTATTCCTTTTTCATAGCGTCCTGTTCTTGTTACATGTATACAATACCTTCTTAATTTCACTAAGGATCTAATTAGTCTTTTTAGTGTTTGTTTTAAAATTATCTTCTGTTGCCTGAATTATCTTCTTCAAGGGTTGTTTTTTCTGTTGTTATTTTATTTTTAATCTCAAGGATTTGAGATTCTTGGCCAACTTTTCATATATAAGAATAGGAAAATTAAAAGCCACTTAGGACATGTGTGTTTATGGGTAGGACTGATAGACTTCAGCCTGGGATGACGGGCTATGGGCTGGTCATTTTACTGGGAGACCCTTAAATGTCACAATGAAGCAGGGTCTTTGTTCTAGGGTTATTCAATGTATTTTTAGAAGAAACTTTTTTTTTTTGGTCTGGAGGTAGAAATATGGTTGCCAAGAATTCTATAAGCATGGGGATGGACAGCTACTATTTGCTACATGGTCTTTCTATCAGCCTCCCTGATTTAGCTCCAAATATTATTTCCATTCTCTGAGGTCCTGACATCTAAGATCAAAATCTGCTTCTCTGGTCAGGTTGGCTGTTTTCTTTGTGGCAGACCCCTCTTTTTCTAGCTTTATTCAGTGACCATTTTACCACCTGATGCCTTTAAGACATGTAAAGATATCTCTTGTTTGCTAGTATACCCTCTTTCATTCTCCTTATTTTATATATATATATATATGTATATATATATATATATATTCCTATTATTAGATAAATTATTACAAACGTGCAGGCAAATGTGGGGGATAATGTCAAAATATTCATATACCTAACCCTTCAGTTTTGTTATATCATTTGTTCATAACGTTTGGGTATATTTTCTTCTTAGCTTTAAAAAATAAATAAGTAAAATGTTTTCTATTCAGCTGGCATATGCCCTTACCTCATCCAATTCCCTACCTTCCTAGTTCTAACCACTGCTGATTTTGTGTTTTTCACTCCCATGCATGTTTTTATTTATTTATTTATTTATTTATTTATTTATTTATTTAGGTTTATCCATTTATTTTGAAAGAGGGAGGGAGAGAGAGAGAGAGAGAGAGAGAGAGAGAGAGAGAGAACCAGTGGGAGAGGGGCTGAGAAAGAGCGAGTCAGATGATCCAAAGCTAGTTCCATGCTGTCAGCACAGAGCCTGATGCAGAGTTCAAACCCACAAACCGTGAGATCATGACCTAAGCCAAAGTTGGACACTCAACTGACTGAGCTGCCCAGATGCCCCACTCCCATGCATGTTTTTATAATTTGTTACATATATGTGACATACATGCTTGTGTGACAGGCAATACACTATTGCATCAAATGTTTTGTATTTATATAAAAGTGTCAAGTATACTTAGGAATCTTCAAATTACTTCCTTCAACATTTTTTGAGGTCTGACACAGTTTTACTGCTGTATAGTGTTTGTTTATTCAATTATTCTCCTGTTAGTGGAAATTTGAATTGTTTCCAATTTCTCACTCTTACATACAGTGCTAGTCTGAACATTCCTGTACTTTTCTCTCAGAGCACATGTGCAAAAATTTCTCTAAACATGTATGCTACGTCATAGCTAGCATAAACGGTTCTCCAACGTCACTACCTTTTGGCAAATTATCCTCCAAAGTAAATGCATCAACTATTAATCCTCCCACCCATCAGCAGCAATAGAGGGTATTCTTGTTCCACATATTTGCCAGTAGTCCATATGTTTAGTGAGCCAGATTTGCGAACGTGGTTAGTGTGAAACAGTGGCTTACTCTTAGTTTGCACTTGGTTATTGACGTCTTCGTATTGGTATTCAAGCTTCCTCGTTTGTGGACTCAATGCACAGGCACGCCTCATTTTCTTATCCTTTGCAGATATTGCATTCTTCACAAATTGAAGGCAATCCTGCGTTGAGCAAAACCATCAACACCATTTTCCCAACAGGCTTTGCTTACTCAGTATCCCTGTGCCATATATTGGTAATGCTCACAGTATTTCAAACTTTTTCATTGTTATTATATTTGTCATGATAATCTGTGATCAGGGATCTTTGATATTATTATTGTAACTGTTTGAGGATGCCACAAACCACACCAATGTAAGACAGCAAATATCATTGATGAATGTTGTGTGTGTTCTGACTGCTCCACCAACCGACCATTCCCCGTCTCTCCCTCTCCTCCAACCTCCTTATTCCCTGAGATACAGCAATATTGAAATTAGGCCAATTAATGACCCTGCAATGGCCTCTAAATGTTCAAGGGAAAGGAAGAGTGGCCTGTCTCTCACATTAAATCAAAAGCTAGAAATGATTAAACTTAGCGAGGAAGTCACATCTAAAGCTGAGACAGGCTGAAAGCTACGCCTCTTGCACCAGTTAGCCAAGTTAAGTGCAAAGAAAAAGTTCTTGATGGAAATTAAAAGTGCTTCTCCAGTGAACACACAAATGAAAGAGAAAAAAAAAAGCAAAAACAGCTTTGTTGCTGATGTGGAGAAAGTTTGAGTGGTCTGCACAGATCAAGACAGCCCTTTAAGCCAAAGCCCAATCCAGAGCAAGGTCCTGACTCTCCTCAATTCTGTGAAGTCTGAGAGAGGCGAGGAAGTTGCAGAAGAAGAGTTTAAAGCTGTAGAGTCTGGTTCATGGGGCTTAATGGAAGAAGTTGTCTCCATAACATAAAAGTGCAAGTTGAAGCAGCAAGTGTTGGCGTAGAAGCTGCAATGAGTTTTCCAGAAGGTCGAGCTAAGATAGTCAATGAAGGTGGCTATGGTATACAACAGATATTTCAATGTAGACTAAACAGCCTTGTATTGGAAGAAGATGCCATCTAGGACTTTCATAGCTAGAGAGAAGTCAATGCCTGCTTTCAAAGCTTTGAAGAACAGGCAGACTCTCTTATTAGGGGCTAATGTAGTTGGTGATTTTTAAAGCCATTGCTCACTTACCATTATGAAAATCCTAAGGCCCTTAAGAATGATGCTAAATCTACTCTGCTTGTGCTCTGTAAACGGAACAACAAAGCCTGGATGGCAGCACGGCTGTTTACAACACGGTTTACTGAATATTTCAAGCCCACTGTTGAGACTTACTGCCCAGAGAAAGAATTTATTTCAGAATATTATGGCTCACAGATATTGTACCTGATCAGCCAAGAGCTCTGATGGGGAAGTATGAGATTAATGATGTTTTCATTCTTGCCATCACAGTATCTGTTCTGCTACCCAGGGATCAAGGAGTAACTTTGACTATAAGTCTTATTATTCAAGAAATACATTTCAGGGGTGCTTGGGTGGCTCAGTTGGTTGAGTGTCCAACTTCGGCTGAGGTCATGATCTCACAGTTTGTGGGTTTGAGCCCCGCGTTGGGCTCTGTGCTGACAGCTCAGAGCCTGGAGCCTGCTTCAGATCCTGTGTGTCCATCTCTCTCTGCCCCTCCCCGGCTCATGCTCTGTCTCTCAAAAATAAATAAATGTTTAAAAAAATTAAAAAAAAGAAATACATTTCATAAGACTATAGCTGCCATAGGTAGTGATTCTTCTATGGATCTGGGCAAAGTCCATTTAAAACTTCTGGAAAGGATTGGGAAAAGAGGTGGTGGTGATGGTGGAGGGCACTTGTGGGGAAGAGCACTGGGTGTTGTATGGAAACCAATTTGACAATAAACTATTTAAAAAAATAAAAATAAATAAAAATTAAAAAAAAAGAAAGTGAAAAAAAGTTTCACAAAAAAAAAAAAAAACTTCTGGAAAGGATTCACCATTCTAGAAGCCATTACGAGCTTTCATGATTCATGGGAAGACATCAAAATGTCAACATTAACAGGAGTCTAAAAGAAGTTGATTGCAACCCTCATGTAGACTTTGAGGGGTTCAAGACCTCAGGGGAGGAAGTGCCTGCAGGTGCAGTGGGAATAACAAGAGAACTAGAATCAGAAGCGTGGGACAGCGTGGCCGCCATCTTGGATAAAACGTGAATGGATGAGGAGTTGCTTCTCACGGAGGAGCAAAGAAAATGGTTTCTTGCGGTGAAATCTAGTCCTGGGGAAGATGTTATGAAGACTGTTGTAGTGACCACAAAGGATTTAGAATATGGCATGATTTAGCTGATAGAGCTGTGGGAGGGTTTCAGAGGATAGACTCCAATTCTGAAAGAAGTTCTACTGTGGGTAAAGTGCTACCAAACAGCCTTGCTTGTTACAGAGAAATTGTGAAAGGAAGAGCCAATTGAGACAGCCCACTTCACTGCTGTCCTATTTTGAGAAATTGTCACAGCCACCTAACCTTCAGTACCTACCACGCTAGTCAGTCAGCAGCTGTCAACATGGAGGTAGGGCCCTCCACCAGCAGAAAGATTATGACTCACTGAAAGCTCAGATAATGGTTTGCATTCTTTAGTAAGAAAGGATTTTTAAATTAAGGTATGTATGTTGCTTTTTTATTTGTCTGTTTGGGGTTTTTTTGTTTTTTGGGGTTTTCTTTCATTTTTTCATTTTTTCATTGTTTTGTTTTGTTTTGTTTTGAGAGAAAGTGAGCACCACTGGGAGAGGGGCAGAGTGGGAGAGAGAGAGAATCTTAAGCAGTCTCCACATTCAGTGCAGAGTCTGTCACAGAGGCTGAATCCCACAACCCTGGGATCATGAACTAAGAAGAAATCAAGAATTAAACACTCAATCGACTTAGCCACCCAAGTGCCCATGTACTTTTCTTTTATAGAAATAATGCTATTGCACACTTAATACAGTATTGTGTAAACATAACCTTTATAGGCACTGGGAAACCAAAAAAATTATTTGACTCACTTTATCATGATATTTCCTTTATTGTGATGGTCTGGAATGGAACCCGCAATATCGCCAAGGTATGTCCGTGTATAACTTTTGTCCAAGTTTCTATGGGCTTATCTTTACACTAGTGATTTATAGAAGGCTTTATACCTGCAATAACTGGGAGCTTCCTAGAATGCAGAATTTTAAGCCATGCCCTCGACCCATTGGTAGGACTCTTCCATTTGAACAAGACTCAGGTGATTTGACTGCACATTTAAGTGTGAGAAGCACTGATTTAGAACATTTTGTATAAGACAGGGATTCTTCATCTCTTGTATATGTGGTAGACATTCCTTGTAAAACCTCATGACAAGGATGTTTTGGGAGCCTTGGCTATTGTTGTTGATGTAGGTAAATGGTTAGTTATTACCCAAGCTCTTCAATGATTGTGGTCTTATTCTGTTTTTTAATTTGCTTCTAAGTTTTTGTAAGTTATTCTTTTTTTCTAGAAAGTTGGGTGTTTTATCTATGGTTCTTAGTGTACTTATTTATTTTAAAAAATATATTCATATGAATCTTCTGATTTTTCCTTTTTATTTTTTTATTTTAAAGAGAATGTGAGAAGGAAGAGGGGCAGAGAGAGAGAGAGAGAGAGAGAGAGAGAGAGAGAGAGAATCTTAAACAGGCTTCATGCCCATAGTGAGGCTCCATCCCAGGATCCTGGGATCAGGACCTGAGCCAAAATCAAGAATCAGACACCCATCCCACTGAGCCATGCAGGCACTCCTGAATCTTATAATTTTTAAATTCTCTGCTGCAGCTGGAGTTATAGCTCCTTTTTTCACCTTAATACTGTTTGTTTGTGTGCATATCCTTTCCCCTCCAATCCTGCCACAGGTTTGTTTGTTTTCATTAGTCTTTTCAAAAAACCAGGTTCTCATTTTGTTGACTTCTCTTATAACATTTTCTGTTTCTTTATTTTCTGCCTTTATCTTTTTTTCCACCTTCTTTGGTTTTACCCAATCTTCCTTTTCCAACATTCTGAGTTGAACTTTTAGCTCATTAACTATAGAGATTTTCCTTTTTATGATCTAAGTATTTGAGGCTATGTATGTTCTACGTGTTACTGCTATGGCTGCATCTTACATATTTTGATGCATCACATTTTTACTCTTTCATGTCTAAATGTTTTCTAATTCTCTTTTTATTTTTTCTTAGGCCCACAAATTATTTAAAAGTGTGTTTTAAAATGTATGGCTGTCTGGAATATTCTAAAAAGATGCAGCTCAATCTTTGTTATATTTTTCCAAACCTTTTGTCCTTACTTGTTTTTATTGGCTTAATCTATCCATTACTGAGAGCTATGTTACAATTGTCATTATGATTCAAGATAAGTAATTTTTTTGAAATTCTGTCAATCTTGACTTCATGTTTTTATTTATTTTTAAAATTTTTTAAATGTTTATTTATTTTTGAGTGAAGGAGAGAGAGAGAGACAGTGCATGAGCAGGGGAGGGGCAGAGATAGAGAGGGAGACACAGAATCTGAAGCAGGCTCCTGGCTCCAAACTGTCAGCCCAGACCCCAACTTGGGTCTTGAATCCACAAACTGCGAGATCATGACCTGGGCCAAAGTTGGATGCTTAACTGACTGAGCCACCCAGGCACACCTTGACTTTAGATGTTTTAAAGCTGTATTAATAGCTTCATGCAAATTTAGAATTTCTATATATTCATGAAAAATGGATCCTTTTAATGTTATGTGGTGTCCATTTCTATTCTTTTGTGTGTGTGTGTCCATCTTTATTCTTTTTCATTTTTTTTGAGAGAGAGAGAGAGAGAGAGTGAGAGAGCAAGCAGGGTGGGGATAGAGAAAAAGAGAGAGAGAGAATCCCAAGCAGGCTCCACCCTGTCAGCACAGAGCCCAATGAGGAGATTGAATTCACAAGCCATGAGATCACGACTTGAGCCAAAAACCAAGAATTGGATGCTTAACCAACTGAACCACCCAGGTGCCCCAACTTTATTTTTAATAATAACAGCTGTATTAATATACAATAAAATACTTCTACACCAGTGTTCTTTGGATTGGTATGTGACAGGTACATCTTTTTCTAATTTTTAAAAAATTTTTCTGTGCCTTTTCTTAAGATATATCACTTATAAACAACATAAACTTTTTTTTAAAAAAACCCAACCTGACAATTCTTGTTTTAACAAGTGAGTTTCATAAGTTTACATTCTTATGATTATATATATATATATATCTTAGGTTTAATGCTACCGTTTTATTTTGTGATTTTCTTTAACTTATACTCTATTTCAGTTGCTATGTCTGTGTAACAATTTTTTCCAAAACTTAGTGGTACAAAGCAGACATTTACCATGCTCCTAGATTCTGTGCGTCAGACACTGGGCAGGGCAGAGCTCCATCACATTGGGGACCTCACCCAGAACACCGGAGGCTGGGACTTGTCCCAGGACTTGCCCCCTGGGGGCTGATGCTGGCTCTCTGCTGCAATGTGGGCTGGGTCTGTCAGTCCAAACACACACAGCTACACACAGTCTTGTACGTACGGCTGGGGCTTCCTCACAATATGGTGGCCAAGTTCCAAGGGCAAGAATCTTGAGAGAGAGTGCCAAGTGGAAGGCGTGTTGCTTTTTATGCACCAGCCTCCGAAATCACAGAGCATTATTTTCACCACATTCTGTTTGTCAAGTTAGTAACAAGGCCCTGCCCAGGTTCAAGGGGAGGAATAGGAGACTTTACCTCTTGGTGGGGAGTGGCAATGTTTTGGAAGAGCACATGGGATTGAAAATATTGTAGGCATTTTTAGAAAAAATCCATGACATCCTGCTTTTTATTTGCTTTATTTATTTTCTTTCTTTCCTCCTCTTAGGACCATTGAGGTTTGTAAAAAGAAATTATTCTCATAGTCTGCCTATGGTTTTGGAAGTTAAACATTATATTTTGACTTTTAAAAGTGTGCAGCCTTGGGGCACCTGGCTGGCTCAGTCAGTGGAGCATGTGACTCTTGATCTCGGGGTTGTGAGTTTAATGCCCCCCCCCCGTTCATTGCAGACATTACTTAAAAATTAAAAAATCTTTTTAAAAAGTGTGTACCCTTGAGTTTTTTGTATGTAGATGTAACATAAAATCCAAAGCTGGCCAGTGTTTCTGTTTCCCTCTCAAATAAAACAAGGATCTCAGAACTCCTCATTTTAACTCCTGTCACCCCTTCCCCAATTTCTATATTCTGCTGTTCATATTTTAACTCATCTTTGATTCATAACTTCAATATGTCATTATTATTTTGTGGTCTGTATTTTTAAAAACTTTTTTTATGTTTATTTATTTTTGAGAGAGAGAGAGATGGAGCAGGGGAGGTGCAGTGAGAGAGGGAGACACAGAATCCGAAACAGGTTCCAGGCTCTGAGCTGTCAGCACAGAGCCTGACTTGGGGCCCAAAATCACTAGCAGTGAGATCATGACCTGAGCCGAAGTTGGATGCCTAACCAACTGATCCACCCCGATGCCCCTGTATTTTTTTAAATAACAGCATAGGCTTATTTCAATTTACTGACATGCACCATGTTTTTAACAATGGTTTTGCTATGCTTCTGTGCATTTATTCTATAATAATACTTTCAACAAAACTCTGTAGTTAAAGATTCTCAATCATTTCATATCTGAAAATGTTTTTACCTCACCCTCACTCTTAAAAAAATGACTTAGCTTGTGTAAAATTCAAGGATGACAATTATTTTCTCTCCAAACTTTAGATACAGTCGTCCAGTATTTTCTGGACAAATATTCCACTATTTTCAGTACAAATGTTCTTTTAGATAATCTGTGTCTTTTATCTCTGCTTATTTCAAAGACCTTCTCTGCCTTTAGTGCTCTGAAAATTCACAGTAACATTTCCTGGTGTACACTTAGTTTCATCTATCCTACTTGGGATTCTTCACAAATACAAGATTTCCAATTCCAGCAAATTCTCAGTCACCCTCTCTTGGAATGTTGACTCTACCCTCCCGTCTTTTCTCTTCCCTCCTGCTGGACATGTCGGACATTCTCATTCTCGTCTTCGATGTGGGAATCACCCTCCCTTTTCTTATTCCTTCTACCGCCAAGTTCTTCGTGTGTCTTTTTTTTTTTAATTATTTTTTGATGTTTATTTATTTTTGAGAGTACAGAGTGTGAGCAAGGGAGGGACAGAGAAGGAGGGAGACACAGAATCTGAGGCAGGCTCCAAGCTCTGAGCTGTCTGCACGGAGCCTGAGGCAGGGCTCAAACTCAAGAACCGTGAGATCATGACCTGAGCCAAAGTCGGATGCTTAACCGACTGACCCCCCAGGGGGCCCTCTTTGTGTGTCTTTAACTTGTGTTGTAAACTCATTTCTTCAGCATTTCTTCTCTAGGATCCTAGGCAACCCCAGATGAGTAAATGTTCTCTTAAGAACATCTTGTGTTTGCTTATGTTAGGAGTCCCAAATCGATCCACCAAACCAGGACCACTTTTTCATATAAAATTATCAGCTTGTTTATTACTGTGCATGATGTGCATAAAGTCAAAGACCAATTCTGCATGAGGAATTGGTCCCTGGTTATAAATTACCAGCTAAGACTTCAACCCCACTCTTGCTGGGACAAACATTCTTGTCATCCTTCTGGACTAGCAGTGGACTTTTTCAATGCATTCTTTGGTCGGAGTGTACCCGCTTGCGGGTGAAGGCTCTATGCAGAGAACTCAGGTCCAACACACCTAAGAAGGCCCAAAGCCTTGTCCTTGGTCCCCATGTAAGCACTAACCCCACATCCCTGGGTCACCAAAGCTGCCGAAAGCATGTAAGTTGCTGAGTCAGTTCAAGCCTCTCGTATTCCTGGTTCATGGTGTCCGGTTCTGGGGTGAACGTTCTCACTTTCTTAAAGGTCAGTTGGACATTTAAGGACTACTTGCCTAGTCCTTTGTCTTGGGGATGCATTTAGTTACTGAGGCCACCCCACCGCTGAACCGGAGGTCCTGCCCCTGAGTTCCACCACGACCCCCCCCCCCCACATCCTTCTCTCCAGCCCTGCTAGTCTGCCCTGGAGTCTTTCCTAGCCTGTGCCTGAGCCCCAGTGCCTTCTAGTTCTGGGGCCTTGGGGCTCCGCAGGGACTCCCCAGGCCTCTAAGTCCATCCTTCTGCAGACTCTTTTTTTTTAAAAAGAATTTCAAGTCCTTTGTCTTGAAGTTTATTTATTTATTTTGATAGAGGGTATAAGTGAGCAGGGGAGGGGCAGAGAGAGCAAGAGAGAGGATCTCAAGCAGGCTCTGCACTGTCAGCCCCAGGCCTGATGCGAGGCTGAAACTCAGGAACCGTGAGATCACAAACTGAACTGAAACCAAGAGTTGGATGTTTAATTGACTGAGCCACCCAGGCGCCTCTCCCTGCAGACTCTTAGTGTTTGGCTTCCTCCCCCATCTCCCCTCTTGTTCTTTGGGTTCTTGTGAGTTTACACCTTTCTTTTATTCTTTATTTTTGTTGTAGTGGGGATTTGGGAGGGAGAGTAAAGAAACAGGTGCCTGGTCCTCCACTGTTAGCGGAAGTCCAGATTGTATCTTATCTTCACATTTTTTTAGTCACAAGTGAGCTTGTACTTTCTAACATATGTTCATTTTTCAAAATCTTTCGGTTGCCATTCGTATACTTTACCTGTTTTGTGTTTGCTCTCCTCACTCCACCCCTACCCCATCTGGACTCTTAGAATGTTCCTTTCAGTTTACATACCAATTCTTTATATTACAACATTAACATGTGGCCTGAAGGTTGAAAGCAAATATGTTTCTTTAGTCTTGTTTTTTTAAGCTTATTTTATTATTTATTTTGAGAGAGAGAGAGAGAGAGAGAGAGAGAGAGAGAGAGAGAACAAGCAGGGGAAGGACAGAGAGAAGGAGAGACAGAATCCCAAGCAAGTTTCACACAATCAGCACAGAGCCCAGTGTGGGGCTTGAACTCTCAAACTGTTAGATCATCACCTGAGCTGAGATCAGGTGTCTGATGCTTAACAGCCTGCACCATTCAGGTGCCCCTCTTTAGTCTTGTTTTTAAATGAAAAAAATTTTTTCCTACTGTACTGTAGTGGGTCAGTGACATCGATTATTGTTGTGAAGACCCGCCACTCTGTTTTTTATAGAAGCATTAGTTTGTTTTTTTGCATAAATTCTTATGTTTATGTTGTCTGATCTGCGTGGTTTTACCTTTCTGTGATTGCTTTTGCCTTGACTGGGGGAGTGGAAATGCTCCCTAAAGTCTGCGGGGAGACAAGGGCTGACGGGAAGCAGAGGGAAGGATCCGAGAGTTTCATTAGAGTTTTCGTTTGACCCCGGTCATCTGTCGGTCCACGGATAATTGAGAACTGACTACAAGTGAAATTGATAAACTGACCTTCTTAATTACGAGCCGATCTACCCCATCATTCACTGTGGGCAGGGAAGCAATTTCCCAGCTTGCCCTTCAGCATGTGCTCACACACCCTCTTCCTTGAGATTTTGTGTGACCTGCCCTTCTTGTGAGGTCCCTTTAAAATGCCTCCTGATGCCCCGAAGTGCTGAAAGATGCCGGCATCCAGTCTTTATTGCTGCCTGAGTCGCAGCACCCCAGCTAGTGCGTAAAGGGGATGCGGCATATACCTCAAGCGCCTCTGATGGTGGCTGGCATGATGCTTGATAACAGAATTTCTCAGACAACAGGCCCGGGCTGGGGAATTTTAATATTGTCTTTCCCTACAAGTAATTTCCAGTGTTTATGCTCTGTGGAGCCCCTTTCGAGTGTCGGAGCAGAACAAATGCCTGTTTTAATGGACTTGCTAAATCATAAAAACTGCTTGCAAAATTGCATCTGATTAAAACAGGAAAATGTTCCATTATTCAGAAAAATCTCCCTGCAGAGGCTCACGGAGGCGGCTGGGGGTGGAGAAATGTTGGGAGTATCCAGATCCTGTGGAGTTTTCTCTCCATGGAAAAGACGCAGCTCCACGTTTAACACTTGTCCCATCCGCTCCCCAGGTCCCCCGGCCTTCTGCCTTCCCTGATGAAAGGAAAACTGACATTAGTCATTTTATAATTAATTTATGTGACAACACATTATTAGCCGGGGCACAGCGTGCATGACAAGGTACCATCAGTTAGGGACGGTGGAGTGGGCGTGGGGCCATACTCCAGAGCCTCTGAGTTGCCCTATGATGGCTGCCAGGGAACAAAGACTGAAAGCTGAAAAGTCTGCCCCCCTCAGCTGGAGCAGGGTCTCCTGGCTCAGCAGCAAAATACAAACTGATGTTGAATCACGCCACTAAAAGAAGTCACCCACCAGAGAGCCCCTATGGGCTCTGTGGACGGGCCATAGAGTCTGACTTGGGCATTTCTCTTGATAGCGAGCCAGTTCGCTGGGCAGACTAATGGACCAACATCACGACCAAGCACACTTTGTGTGTAGAGAATTGTCCCAATGTCTGGAGAGGAAGCAGAGCAAAGCACTGTCCTGTCCGTGTGGAGTTCCCAACCCAAGGGGAACGACAGGACATAAAGGAAACCCAGGCACAGCCTTAGATACAGCACAGGGACTCTCTAGCTAAACAAGGACAAGAGGAATGGCAGTCGAGTCACTATAGATCATTCCTGGTTGGTGCCGTTCAGTTATCAGAGCCAGGAAGGCAGCCTGGGCCCCCTTCCAGGATCAGCACCCCAGGGGGAGAGTCTGGCACTAATTGGGTGTCTCCGTTATGCAGTGCAGTGTGAGAAACAGCAGTGACTTATTATTTTCCACGATTCCAGGGGCAGCTGGGCTCCGCCGGGCAGCTCTTCCACTCCACACGGTGTGTCAGCTTGGCTCGCTCGGGAGGCTGCATTTAGCCAGGGCTGGAGGGTCCCAATCAGCTTCTGTGCCACATCTGGCACAAGGGGTGGCCAAAGGGCTGCCCGGCTTCTCCCTCTCCCCGTGCCCCACCGAGCTGTGTGATCTGCTGGAAGCCCAAAGTCCAGCCTGGGCATCTCTGCCTGGCGGCGGGGTGTTAGGTCCAGACCCTGCACCGTGGCCCTCCTGCGGCATTCCATCGGCCAAAGCCAAGTTACGGGGTCAGCCCAGGTCAGGTGAAGGGAGAAGAAATCCGACCTCTAAATGGGGACGAGCTAGACATGTACAGGATGGGATAAACACTTGGTGGCCATCTTTGCAATCTACCACACCACTGAGGCTGCCGAAGACAGCAGTTGGGTTTGAAGTCAGATGGCCTGAGTTTGAATCCCATTTCTCCCCTGCCACGGGAAGTCATGAAACCTCTGCCACCTTTCCTCCACCGGGCATTCGTGGGTGCAGATTTAGTGTGACTCTGCAGAGCAAAGCGCCTGGCCATGGACAGCCGTCTCTAGCTGGGGAACGGAATGCTCCTGCCTACCGCATCCTCTGCCCCATGGTTGCCTTGGCTCATCAGGAACCTTCTCCTCGGCTCCTGGATCTTAAAATGGACTTTTCATGTTTTTGTTTTGTTTCCATTTACAAGGACTTCATTCCTTTTGGAAGGCTAGGACTTCCGGTTTGGCTGGCAGGCTTTGTTTTCCAATGCCACCCCAGGATGTAGTCCCTTCTGTCCCCTGGATTGCAGCGCAGGGCACCTGGCCAAGGGGCTAAGAGTCGGCTGTGCTCTGCCTGCATCCTGGGGCAGAGCTGCATCTGCCGAGGGGGCTCTCCTTGCCCTACCCCTCGAAGAGGCTCTGTATGGACTCAGAGTGAGCAGCCCAAGGCCAGCCCTGATGGGACTTGAAAGGCTAGCAGTGAGGACCCGCTGGCTGTCCTGCCGGCTGTCACCCGTCCATCAGCCTGCTGAGCCCCTCCCTGCTTCTGGATTCGTGGCCACACGCCACTGCCTGCACTGGAGCCTGCTCCGCTTAACCCCGGGGTGAAGGGCTCTGCCCTGTTTACCCACCAGCAACTGCCTCCAGCCTCCCCACCTTCCCTCCCCGGGCCTCTCAACCTCTCGCCCAGCTGCTGCCTGTCACCCGCTGTCCTCCCTGCAGAAATTATTTTTATAAACTCCTCCTTGACTGAAGAGCCACTTTAAAGAATTTAAAACACCGCTGCTCTCTCCTAATGAGAGGGAGAAGAGACGCAGCGGCACTAAATTCTCTAGAGCCTTCCCTTAGCGTTCTGATGTCACTATCTCTGGATAGATTTCTCTTCCTACAACACACAAAATAATGGCTGGGGAGCGTTGCTACCTATTTTAGAATCATCCCCTTGAGCACTCTGTCTCCTTCTAGGATTTCCAAACTCTACACAGTGTCAATACCACACACTTCAAAAGTTGAGGATGGGGATGCAAATTGGAACATGGTGCTGGACTCTGGTGCTCACTGACCTCTGCTGAGTGCCCACCATGTCCCCACCTCTGGGCTGGAAGGAACCAAAACAGGACAAAGGCGCTGCCCCTGTCGGCCCACCCAGATAGAGTCACTTGTTCCCCGGTCCTCAGGAAGGGTGCAGCTGCCTTGGGTGCCCCATGAAGCCGGTCCTGTCTTCACTTGTGGGCACCCCAGAAGCCCCAGAGCTGCAGCCCTAACACTTCCTTCCCCAACCCGCCCGCGGTGACCCAGTCAGTCTTTGTTTTCTGGACCTAACCCTCTGACTCCTGACTATTTGGAAACTAGCCTATGGCTGTCCCCGATGTGTACCCTTACCCTCCCCTGGGGGCTGGGGGCTTCACCGCTGTGAAGGGGCTATTCCTGCAGAGCCAGAGGCCACTGACGCTTGGTGGCAAGCATCACCTGCCACTCCAAATATCCAGCATGCCACCAGAGCCCCTCCTGCCTCTCCAGAGCCCTTGGGCATGGACGGTGGGACCTCCAGGTGCTTTGCCCACCCCCCAGGGCCAGCCTCTGTAACTGGGGGTCTTCCTTGGTCCACACTGCCTTCTCCTCGACAGCCCATGAGGTTGAGGCCCCGCCCAGGCAACCGTCTGAAATGCTCCCTCATCTTTCACTTCTTGGTACATACAGACCTGAATTCGGGCGGTCCACACCTCTTGCTCAGAGAAAACAGCTCCTAACATGTCTCCTTGCTTCCAGTTGTGCCCCTGGGGTACATTCGTTGTAGTGAAGCCAGAGGACTCTTTCTAAAGCCCCAGACTGGCAGGTCCTTCCCCCATGGACCCCTTGGATGGCTGCCACTCACAGCCAGCCCCGCCCACCTCATCCAGCCCCACCCACCTCTCTCTCTCTCTGCTTCCAGCACCCAAGGGTCCAGCCCAAGCCATTCCCCAGACTGATCTCACCTCTGGGTTCAAAGCCTGACACTGCTCTTAACTAGCAATGTGATCTTGTCAGGAACTGAGGTTACACAGAAACCGAATATACCAGAAAAGGTGAATTCAGGCTTGGAGATAACAATAGCAGTGATTATCATGATAAAGACAGCTAATACTTAGATTGTGCAAATTAAGCAAACTATTTAACCTCTCCAAACCTCAGTTTTCTCATCTGTTGAATGGGGATAGCAGGATTGATGTGAGGCTTAAATGCCATAAAGTCATTAAAGCCTCTATTTCGAGCCTGGCAATGTAAGTATGTAATAAAAGTGAATTACTGCTATCGTGCTGATGGGACCACCTGGATTCTAGTCAAGCCCCCTGCACTGCCCTGACCCTCCCTCTCCATCACCTGACTGGATACCTCCTGCTCATCATTCAGGTTTTTTATTTTAGATGTCACTTCTTCCAGGAAGTCTTCCTGGATCCCTTTGATAGGTGTTAGGTGTCACTTCTGTGTATTCCTGCTCTGAGCCCTGTTACAGGTTGGGCCTCTCATTCTGAATGAGCTGTGTGCTCCCCACTGCTAGTCACTGAGCCCCTGGAGAGCAGGACCCGCCTCTTACTGGTCATCTCACACCTGGGGTAACACTTGTAGAGGGTGAGCAGGGAACATATGGTGCAGGACCCATCAAAGGCTTCGCAGGCTCCACACGCTTGCACGCTGGGCCTCAGGGCCGAACCAGCCCCTTCCTTGAGGACTTCTTCATCCCGATGGGAAGGCGAGAATAATAGGCATCCACCAATGGTGAATGGTTCAAGATGGTACATGTGAGCATCACTGAGTGAGCGGAATGGACAATCAGCAAAGCCGAGTGCACGGAGAAAGGAACTATCACTGTCGGCATATTGAATATGGTTTGAAATAAGTGGGCCATCGACTAGGACATGGAAATTGCTTTTGTCATACAGAAAATTTCATTGCAATGGTACTTGCGGTAACAGGATTTGACTTGTAATACAGAGCACTTATAGGACCTTTGTGATTCCCAAGCACTTACCATACATTCGTGAAATGCATAGTGTAAAAAAAATACCCCAATTGTTAGGAGACTGGCAGCCCCAATTTCCTGCAGCATGTCTTCAACTGCTCCTTGATCACAACCTTCCGACTAGGGTCTGGGATTTCTCCTGTACAGGCTCATCTGAGGAGAGCGCGGGCCTTTGGCAGGGAGGAAGCATGTCTTCAGGGATGCAGGTGCGCTGGACTGTCTCCGCACAGACTCTGGGTCAAGGTAGTCTCACAGTTAACTGTTCCTTCCCCACTTGCTAAGGGAGGACACCATGCTTCATGGCAAAGCTGTTCTCTCTCCTGCAGAAAGGGAACCAGATGGACACATGTCAGCACACCTCTGCTGGGGACTTGGGGACACCCAGCTGTTGCTGATTCATACTCCAGATTAGCTATCCTTGCGCCAAGGGGCACCCAGCACCCAACTTTAGCTTTGCTGTTTGCTGTGACTCACCACGCTCTGCTGGCCCAGCACACAAGCTCTCTGGTTACCTAGCTTGGCCCCAATGCCCTGGCCACCTCCTCCTTGCCCACTGTCTCCTTTCTGCCCCTTCCTGGGACAGTGCCAGGCACCCAGCAAGCTCTTGCCAAGGGTAAGCGGTCCTGATCACCATCATCACCAACTTCTTCACAGTCCAGCTCTATGATAGTCACCTCTTGGGAACATGTTTCTGAGTGACTTCACCTAAGGAGAGACAGGATTCTTCATCCTTGGAATTTTCAGTTTACAAAGGACTTCCACGTATAGATTCTTATTTCAGCTGCCCAGCAAATCCGGGAAGGGAAAGAGCGAGGCAGGGAATGGCATTCGCCTTTTTCTGGCAGGAAAGAGAGTTGCTGGAAGGTGAAATGCTTTTTGGCTGAGACACAGGGGCCAAAGTCAGAGGGCGTGTGCTGGTCGCAAGCCCAGAGCTGTGACCACCATGGTGCATACTTTTTAGGCCACGATTCACAGTAAGAAATACATTTTATTTTTTAATTAAAAATTTTTTTAATTCTTATTTATTTTTGAGAGAGAGAGAGAGCAGGGGAGGGGCAGAGAGAGAGGGAGACACAGAATCTGAAGCAGGCTCCAGGCTCTGAGCTGTCAGCACAGAGCCCGACCTGGGGATCGAATTCATGAACTGTGAGATCATGACCTGAGCCGAAGTCAGGTGCTTAACCAGCTGAGCCACCCAGGTGACCCCAAGAAATACATCTTACATCAGGACCCAGCACACACATGTGCATGCACACACACACACACACACACACACACACACACACACCCCACAAAACTGAAACAAAAGTTTGGTAAAACAATACCTCCTTTACTACCAGCAAATTCCCTCCCCTCCCCTCCCCCCACCTCTCCCCACTAGCAGGGCATAACCTCCTCTATGCTCCATGTGTAGGGCCCTTCCTACCCTACTCCACCCCCACTCCCAGGTCTGCTTCTCACCTGATATTTTTTCTCTTCACCACTTCCTCAACCCTGATTCACTGCTTTGCACTTGTCTGTATTTTGCTTTGCAAGCATTTTAAGGCCCGTGTATGTCACTCCCAATATAGGTTATAAACCAGGTGAGGTCAGGGATTGTTGTATACTGTCTTCTCAGCCCTTGTGGCTCCAGTCCGGGCCTGAGCCCACAGAGATGGCTCCACGCGCTGGTCTGGTGGACCTGGCCGGCAGCTGGCAGCGGATGGGTCCTGCCCGCCCCCCTGCAGGGTTCTTCAGAGGACCTTGGCTGTACTCTTGACCAGGGTGTATCTCACTGTGATTAATACAGGCCCCTTTCAAACCCTGACACCTCCAGAACCAAACAAACCTTTTGCCTATTTCTCCGGCAAAAGGTACTGGGAATGCAGCATCTAGAGATAGAAGAAGTGGGGGGGCGGGCAGGATGGGGGAGGAGAGAGGACAAGGGGAAGGGGGAGGGGAGGGGAGGCGCCGGGCTGCAGTTCAATTTCAGGACCACAGGGCCGTCTGGGGGAGACAAGGAAGCTCTCACCAAGGCGAGCCCCCCACCAGCCCCCCACCAGCCTCTCAGGCAGCAGCGCTCAGTGCTTAGCCCCCAGGGAAAGGTTCGAAGCCACCGCCTTCCTCCAGTCAGCCTCTGCCTGCGCCGGTCACAGGAAAGAATGGCTCACCCAGGCAGGCCTTCCCAGGCACCCTCACAAACTCCGGCTTCCCCTTCACTGTGGCCTGGGAGTATTAGTTCTGTCGATGACCAAACAGGGAAACACTGAAGCCATTCAACACTATGAAAAAAGTGGTGAAAAGCAGAGGTCCGGTGCCCTTTTCTGTCTCCCTCCTCATAGGGACATCAGCTCAGAGCACTGGGTCTCAACAGGGGTGTCAGAAATAACTCTGGTGTCTGGGTCCTGCTCCCCAACACTCCGACTCAATTGCTTTAGGTGCAGCTGGGCATCAGTCATTGGTAGGAGACACTGTGCAGCACGGTTAAGAGTGACTGATTTGGGGACGCCTGGGTGGCTCAGTCGGTTAAGCGTCTGACTCTTGATTTTGGCTCACGTCATGAGCTCACGGTTCATGAGCCCTGCATCGGGCTCTGTGCTGACAGTGAGGAGCCTGCTTGGGATTCTCTTTCTCCCTCTCTCTCTGCCCCACTCCCCTCCCCCAAGTTTGTGTGTGCTCTTTCTCTCTGAAAAAATAAATAAATAAACTTTAGAAAAAAGTGATTTAGATGCCACTAGAAGGTGTGTGTGTGTGTGTGTGTGTGTGTGTGTGTGTGTGTGTAATGCATCTTCCCAGGCTGATACCAGCAGAGATATGCTAGGGGATATGGCCACCTGGGGACATCGGGCCATGGGCCGGAGGGAACCAGTGAGATAAGATGATGAAATTACACCACTGGAGGGGGGAACGCGGCACAACCCCACTCCATGCTGTCTTTGGAATGCTATCCCCTTTCCATGACCTCTTTCTTGTCCCCAAGGAGTCACAGGGTCACAACCTGTGTAGGACAACCATCAGACCTGACAGGAAGCATCCTTATGAGCCCCTTAGCAACCTTCTTCCAGAAAACTCATAACGACAGTAAACTCAGTGAGGTCACAGCACCTGTCCCTCTCAGTCATCGTTACCCTGGGAGTGTGACACATAGGGGTGGGCCTGCACACGTTGGGGGAATGTAGAGTGAGCAAAACAAAGAGGCTGTTTAGCCCTGTTTTACAGACACAGAGGCTGATCTGGAGAAGGAAGGGGGTGGATGATGATAATTTGCTGAGGGGCCCCTGGGTGGCCCAAGGGGTTAAGCATCTGACTTCGGCTCAGGTCATGATCTCATAGTTCATGAGTTCGACCCCCTTGTCGGGCTCTGTGTTGACAGCTCGGAGCCTGGAGTCTGTTTCAGATTCTGTGTCTCCCTATCTCTCTCTGCCCCTCCCCCACTAGCCCTTTGTCCCTCTCTCTTAAAAATAAATAACATGTTTTAAAAATAATAATTTGCGGAGTAGTTCGGATGAGCCCGGCACAAGGGAGGTGCCCCTACATTAACTCCCCTCATCTTCCCACAGCCCCATGCATAAGCCTCATCAGCCTATGTTGCAGATGTGGAAACTGAGGCTCAGAGAGGTTTAAATTTTGCGAAAGTTTGCACAGCATGTAAGTGCTCAGACCGCACGGTGCCACACTGCCCTAGGGCTCCAGTTAGCTCCAGAATGTTCTGGCCTTGTCCCCTCCCTGCTCAGGCACACGGGCTATGAGGTGACTTCACACTCTTCGATGTTCTCCCCTCTTCGGTGGCTGCTGAATGATTACTAAATCTCATAGCAAATCATGTTCCCATCAGCCAGCACAGACACTCCCGTCTCTAGAAACAATGTCTTCTCTGGGAAACAGCAGAGAGTGGTCCCTGGGGAGGCAGCGGCCCAGACTAGAGGAAGAAGGGGGGGCGGTATCTGCTCCTGCCAAGAACCCATAAGCAGCTCCCGGGGGCTGACAGCTTCTGACCTCAGCGTCCTTTTTCCTCTGTAATCTCTGGGATTCTGGGATTCCACCTAAGCCTCATTCTTCATGCGGCACCCTGAGTCGTGGTCCGGCTGAACTTTGCTAAAGAAAGTCGAGGTGTTCAATCACGTGCAGTGGTGATTAGCAAGAAGGTGCACAACAGCCCATTTCTGGGTCGCTGCTCTCCCAGGTGCCGAGCTGGCAACAGATGCAGAGTCGGGTCTCATCCACAGCCTTTCACAGCCAGGAGCCAGGCCTGGTGCTCTTTTGACCCCTGGGAGCCCCAGCTGACCTGGTTCAGGAGCATAAGAAGTGCTGACCCGCAAGCAGATGGCCTCACCCTGGAAAACTGCTATTTTTCACTCCCTGTCCATTCTCTCGGTGTCTGCTTTCTCGTAGACTCTGGCTTATTCTTTTAGGTCAGAGGCTAATGGATCCAGATTCCCAAGGAAGCAGCAGCTTTTAAAAAAAGGTTTATTAATTTTTGAAAGAGAGAGAGAGAGATACACAGAGGGTGAGCAGGGGAAGAGCAGAGAGAGAGGGAGACACAGAATCCAAAGCAGGTTCCAGGCTCCGAGCTGTCAGCACAGAGCCCGATGCAGGGCTCGAACCCTCAAATGGTGAGATCATGCCCTGAGCCGAAATCAGATTCTTAACTAACTGAGTCATCCAGGCACCCCCAGATTCCCAGCGACATTAGAACACATTTCAGAAGCCAAAACAGGGTGAGATGGGACTGGATTTAGGCTGAATTTGGTGCTGTATGAGGGAGAGGCAAGTGTGACATTTTCTACAATCTGGGACCCCCACAGGCTGGTTCTCCAAGCTTTGACGGTAGACAGCATTCCTGCTGGCTCAGCAGGAAGATTCCTGGAGGTGAGGCTGAGCCTTGAGTTCAAGGCTACTTGTTACTTGGGTAGCCCTGGGAAAATGACTTAGCATCTTTAAATCTGTTTAATTATCTATAAAATGGACATAATAATAGATACCACTTAATAAGGGAACCAGAGATCATGACGTATATGACAGCAAGTCAGCTGAAAGTACTATCCTTGTACTTTCAAATGCCTCCCTGACTTAAAAATAAAAAATCCCTTCTCCTGAAGGGGGTGAGGACATTCCCTCAGTGGGATTTGTTCTCGCTGTGACCCTTGTCCACTGTGAGTGTTCCGGCAGGAATGGGGCACAGCAGGGACTATGCCTGGGGGCCCTCAGATCATTCTGCCCTTTCTGCAGCTTTCATTCATGGCCTTCCTCCTGATAGAAGAGGCTTAAATCATCTGAGAGTCCCTGGGAGAAAGGGTGTCCAGAGCAGGGAGGGGTGGGGGCCCCCTGCCTGTCCCGCAGAGCCCCAGCGCCGGAAGAGAGACCCTCCGGCACTATGCTGCCTGGGCCCCAGCTTCTCTCCTGAGGTCATTCATCATGGGGTTGCACGCAGACCATTGACCTTTGGAGGGTCCTGGCAGGTCCGAATAGACTTCTGGATGGCAATCGGGCAAGGGCATCAGTGTGCGCATGTTGGAGGCTGGGGGGCGGGGGGGTTCATCTGACTCGAGAAACTCCCGCTCTCTCTCACTTCGCTGGCAGGTCCCTGCCAGGTAGCAGGCTGGGGTCCCAGGGCAGAGGACGGATGGGCCGGGGCCGCTCCTGGGCCCTCCTGACTGGGTTTCCACCTCCAGGTGGCTTCCTTTGTGGCAGGTTTCACGGGGAAATGCCAAGTTATGAATGACTCCAGAGGCTGTAATTAGCTGGTTCTCGGCTGCTATATTTTTAGACACAAATATTGTCACCAGACGTTTCACAGCCACCCCAGAAGCTTGCTCCTCTCGGAGCCCCGCTCTTCCCTGACAGGCAGGAGCCTCCCCTACTCAGGTGGAGCTGGGATCCCAGGCCCTCCAGGGTCTTGCTGCAGGTGTATTGAAACCCCTTGGGGGAGGCTGAGGAGGCCACAGGGGCCTGGGAGTCCACATCCCCGGCCTGCCTGCCTGGCCCGTCACAGACTCGCTTGGTGACTGGAGTCATCTGGTATCCACGTGGCTGGTTCTAGAGCCCACAGAGAACCAGGATGGGCTCTTGTCTACTGCAGAACAAGAAAGGGGACACCGAGCTGGCAGTGTGGTCATTACTAACTGCACAAGTCTCAGTTTGTCCATCTTCAAAATGGGAACCCATAGCCATCACCAACTTATCTTGTTAGGAAAGAGTTTCGGATGGTCAGAGGGGTTCCCACATGGGTGCACTCCTGTCCCAGAGGAGTCCCTTGGGGAGTGTCCCCTTCCTTCACTGCTTCATCTAGGGGAACCCAGCAGCTGGAGGCAGCCAATTCACAGAGGTCACTTGCAGACATATTCACAGCTCCTTCCTGGCTTCTTTGTCCCCCAAGTCCCGCCCCCAAAGAGTCACCTGAGGGGAAAGGGAAGATTCAGCCTCTTCACTGGTCATTTGCTTTCCTCAGGACCAAACACCCGGTTGGCCTGACTTGTCCCCAGGTGAAGTGACAGGCTATCTGAGAGCTGTATTAAAACCAGATCGAGTAAATGTTCTTTATGTTGGCACTGCCTGGCTCTTTAACCCAAAGGAATCCATGCGTGGTGTCCGAAAACTTGGTTTGAGTCCAACGTCTGCTAACCACTAGCTATGTGGCCGTGGTCACATCCTGGAACTTGGATGCTACTATTTGCTTATTTCACAATCGCCAAGGCAATGTATTTGAGGGGCCCTGCGGACTGCAGAGAACTCTCGGAACACATAGGATCTGGAGGACCGGAAGACCGGAACAACTGTTTGGGTTCAACTGGATGACAGAAAGAGACAGAGAGGGAAGGGAAGGAGGGAGGGAGACAGCACCACCATAACCCTACAAAATAGGTTACTAAAAGTATTCCCACTTTGCAGGTGTGCAAATTGAGCTATCAAAGTGTGAAATTACTTCCCACGCTCACACGGCGAGTGGTAGTGTTCCAGCATCACAACCCGCTGGGCTGCCGCTGAGCGTCTGACCTGGGCCAGGCGCCGTGCTGGCATCTCGAGATGCCGGGAAGAACCCAGTCCTGGCTCCCAGGCAGCTTACCCCCTGGGAGGAGAGGACTCGAGCTGGGGTGCTTGTCCCACACTTGCTGTTAGAATTCTGTCCTCCAGGTGAGTTTTCTTGGCAGGGACTCAGTGAACCGAGGTGTCCTCAATAGAACGAAAAAAAAAATAGCCATTACGGATTTGACCAGAGCAGAACACTCTTAAATGTGTCCAGTCCCAGAATTACATTTTTGGGAAGACAGTTTGTGTTTGCGAAACAGCAGAGGATCTGAAAAAAGAGATAGAGAGAAGCAGAAAAACTCAAGCCCTATCCGTGGCACAGAAGAAAAATATTGCAACTGTGTTTGCAGGGCTTTCTGGTTTAAAAAAGTGCTTCATCAATTCTCGTTTCCTATTAACCAGGGGGAGGGAAGGGGAGTGTCACTGCAGAGCCCTGTTGGCGCAAGGAGTGTGCTGAATGGCGGGCGCCTCCTCTCTTGTTTGCCCACCCTCCTTCAAGCCGGAGCCCTGTCCTGAACTTCGCTGGGGTCACCCCCTTCCTTCAGCCCCCATCTGCCCTTGGGTTTCCTCCTCATCACCCATCATACCAACAGCCTCTAGCCAACAGAAAACAAGCACTTCTTATGCATTTTTAACTTCCTGCTCAGACTGTCATAGGTCAGGGAAGTGGGAACAGGGGACGGCCTCCCAGGTGTGATGGCAGCCAGGAATTGAGGTCCTGCCATGCGCTGAGCACCATGTAAAAATTCTCTTCATCTCCAATAAGTGCTGTCGCCATTCCCATGATGCCAGGATTCAAACCCATGTCCATCCGACTCCATAGCTCATGTCCCTAACCATTATGCTATGCTGTCTCTACTCAGAAAGGGACAGAATACAACTGTTTTGGAAGACATCAGTGCATGTGCCTGGTGACCTGGGGTGTGGAGTAACTTCATTCATTCCCTCACTCATTGTTTCCACTTATTGATTCACAAATGCAGGTGTTGATTCACAAGACATATGCTAACTATACCTCTAGGGGTAGATTCTGTGTGGTGGTTAAAAGCGGGGGCTCTGGGGTCAGACTATGGGCTTCAAATCCCAGCTCTACCACTTACTGGCTGTGGGATTTGGGCAAGTTCCTTAATCATTTTGTGCCTCAGTTTATCTCTTTGTGAAAATGGAATAATTGGTAGCTACCTCCCAGTTTGTTGAATAGATTTAAAAGAGATGATTCACCTAAGACATACAAAATAGCATTTGGCACATAGTAATTATAGCCATCATTGGTGTTCCCTGTCATAGACACTGTGCTTGTACACAAAAAAATCCTATGGCCCAATAGTGAAAGGTGACTTTATTTTGTGGGCTTTAGGGAGGCACTGAAAGTATTTGAATGTAAAGGTGCTGATCTGATTTTGTTTCAAGCACTTTAACCTGTCCAAGGTGTTAAGGGGCAGGGAGACTGGTTAAGAGGTTACATGAGGGGCACCTGGGTGCCTCAGTTGGTTAAGCATCCGGCCTTGGCCAGATCCTGATCTCATAGTCTGTGAATTTGAGCCCTGCATCGGGCTCTCTGTTGTCAGCACAGAGCTTGCTTGGGATCCTCTGTCTGTCTTCCTCTCTCTATCTCTATCTCTATTCTTTCCCTGCCTACTCTCTCAAAAATAATAAATAAATAAAATTAAAAACTAAAAAAAGAGGCTACATTAGCGGTGCTGGTGACAGGTCATTCCAGCCTCAGCTAGTGTGGTAGCATAGATGCCAGGACAGGACAGGATGCTCTGGATGTGGGCTGCTCTACAGGGAAGGGCGGTGTCCTGGAAGGAGTAGGGCTTGCTGCCCGGGGGAAGGAAGGCTGAAGGGACCCCCAGCAGAAACCGGGAGCAGAGGAGGAGAGCCCACCCGGAGGAAAGATACCGACGAAGCCTTACTCTGTGGGCCGGAGAAGGGGAAGCTGACCTTGCCCGCCAAAGCCTTTGGACCGTCATCCGGTGTCTTGGCCTCTTGGGAACTGGCCAAAAGGCAACCTTGCTCAGAGAGGCTGGGCCATGACCAAAGTCCCCCGAGAGTCTCTGAGGACAGGGCCCATTTTGGAACTTAGCTTTCTCATTGCTGACCCTGCATAACCCAGTTTGCCTCCATGCTGCCCTGTCTGCCATTCACATTTAGGGATCAGGAGCCAAGAAAGGAAAACTGTCATCAAAGCTCCAACCTGCCAATAGGAGTGAGAAGCCGTCTCTCTCCCCAAGGAAGTGCAGGGTCTGTCTCAGAGGACTGACTTGCCTGTGCCCCCCCACCCCAAAGAGGAAGGGGTCCTGTCCTCCTGGGAGGGGGTCAGGGCGCCACTGCCAGTGGGTGGACTGGGGAGCCCTGCGAGTCAGGGGTGATGGTGGTGCTAAAGGTGGAGCCGTTGAAAGGCCAAGTGCCGAGACTTCATGTCCAGTGTGAGTAACGGCAGAGTGAGGACGCTGGGAAGAACCCAGCTCCGGGCTGTGGGCCCCCCGCATGGTGAAGAAGGAAGCTAGCGTCTCAGGATGGCCCCTCTACTTTCTTTATATCCTTAGTGCCTAGCACAGCGCCTGGCACAAAGGAAATGCTCCCTAAATCTATTGGACGTAGCAGTAGGAGGGAGATTCGAGAAGCAGTTGAGCTGCCATTGAGGAGCAAGGGACAGAGCCACCACGTGAGTGGCCTGCGAGGGTCACAGAGAGTGTAGTCATGGAGTCCATGGCTAGAATGGCCAGGCTGCTTGCCAAATAAAACCAGGCTGTTGGCCAGCCTGGCTCTCCAGCCCCAAGGTTGCAGACCCTGGGATAGAAGGCAGCCTAGGCTATGCAAATCTATGCAAATTGGGTCCCAGCACTGCTCTCTGGGTTCCCAGAGAAAGGATATTAGCACCCACCACTGGACAGCTGGCCTCTGGCTGCAAGGACATCAGTCACCAGTCCGCCATCCTGTGGCAAACATCCTCAAACCTCCCTAAAATCATGCAGAATTTGGGTCTCAGTTCAGGCCACAGGAGAGGAAAGGATGGAGGAGCAACTGAATTGCAAATGTGCTGTATTGTTTGATCAGTGCCAGTGTTGTCCGAGATGAACTATGACCTCAGAATGGAGTCTGAAAAGGCAGATGATACACCGTGTGAGCTCTGGGCCTTTCCCTGAGGGTGGGTGACAGCTGGCCTTGGAAGACAGAGGACTCAGAGCTCTGAGGGAGGAAGACACTGAGTTGGGGGGGAAGGGACTGCAGCCTGACATCCTCCCCAGGGGAAGAGGCCAGTGGGGTTGGGTTCCTTGAGCCTTAAAAAGCCATTTCACCCTGAAGCCAGCGAGGAGGTGGGCTTGAAGTCAGAGCCAGGACCTTGCACTTTCTAGAACCAGGAGAGATAAGGAGACGTGGCTATAGCCAAGGGGTTCTGAACAGAGAGCAGGCGTCTCTCTGAGGGTGAAGGAAGGGCCAGAGGCCGGAGACCGCAGAGCCTGGGAGAGAGGAGTCCAAAGGGAGACCGCCATCCCAATAAATGGTCAGGTCTGTGCCCCCTCATCCATTCATTCATTCCACAAAGGGCCCTTCTGTGGCTGTCCCTGAACTCACCACTGGGGAAGGAGCAGGAGTAAGACACAGTCTCTTATCTCATACACATGTGGTCTTTGGGGAAGAATGGATAAGCAAACCATTTTTAGGTGCACTGACTAAAGGAAAAAGGGAAAACCAGCATGTCTAACCAATCTGGGGCAGCAAAGGAGACTTCCTAGGTGCCTGGCACTTACCTTAGTATAAATCCATTCCAGGCAGGTGGACTAGTACGTATAAAGGTTCTAGGGTTGGGGCGCCTGGGTGGCTCAGTCAGTTGAGTGTCCAACTTCAGCTCAGGTCATGATCTAGTGGTTTGTAGATTTGAGCCCCACATCAGACTCTGTGCTGACAGCTCAGAGCCTGGAGCCTGTCTTTGGATTCCGTGTCTCCCTCTCTCTCTGCCCCTCCCCTGTTTGTGCTCTGTCCCTCTCTCTCAAAAATAAATAAACATTAAAAAATTTTTTTTTACGGTTCCAGGATTAGCAGAGGCTGAAGGCTCCCTAGAGCCTGCAGAAAGACCTATGTGGTAGAAGTGAGGACGAGGAGGTGCAGGATGAGAGTCAAGGGCAGGCAGAGGCCGGGGCACACAACAGGCCATGTTCAGGACTTTGGGCTTGATCCTGAAGGCAGTGATGAGAAGCGATTTGAGAGTGTTAATCAAGTGGGTGGCACGAGCAGAATTATGACTTCATTATGTAACCAGAGCTGCTAGAGAATGAATGGAGTAAGGCAGAGCTGTAAAAATGGTGGCCTCGAATGGCCCATGTGACATCACTGTGGGCATCGTGAGTGCACCATTGCTGGAGAGGAGAACTGGGGAAAGGCTTGGATAAAGGATGAGGTCCTGAGTAAAATCTCTGCTTCCTGGTCCCCTACTAGTGGCATAAAAACTTAGCCATGGTCCCTGAACTGCGAAACAAACTAAGCCTAAACCTGAGGTCCTCTTCTTCTTTGCTTCTCTCGGAGTGGGAGGGGTGGGGGACCTCCCTGCGGGTCTGTCTTCTGCCCGGATGCCGGCCTGTCCCGTGGGGGACCTCCAGAATTGCACCCATGACATGCGCCTACAGCAGAAAATACCACCTCCTCCAGGTTCAGTGCCACACGTCCCCCCTCTCATACTAAGAAGGGCCCTAGGGGAGCAAGAGCAGCCCCGAATGACCTCCATTGTTACAACCTCCTTGTTCTGTGATTTGGATGTTCATCCTTCCCAGGGTCCCTCCTGCTGTCCCAGATACTTCCTCACATGCCTACTGACAAACAGGCTGCAGAGGGACAAGGTTGTCTTTCAAAAAGTGGTCCCCGACCAGTAATATCTTAGGCTGCGGTTATAGACAACACAGACAGGGGTGACTATGGGCCATAAAAGCGAGAGGCAACATGTGACATTTAATTCAAGATTAAAAGAAATCGTCAATTGGAGCTGATTGTGCTCATCCAGATGTCACCAGAAAACAGCTGTAAGCCATCTGCCAGAGTGGGCACCACCAGCTGGAGCCGCTCTCCTTAAGACCCCGGCTCTGCTTTCCTCCACAGCGGGAAGGTAGAGCTGAGGTTGGAGGCCAACCCATGTGACAGGGACTGATGGAGGCAGAAGTGGCAGCAGCTGAGAAGAGGAGCAGGCAGAGACCCCTCCGCCTCCCCCCTCCCCACCTCCCGGGCCTTGTTTATGCTAACAAAGGCAAGTAATGAATTACTGATAAGTGGCCTCTTTTAAAGGGAAATTATTCAAAAGAGCAGGTGAGATTCTGCAGACATTCATCTTCCCAGCTCTGTGAGGCTGGCCGGGAGATGGGGAAAGGTAAGGGAGATGATTCATGGCCAGGGCCCTTCATCCGTCACTCGGGGTGTCCTCAGCAATGGGGAAGCAGGATTGATGGGTCCCCAGTCTCAGGTTGGCGGTGTGGTGGGAAGCCACCCGCTCTATCTCATTAGTCAAGCCAACAAAGCTGAGTCACACGGGGCATGAGGACCTGGCACCAACCAAGGGCTAGTCACAGTGAGGCGCGGGGCAGAGGGTGGACTCACTTTGCTGCTGGAAGATGCTTTATCCCCAGGCATTCAGGTCCTAACAGGGAAAATGCCCTTGAGGAAGCTCAGGGCAGAGAAGGGATCATTCTAGAGGCTTGGGGCTGTGAGTCCTAAGGCAGCACCTTGCAAAAGTAAAGCAAAGCTGGGCCTTGCAGGAGGCCCGGCACCAGGCCGCCCAGCTCTGCCCCTCCTCCCTCATGGCCACAGTTTCATAAGATGAGTGAAGAGGAAATTGCAAACTAGCAGACCTGCACGCCACCCCCCCCCACCCCAATCCCCAGGCAATAGTCAGATGTGTTTTCTTGGACCTACACTGGGTGGGTGCACATCATGTTTTAGATCTGACTTCACTGTCAGCTTTAAAAGAAACCTCAGATAGCTGGCTTCCTGGAGAAACAATCAGAAGATCTTGCAATCAGCTGGGCAAAATACAGCTGCTCCTGTGCTGAGGCGCACATTGTCCACTTTGCCATCGGCCCCACGGATCCCTGGTCCCTCCCTCAGCCCTGAGCTTGCCCCCACTTCCTCCTCTCCAAGGCACCTGTCCCCGGTCTCAAAGCCTCTGCTGCTTTCAGGCCTGGGTGGGCTCCGGCTGATTTCACGCAAGTAAAACCGGCCACAGCCTTGCTTTGTGCCTGCACCATGCCCTACGGGCCCCTTGCCTCCTATCCCGGGGCTCCCCCCTCCATGTTGAGCTGTGGATCCTGCAGAACCCCTCTCAGCACCCACACTTGTACAACCTAAAAGTGCCGGAGAATTAATGCTCAGTGAGGCAAAACTTTGATCCATGGGAAATGGGAGCTAGTGGAAAATTCTTCCGTTTCTCCCTCACTGCAGATGCTCCTGAGATGAACAGCTTCTTGAAATGGTCTGGCAAGATTGAGCAATCAGTCGTACTTGGCAGTAGGCAGCTCAGTAATGTGTCCTTATAATGGCTCTCCCCTCCCTGCCTCCTCCTCCTCCTTGGGATCACACTCCCTAATAAAGAAGTAGCTAGTGCATGGGCCATTGCTTCAGGCTCTGCTCTTTGGAAACCCAGGCCAAGACATTGGTACCAAGAGTGGCTCTGGACACTTCTGCCTCAAGGTGAGATTTTGGAGTTGGGTTGCTCATCAGGGTCTGGCATTAGGAACCCCATCACTTGGTGATCAGCTGGGTGGAAAAACCCTGGTATACAGAGGCATCACTTATTAGAGCTTTCACCTGTGGAATCCTAGACAGACATGCAGGTGGAAGGCATTGGGAGATGCTGGGGCCTTGGTACCCAGACACTATTGGAGCAATAGGAATAGGAATGATTGTGCAGCACAAAAGCTTTTGTCAACTGCATTTTGAAAGCCTTGGGGGGCGAGGGGGGGCGGTGAAGAAAGCATAGGATCTTGCTAACTCAAGCACAGAACCCTAAAATCCAGGATGGGAATATACGGATGGGTGAGCCTGAGAATCTGAAATCTCCAGGGCCCTGGCCACTTCAGGCTGGCAAATGGATACACCCTCCTCTTGATGGAGGGAGAAGCATCCCTTGGCCAGGAGAGCACATGATGACGTCACCTGAGAGAGGCATCTCTCGAGATGATTCTTGTTTTCCTCAAAATCTGCCCCCTCATCATTTGTTGCCTCTAGGCGAACAACCACAGTGAAGTCTCAAAAGAGCCCGAGCTGGAAAGTACAGTCCTGCTCCAGGAGGAAAACAGTGTATATGTCGAATGAATGGCCAGTCCTGACTAGTGGGAACCACCAGGGCTAGATGAGCACAGGTGGACATGGACGTGACAGTGCCGTGTAGAGAAAGGTGGTGGGGGAGGTGGGGCTGCACAGGGGAGAATTTAGTACATGGGAGCACTCACCCTGGACTCAGGATCCAGTGTCAGCTCAGAGCTGGTTCTGATAGTGTGAACTTGGCCATGACAAAGGGCTACAGAAATTGAGTAGAAAGGCCAGAACTTTCTTGGCAGAGCTTTGAAGAAGAGGTCATGAGGCTCAGAGAGGTTTCTAGAGTGTATTTTCTATGTAGGACCTGGAAACTGCTGTCAACCATTATAGTCAACTCGTGTCCTCCAAAAAGATATGGTGAAGCCCTAACTTTCTATACCTGTGAATATGACCTCATGTGGAAACAGGATCTTTGGAGATATAATCAACTTAAAAGGAGGTCCTTAGGGTGAACCTTATCCTTATCCTTATAAGGAGAGCAGAGGACACACAGAGATGCAGAGGCAGACTGGAGTGATGTGGCCATAGTCCAGGGAGCTGGAATAGGTAGGGAAGGATCCCCCCCTCCCCCCAGGACTTTCAGAGGAAGTGGGGCACTGCCAACACCTAGATTTTAGACTTCTGGCCTCCGGAATTGTGAGAGAATAAATTTCTGATGCTTTAAACCTCCTTCTTCTGATATTTTGTTCTGGCAGCACTAGGAAAGTCCAAGAGTGCCCAGAGGAATCCCCCCACGTCCTTCATAAGGGATGCCCTGGTGGGCCTGGGATGTTGGGGGTGGGGAGGAGCACCAGTAGGCTGGAGCTGATGGTGAACCTGGGCTCTCTGTTCCTAATGGACACAAAAGGATTTGGAAGGACAAAGCCAGGTAGGGGCACAACAGCATCAGAGGCAAAATGGACAGCAAGGCTAGAATAGTATCAGGAATACTTGGTGATGACTAATCAGCCATGATGCAAGACAGCAGGCAAGGGTAATGGTTAACTTGTATAATTTTTAAAAGATATCAAGAAATGGTGAGCAGGAGGATGCCATCAGACCCTCCCTTGGTTTCCAGATCTAAGGCCAGACCCAGGGTTCCCTGGTAGAAAGAGAAGAGAGTAGAAAGAGAAGGGCAAGGTCACCCACAATTCTAGGGGCTGTTGGGTACCAGATCTGAGCCAACCCTGACAAGGGACTTGACTTGCCATCGTGGTCTTCCAGTTAGTGTGGGGGCTTCTGGAGCTCAGGTGGCAAAATGGACTTCGATTCAAGTCTGTCTTTTAGTGGATCCACAGGCCAACGCTGTGGTTATTTCCCTGGTTCCTGAGTGTGTAATTGGGATAGATAGACTGAGGAGCTGGCAGAAGCCTCACATTAGGCTCCACACATGTGAATGAAGGGCCATTATGGTAGGATGGGCCAAGTGGGAGGCTCTGAAACTACCCTCCAGCTCAGTTCCAGCAAAGATAGTAAATCAGAAGAATTATTGCCACATTGTGGGAGAAATTGCAGAGATTAGTGCCACCATTAAAAACTTAGAGGATGTAGAATTGGTGCTCCCCATCACATCCTCATTCGGCTCACCATTCTGGCCCTGCTAAAACCAAATTGATCATGGGGAATGGCTGTGGACGAGCATAAACCTAACCAGGTGGCAGCCTCGACTGCAGCTCCCATGCCAGATGTGGTAATTTTACTAGAGTAGGTCAAACAGCCCCTGGCATTTGTATGAGACTATTGATCAAGCAAATGCCTACTTCCCCATCCATAGGGAGGATCAAAAGCAGTTCATTTTCATGTGCTGGGGATACATTTGTTGTCTTCCCGCAGGGCTATGCTAACTCTCTTGTTCTCTGTCACAATGTGGTCCAAAGGGAACCTGATATCATCTTGAATTCTGCAGAACATCACACAGGTTCACTGCAATGATGACTTCATGCACATTGTACCTGGATGCCCTGATAAGACACTCGTCAACCACCAGTGGAAGATAACTAGACAAATATCTGGGGGCCTGCCACATCGCTAATGTTGTTAGGGGTCTGGCAGCATGGAACACTCTAGAACCTTCCCTCTAAGGCAAAAGATAAATTGTCACATCGCATTCCTCCTGCCACTAAGAGAGAGAGGCACAGTGCTTGGTGGGCCTCTGGATTTTTGAGGCAGTCCACAGCACATCTGAGGATAGCCCTCTGACCCATTTATTGGGTGACTTTAATAGCTACCAGTTTTGAGGGGGACCCAAGAAAAAGAAGCCTCTGCAAGGGGTTCTGCCTCTGGTGCCAGCTGTCCCAGCTCTGGGATTGTATGTTCCAGAAGACCAGAGAGCACTGTAGGTATGTGTGATAGAGAAAGATGCTGTGAGGAGTCTTTGGCAAAGCCCTGGTACAAGAGTTGTAGTGCATAGCCACCCCTCTGGGGTTCTGGAACATGGCCGTGCCTTCAGAAGCTCCTTTTGGTGTGCTCCTGTGTCCTAGAGGAAATTGAGCCCACCTGACATCAAGTGACTGTGAGACTCACACTTGTCACCAAGGGCCAACTTCTTACCGGGTCCACTGAGTCATGGAGTCAAGCAGGCAGAGTCCCATGGATGGTGGAAATGTTATATTCAGGAAGAGGCCCTCGCAGGATCCAAAGGTACAAACAAATGAACAGATAAAGAGATCCCTGTATCATTGACCTCTTCTGTACCAACCCCTCTTCCCTAACTCACACCTGTGGACTCCTATGGGTGGGGGAATCCCTCCAACTGACCAACAGAGGGAGAAAGAACTGGGACCTGGACAAAAAAGAGATCAGCACATCATGTTGGTGGAAATGTGGCCCAAAGATCAGTGGTGGCAAATCCTATTAGTGGATAGAGCCATGAGTAATGAGTACACTTGGTTGTCCAGTCCTTACAGAGGGAAGTGTGGCCTGAAGTATGAATATACATGAACACCTGGGTGGTGGTGAGTAGTCTGGCTGCTGAGTTGGGGCTTAGAAAGATCAGAGACCAAGAAGCCTTGAGAAGGAATGTATGGATGGACAAAGATCTGCATCTTTGTACCACCAGAAGCATCTATGGCAGAGTTGACTCTCACCAATCAGGGGGAAAGAATGATTCCTCCTGGCCATGTCAGCCAGCTTCTGTCATCAATCACCTGGGAGCCGGTATAGAGTGACGATGGCGGTGGGAATGGAGGCCATGTGTGGGCCAACATCATGGACTCCCTTTCACCGAGACTCATCTTGCAACTGCTGCAGCTGAATATACAAACTGTCAGCAGTTGAGACTGACCCTGAGTCCTAAATATGGCACCCTTCCTTAAGGAGACTAGTCATTTGTTGGTAGATGGATTGCACCAGCCTCCTTCAGCCTGGAAGGGGTAGCAGTGTACCCTTTCTACTCTGGACATCGGTCTGCCTTCCCTGTCCACAGAACCTCCACTAGTACCAGCATCTGAAGGTGTACAAAACACCCGATATCTCATATGACATTGTCTCAAACCAAGAAACCCAAGTCACCCAGGGAGGTATACCAATTAGAGGATGGTCATGGGATCCATGGTCTTGTCATGCACTTATCACCCTGAAGCAGCCGACCTTACAGAATGATGGAATGCTCCATTAAACTAAGGTACCAGCTTAAGGACAATACCCTGAGGAGTGGGTATATGTGCTGGAATGATGACCCATATATGGTGTGGTGTCCCCAGTAGCTAGAATGCAGAGAACTGGAAACCGAGGTAGACGTAGGAGTGGTCCTCTAACATGTCTCCTGGAGACCCACTGGAAAAATCTGTGCCTCCTTTCCCTGCAAACTTCAGCTCTTTGGGGTTAGAGGTCCTGGTTCCTGGTGATGAATGCTTCTGCCAGAGGACAAATTAAGGATACTACTGAACTTGAAGTTGTATCAACTACCTCGATACTCTGGGCTCTCTGTGCCAGTGGATTAGCAGGGAAAGAAGGCAGTTACCAGGTTGACAGGATTATTCACCCTGACATCAACCATGAGGAGCTAGGGTTTTCATGTACACTGGGAGCAGGGAGATGTATGTCTGGAACTCAGAAGACCTGTTGGGGCATCTCTTGGTGCTTCTATAATGACAGCCATGACTGAACAAGGTCAAGGCCATTAGGAGCTCTCACTCCTCATGGATGAAAGGTCAGCTACCCCAAGGCAAGCAACCCAGATGAGCTAAGGTGCTGGCCAAGAGGAAGGCAAACCTAGGATGGAGGGTGGTGAAAGTGGATGGTGAATATACATTACAGCCTTAGGACCACACACAGTTTCTTTCCTCTTGCCTTAAGTCTTTTTAAGATTATATCTGGCCACCAGCTTTTTTTTTAAAGTTTATTTATTTATTATTCTGAGAGAGAGCATGAGTGAGAGCAGTGGGAGGGGCAGAGAAAGAGAGAGAATCCCAAGCAGGCTCCACACTGTCAGTGCAGAGCCCGATGAGGGGCTCTGGCTCACAAACTGCTAGATTGTGACCTGAGCTGAAATGAAGAGTTGGACACTTAACCAACTGAGCTACCCAGGTGCCCCCCTGGCCACCATCTTGATGGGGACTCTGTGACCAATTGTGCTTATACCTCCCTCTTCAGAAAAGGGGGAAGATCTCTGTTCACAAGAAAGGAGGACTTGTTTTGCTGTTTGAGTGGCAGATATGATGGAAAGTCAAGGTGGGTCTGGCCAGGGATAGACTCTAGCTATGTCTCTTAGGCACCACTTCAGATGCCTTCGGCCCAACCCACCTCTCTTCCTGCTGCAGTGGTGAGCATCTCTGCATGGGCTCAACAGATGTTATGCAGGTGCTCCCTGAGAGGGCTTCCTTCGTGTCTGTGCTGCCTGCTGCACACCTCTCACCTCTGGCTCTGCTGACACATGACATGGGATGCTGAGCAGTGTATTCTGGCCCTCACGGATTACAGTCCATAAGGGAAGCAAGTTTAGTGCTCAGTGGGGCCAACTTTTGACAAACAGGATGTTGGAACTGGTAGCTAAATCTTCCTTCTTTCTTCCCCTGGACAGAGTTTTTTTGCAGCTTCTAGGGGTTGATTCTACGAGATTGAGCAATGAGCTGCCTTGGTGGTGGCCAGGTTGATAACATGATTGCTCCATCCTTCCCTGCCTCTCTCCCCTTGCCCTTCCCTCTTGCACTCCCTGATAAAATCATGGCACATAAGCCTTGGCCTCGGACTCTGCTTTCTGGGTAAAGCGAGGCAAAGATAATCTCCAACATTAAAGGTGGGCATCAGTTGTCATTTATTATCTGAACCCCACATTTGCTCATTCACAATGCCTTCCTGGTCCCTGTGGCAGCTGATTTTGGGCCCCTGAACCAAATGATCTCTTACACCCTCTGCTCAATCAAGCTATGGGCTTAGATTTCCCATCATCAAGGGCACAAATTCTTTGTCAAATTCATTGGCCAAACGCTTCTGTTCCTGGGCTCAATCTCTTGCCTCTAAACTCTAAAGGCTGTGGTCCTGGGGTTTCAGTTTGTCCACAATTACACTTTTAGGAAGGGCCCTGGAGAGATTTCTAGAATTAATCTGCCTCCCACTGGGAAGCTCCCTTATACATAGAATCATCTGAGAAAAAAGAAGGGCCCCAGATGAAGCAGATGAGGGAGAAGAGATCTGAGGATGAACTGGGGGCGTGTGGTGGGTCCAAAGAGACTGTGCCACCAAGAACTGGGATGAGTGGTAGGGAATCCACTTTGAGAAATAAAAGCCCGTCCCCCAGGGTGCTTCTGGAGTCTCTGCCTGGAGTCTTAGGAATCAAGGCTCTGAAAACCATTCTTTGAGTCTGGAGGGTCTTCAGAGAGAAAGAGAGGTAGAGGTTACACTCCCACTGTCCACAGCTATCATCAGCTTTGGCCCCAGATTGAGCATCTGACCAGCATGCTTTGCCCCCACTATCTACGAGTTACCGGCAATACCTCAGGAATGGGGAGGAGAGAGCAAAGACACAGATTTCGATGCATTTCCTGCCACACTTGGGCTTTCAATGCATTTCTAGGCAACAAAAACAAGATGAGGCAAAGAAACTGATCATCAAAAGAGCCACACAGGAAGAAGGCGCCGTGATTGGGAATGAGTTCTCTGAGAAGGTGGGTTGAGTAATTGAACTGCCGTACCTTTCATCCAAAGAACACTTGCTGATGACCTGTGACGTGAAAGACAGGGTTGTAGGCTCTGTGTGGGGTGGGGGCTTGAGAGAGGTGGGGTGAGAGGTAAATAAACATAACCATCCACTTGCCAGAACTTTCTAGGCAGGGAGGTCAGAATCAATCATAAATGTCCACAATGCCAGTCCTAGCTGTTTAAATGGCATGTGGGTGATAAACATAAATCTGGGAGCACAGAGTGGGGAATGGTCAGTGCCAACTTAAAGAGGGGGCATTCCTGCTGGGATCTGAAAGAGAAGTATCTTTTCAATAGATGAAAATGGGGCAAAAGCGGGGGAAACATGGGGGGCCGCCCAGGCAAAGGCTGGAAAGTGTAATGTGGGTTGGGAGAATGGTAGGTCCTTTTGGTCCTGCCTGGGACCTTCATGTCTTCCCAGCGCCGGGGGCTCTGCCAGCATTGGGGGTTGGTTGGGGTTAGGATTGCATTTAGAATGGGATGGCAGAAAAGTTCCCAGAGAGGGGGTACACTTTTGTGTGTTTCCACATCACACAATCCAGGGTGCCCTGTGATATTAAGAAGGACATCTGCCCTCACCTTGGGAGGGACAGCGGAAACAGCGCCCCAGAGGCCCATGCAACCTAAACAGGTGGGAATTAGCCAAGCGGAGGAGGAGAGGAGAGTGGCTGGGGTCCTTGGTGAGAACAGCAGCGCGCAAAGGCTGGCGTGAGTGGCAGCATGGCATGTCCACTGAATGAGAGCATCACAGAGGGCAGAGCAGGGCCAGACTAAGAGGTAAGGATGGAAAATAAGGGAGTAGGGCAAAGCCTCAAGGAGCCTTTATGCCCCATTCCGGCTTTGGGACTTCATCCTTCAGGCAGGCTAGAGTCACCACAGGGCTTAGTCCGGGAGTGACACGTCCAGGATGTGCTTCAGAGTTCAGAGGAGATATAAATTTGGAGTTTGCCACCATATAGATTGCTTATAAAGCCAATCTAAAGCTGTGTGTCTGGATGAGATTACCAAGAGGCTGTGTGCAGAGAGGAAAATAGAAGCGGCACACAGGCTGAGTCCTGGGCACCTCCAATGTCAAGATGAAGGGGAGCCAGCCGAGGAGACGGGCAAGCCAGCGATGAAAGAGGAAAACCAGGAGTGTGTGGGGTCCTGGACTCCTGTGAAGAGAGTATTTGAACAAGCAGGGAGTGATCAATACCACCCGGCGCTGGAGATGGGTCAAGTAGGGTGGGGACTGGGGGCTCCCGGGTGCATGTAGCATTCTGGAAGGTAAGGGGTTGGGAATGCTGGGGCAGGCTGGCTGGACGAGCCTCTGGATGCTCTAAAGGAGAAGAGAGGAAAGGAATCCGAGGGATGAAGGTGTAAAACAGCTCTTTCAAGGAGTGTAGCTGTCAGCCAGAGGAGGGAGCTGGGCACAGAGTGCTTTTCCTCTTTTCTTTTCAGTTTTGTTCTTTTCTTCTCCTGTAGGAGAAAGAACTGCAGGTTTGCAAGCTGATGGGAGTGGCCCAGGAGAGAATGAGGTGGAGGGTAGGGCGGGGGAGGTGCTCAGGTGGCGACCTTGCATGGGGGAGGGTCAGGGCTGGTGCACAAGCCCGGTGGGGACTGGCCATGGTCAGGAACATGGGCGGTCTGCCCACGGCACAGGGGCGAGGTACGGAACTTGAAAACAGAGGCGGGGTAGGATGGTTGTGGGGAAGAGAGTTTGTGGCTGTGGTCAATCCCTTCCCACTTTCCCAGTACATGGATAGCAAGGTTATTGGTGGAGATGGGGACGCAGGGGAGGTGCTGGAGGTTTAAGGAGAGAAGGGAAGGGTGAGTGGGAGAAGGAAGGGAGCAGAGAAATGATGAATACTGCCAGCCGGCAGCCAACACCCACTTGA
>NC_043710.1:93706259-93760790 GCF_006229205.1 Suricata suricatta
CAGTGAGGAGCTACTGAGTAGAATCCTACTCTGCCTCCAGCCCCAGGATGGCGGGACAGAAGACAGCCCCCTATGTGTCGGGGGGGGGGGGGAGCGGGTTGCTGGGAGGGGAAAGCCAGACAGAGGAGGGCCACTTAGCGAAAGAGGGAAGGGCATGTTGAAGGAAGAGGCGGAGGGAGGCTGGTGTGCAGAGGCAGGAAGAGAGGGAACTGATAGCAAGGCAGAGGCATGGACCCCGCCTGGCAGGCAGGCGTCTGGAGAAGGGGTGGCCCGGGCCCTCCAGCTGCCCCCTTTTCTCCAACCCCCATGCAGGTCTCTCCACTAGGCGGTTTCTCAGCCAAGTGCTGCCTACAGCCTGGAGTCTGAGGAACCTGAGAGATAATCATCTCCGAGGCGTTGAGGTGTTCAAACTGCTGCAGGATCAGAGTTTGCTAATATCGCGGTGACACGGCCCTGGGGATGCGCTGTCCATCCGTGAGGCCACAGAGCCCGCTTATCTTGCAATACATCGCTCCTCTACAAGGGATGCCAAGTGCCTGCAAGATGGAAATTACAGAGGGAAAGGGCTGAGGTGGGGGCAGAGATAGTAAAAGGAAAAAAAGTCAGTAAAGGCCCTTATTTTTAGGCCTATTGAAGTAGAAACTGTGTGCTCAGACTATGAAAACCTAACCATGAAGCCAACCCCGCCCTCAGGGGAAGGCAGGGGTCCTGGGCTGCAGAAGCCTGCCATTCATTACTTTTGATTTACTGCAGAGCAGACAAGAGGCGCTCACATGATACATAGCTTGTATATTCTTCTATCGATTTCCAAGACTTCGCTTTCTAAACTTCCCATCCATCAGCAGCCTCTGTGCCTGCTCTCCCCCAGAGATGAGATAGGGGATGAGCGCACCCCATCTTGCCTGGAGCGGCAAGTTTTGTGAACCGGGAAGATTGGAAAGGTGAGGTTCCCCTTGGCATGAAGTTGAAGTAGGGGCACAGGGAAGGGTGTAGCTGCTGGGAGGGGGCTCAAACCCCCTTAAAGCCCAAATAAACAGGGTCAAGGAAGAGCGAAGTAGTATGTTAGAGAAGCAGCATGTGCTTGGTGGTTGTTGTCCCCTGTGGGGGCTGTCTTGGATGCCGCTATCATAAACACTTTTGGAGCCAAATAACCGGCCTGAATGCTGCCCACATTCACTGTCAGCTTCTACCTCACAACCACTGTTGCCAGCCTGTGTCTCCGAGAAGAGAACTACTCCCTGCTGGCTGCCGAAAGAGGTTATCATGTCCCCCCCGGAAGACACGTTGTCCTGTGCATATAAGGAAAGTTGGGTACCCACGTACCACCTTAACTTCTCTTCTCCTGCCAATATTCTCAGAATGGAAAAGGCAAGCATCTGCGATGTTACATCCGCCCCCAATCCCCCCTCCTCTCCCTATTTACAAAAAAGACACTCTCAGCTTTTATAAAGCAGTTCTTGATATTGGGGGAGGGAGCGGAATGGAAGAAAATAGGAGACTCTTCACTGTATCCGCTTTGAGTCTGGAGCACAGAGCAGGGGAGCAGCTCTGAGGGCCACCAGGGCCTGAGGGGAATAGAGGCAGACGCAGAAGGCCTACGTTCTGTTGTTAAGGGCACCTTGCTTTCACGGGGGCACTGGGGAATCTTCCACTGAGCTGAGAACCCAGCGCAGAACATCCCATAGCAGGAGATGAGGAGCTGAGCAAGGAAGCGAAGTTATCAGGAGCCTGGGGCTTGGTCTACTAGGTGGACTTTGGCCGAACTCCCCATTTCTCTGTGCCTCGGTTTCTCTTGGAGGCATCATCATTGCCAGTTACCTCACCTCTCCAGGATATTGGGAGGCATCCAAAGAGGCTCAGAAGTGACAATATTACAAATAAAGGAATTATCTATGTGACTGATGGTTTCAATTGAACCTTGGGGTCTTTGCTATTTAGAGGCTGGATCAATAGTAATAACAACATAAATAGGGAATAACTCAGGAGAGAGTCCATAAAGGACCCCATGCCAGCAGGGCCAGATAATGCTGGAGTAAAGAGAAGCTTCCTGTGCGGCCCTCATCCGCTCAGCCCCTAGGCTTGCTCCAGGGAGTAGCCACCCGGCTGCGTGGCCAGATGGCATTCTACAGGGGACCTGGCTGTGCTGGAAGCTAGGACAGTGAGTGAGTCAACAGGGGAAGCTAAGGAAGTTTCCAGAAGTAGTGCATGCTGCCAGCAAGCACAAGGTGCGGCCAAGTGAAATACCACCCAAGGGCCCTCATTGGCCAGCCACGTGTGAGAGAGCCCATGTTGGGGAGCAATGCCACAGCGGGGGACGGACCAACCACAGCCAGGGCACACCCACCTGCCATCTTCCAGGAGAGCGAAGATGTGCCGGAGAGGCCATGGGATGTGGAATTCAAGGACTTGGTTTGCAGTCCTGCCTCTGGGACATCATACCTGGTGGTGGACTAGTCATGTGACCTCTCTGAGCCTTGGGCTTCCTGTCTGCAAAGTGGAGACAATGAGAGCTAACTTGTTGCTACAAGAGATCACCTGAGAGAGGACTGTGGAGGGTTTTTGCAAAATAGTCAGGGTTGGGTTATTTTTTGTTGTTGTTTTTTTTTTTTTTTGAGAGACAGAGAGAGACAGAGCAAGCAGGGGAGGGTCAGAGAGAGAGGGAGATACAGAATCCGAAGCAGACTCCAGGTTCTGAGCACTCAGCACAGAGCTCAATGCCGGGCTTGAACCCACGAACTGTGAGATCATGACCTGAGCCGAAGCCGGCCGCTTAACAGACTGAGCCACCCAGACGCTCCCAAAATTGTCAGTTTTTATTAGACAGTTACCCACGTTGGATGATGGGCAGTATCCCGAGAATGCCTCCTTTTCTGCAAAATTTTGGCCACACCCTAGTCACCCCAGGACCAACATTCCTGTCTTCATCCTCACTAAGGCAGAACTGAATCAAGGAGCTGGGCCCTCGGGGAGGTGGGATCCCCCAACCCTACTCCCCCTAGTCCCCAACCTGACCTCTGAGCAGTGACGGAACACGTTTATCCTTATGGGATTCTTTGCCTCTCACTTTCCTGCTGAGTTGTAAGCCCTTACGTTGCTGGAGGTAGAAGGCACAGCCCTGACGGGCTGGTGCACAGAGAGCAGGTGACCTGGGGGTCCAGGTGGGCCCCCTCAGGCACTAACTACCAGTGCTTGTCTGTCAAAGGCTTTCCCCCCAGGAGGTGGGGCTGATGAAATCGATTAGCACAGGGTGCTTCAGGCCGGCTCAAGAAAAGCTTCTTACAGGGGGCAGAGTCTAGAGAGAGAATCAAGGCAAGGGAGCTGAAACCAAATTCGAGGGGCTTGAAAAAGTTTAGTGCCCAGGGTACCAACCCCAAGCTATCAAATCCCCGCTTATCGGCCTGACCCTCTGTGGTTGGAAGAAATCAATGGGGCTAAGGGCCTTATCGACCAACTTCCCCTCCAAGTACAAACATCCCAGAAATTAACAGAGAGACACGTCTCCTGAGAGTAGATTTAGCAGAGGAGCAGAGATGAACACGGACCCAGGTCATAGCAGAATGTACACATATGACGTCATCAAAGGGCGTCTCTTCACACACGATACAGGGCGTCGTCTGGAGCGGTGCACGGTTCCACGCAAACAAGTGCACACACGCTCCCATCTGTACAAACACACCGAGGTGCACACGTACCTGCATATCCGCACGCCCACGCAGACACGCTCGGCACACACATGACATATTTGAACAGTAATTCACACTGTGAAACTCTGTACCCTTGGGCCAGCAGAGAATTTCAATCCCGCTAATAGATTGCTGTCCCTGACCCAACCAGAAGCCTGGACTCTCATAATGACTTAAAATCACAGAATTATAGTTCAAAGGGGCCTTACAAATCAGCTATTTCAACCTCCAACCTAGAGCATAAAAATCCTCTCTAACATTCTGACGTGTTGACATATAGCCTCTGCTTAACACCACAGTGATGGAGAACCTATTACCCGACTTGGAACCCTATCTGATTGTTATTAATAAGGAGAACTATCATTTATTGAGTGCTGACTGTGTGCCCAGTGCTATCCTAAGCACTTTAGGTAGACTATGGCACATGAGCCAGTGAGGTAGGCATTCTGATCTCCATTTAATGGGAGTTTAAACTGAGTCTCAGGGGGGCGCCTGGGTGGCTCAGTCAGTTAAGCATCCTTTGGCCCAGCTCATGGTCTCACAGTTAATGAGTTCGAATCCCACGTCGGGCTCTGGGCTGACAGCTCAGAGCCTGGAGGCTGCTTGGGATTCTCTGTCTCCCCCTCTCTCTCTGTCCCTCCCTTGCTCGCACTCGGTCTCTCAAAAACAAATTTTAAAAATTTAAACAGAGGCTCATAAAAACCGATTTGTGTGTGGTGAAGCCTCTCGGCTGGGGCAGAGCTGGGATTTGAACCTGGGACCGTGTGTCTCCACAGTGCTTGCCCTGTCAGGTCACACGAACTTGCCTTCAGCTCTGTTGTGCGGGAGACTGTTCCTCAGAATGAACCAAACTCTGCTTTTCTGTAACTGATCGCAGATCTGAGCTCTGGAGCTTTGCAGAGGCCTTTTCCTGTCCTCCTGCACCCCCTTCTCTGCAGGCTTGTCCCTCTCCTTCGATGCCCTCTGGATGCCCTTTGCCAAATATGGTCCCTCCGCCTCCCAAGAATTCCATTTTCAGTGGAAAACGGACAATTTACTTGTAGAGTGCATCCCTAGGATGCCACTGGCCTTCTGGACAGCAACATAACATCACTTTTAAATTTTTAAATGTTTATTTACTTTTACTGTTGTTAGCGATTTTATTTTGCATAAACTACTATAAACTATGTCAGTACTTGAGATTTAAAAAATGTATTCCAGCTCCTTTTAAGGTCCTTTTGGACTAGTTTGTCAGCTGGTACTGTAACTAGGCTTGCAGCTTGGAGGTGTTGGCAAGTTGGGTAAGCTGGGTGTCTATGCTAAGTAGTTAATCAACATCAGGCCAAGACTCAAGGGCTGAGTCTTGTAGAGACTGGTGAGGCTGCCTATCAGGTAACACGAATCTACAAAGCATTACTCTGGTTCCAATGTCACATGCCATTACAGCCGCGTATTTGGACCAAGACTAGAGATATGCCAGGGGTCACTTTGGAGGAAGTAGGGGGCAAAGGTCAATGCCAATCCAGGAGAAAAGTATAAGGTCAAGGGACAAATGCTAAACTGGGTAAAAATCACGTCTTTCCAGGAAACAAGGGTGCCAGGTTGTGGCTTCAGGTCTGGAAATGTCAGGAGCTCAGGGAAGTGTACCCCAAAGTTGGAGTTGGAGGCATGCACCAAGCTTAGGAATATGCAGAAACAAATGAGCCGTGTCTTTGGGCAATGTCCAGATGGATTCCAGAAGGTTGAATGCTGCTGGCCTGGGGGTCCTTTGAAAGGTACAGATATGCAACCCTTCTGCATGTGCACCTGCCTGTCTTAAAGGTCCCCCTGCCTTGTTCCACCTGACCTCTGGTCAACTTTAGATCTGCTGGTTGTGAATGTTCTTGATGATATTATTTAGCCTTGCTTCTCCAATTTGCCCATAAGGATGAAAACTGTGGTCAAATAACTTTCTAAAATTGAAGTGTTTCATATATAAGGCATTCATTCCCCTTATATCAGTTAGAATGTTTTCCCCTGCAGGTTCTAGAAACCCTAAATTGGTTTAAACAGTAAGAAGAGTCTTGGGCTCACATAACGAGAAGCCTAGAGATGGATGCAGCTTTAGGATTGGTTGATCCAGAAGCTTGATGATGTCCCCAGGGGCTCGATTCTACCCATCTCGTCTGCCATCCACAGCATTAGTTTTTTTTGTTTGTTTGGCTGGTTGGTTTTCGTTTGTGTGTTTTTCAATGTAAATTCTAGTTACTTAACATACAGTATAATAATATTAGTTTCACGTGTACAGTAGAGTGACTCAACACTTTCGTATGTCACCTGACACTTATCACAAGTGCCCTCCCTAATCCCCATCACTATGTAACCCATCCCCTTCCTCACCTCCCCTCTGATGACCATCAGTCTGTTCTCTGTGATTAAGAGTCTGTTTCTTCGTGTGCCCCCCCTCTTTTTTTGCCCTTTTGCTCATTTGTTTTGTTTCTTAAATTCTACACATGAATGAACTCCCATGGTATTTGTGTTTCTCTGACTTATTTCGCTTAGCATAATGCTCTCAAGTTCCATCCATGTCATCGCATATGACAAGACTTTATTCTTTTTATGGCTGAGTAATATTCCCTTGTGTGTGTGTGTGTGTGTGTGTGTGTGTGTGTGTGTGTGTGTATAAAATATCTCCCATATCCATTCATTGGTCAATGGACACTTAGGCTGTTTCCATAATTTGACTGTTGTATATAATGCTGTTGTAAATATCAGGGTGCACGTAACTCTTTGAATTAGTATTTTGGGATTCTTTGGGTAAATACCTAGTTGCGGGGATACTGGGTTGTACAGTATTTCAGTTTTTTAGTTTTTGAGAAACCCCCATACTATTTTCCACAGCAGCTGCACCAGTTTGCATTCCCATCCATGGTGCATGAGGATTCCTTTTTCTCCACATCCTTGCCAACACCTGTTGTTTCTTGTGTTTTTGATTGTAGCCATTCTGACAGGTGTGAAGTGATGTCTCACTGCAGTTTTGATTTGCATTTCCCTGATGATGCGTGATGTTGAGCATCTTTTCATGTGGCTGCTGGCCATCTGTACATCTTTTTTTGGAAAATGTCTATTTATGTCTTCTGTCAATTTTTTATTGGATTATTTTTTGTTGTTGAATTATATAAGTTCTTTATATATTTTGGATACTAACCTTTTTATCAGACATGTCATTTGAAAATATCCTCTCCCACTCAGTAGGTTGCCTTTTAGTGTTGTTGATTGTTTCCTTCACCGTGCAGAAGCTTTTTACTTTGATGAGGTCCCAATAGTTCATTTTTGCTTTTGCTGCCCTTGCCTCAGGAGACCTAGCTAGAAAGAAGTTGCTATAGAAGATGTCAAGGAAGTGACTGCCTATGTTCTCTTCTAGGATTGTTATGGTTTCAAGTCTTGCATTTAGATCTTTCATCCATTTTGAACTTATTTTTGTGTATAGTGTAAGAAAGTGGTCCAGTTTCATTTTTTGCACGTGGCTGTCCAATTTTCCTGGCACTATTTGTTGAAGAGACCCACAGTATTAGCTTCTTAAGTCTGGTTGCTCTCGTGCTCAGAAGGTGGCCACCAATGTAACTGGACAACACACTTTGTTCCCATCCAGGGAGAGAGAAACCGGATTCTCTTCTCCAAAGCTCTGAGTGAGTCTATGGGCCTGTCTCCTTGGCTCAAACTGAACCCGTCATCTAGTGGAATGGAGGTTAGAATGTGTTCACTACATGCTCTTGCTCTTGAGAAATAAGTGAGATGACTTTGGCTTGGATCATGCTCTGTGAGTCCGTGCTGGCTCCTGATGTTTACCGTTTCCCTTCATGTCCACAAACCATCTATTTACAAACCAAGGCTGGAGTTTTACCAAGGATGACAGTCTCTGGGATGCCCTCCCCTCCCCACCCATTGTTGCAGTAAATGGGGACAACATTTACCTCTTCTGTTCCCAGAATCCTTTTTTAAAAATTATTTTTTAAAGCTTATTTATTTATTTTGAGAGAGAGACAGAGGAAGTGAGTAGGGAAGGGGCAGAGAGAGGGAGAGAGAGTCTCTCACACTGTCAGTGTGGAACCCGACGTGGGGCTTGAGCCCACAAATCGTGAGAGCATGACCTGAGCCAAAACCAAGAGTTGGATGCCCAACTGACTGAGCCACCCAGGCGCCTCTTCCAGGATCCTTTAGAGCAGTGGTCTGCAAATGTAAGTGTGCAACACCTGTGGGGTGTTGTTTAAAATCTACAAGGGGCATAGTTTTAACAGCATGGTGGAGTCAGGAGCAAGATTGCCCATGCTCCAGTCTCGGCCCTGTCACTTACTGTGACTCACTCAATCTCTCCAGGCCTCCGTTTTCTTATCTCTAAAATAGAAGTAACAAGAGGCTCTCCCATGTGGAATCGTTATGAAGATTAAGGGGGAGGTACGTATAAATTGTGTAGAACAGTGCCGTAAGTGGCACGCATGTGTTGGCTAAATAAATATATGTTCCCCGTCCCCAACCTTAGAGACTTATGAGTCAGGCTGGGTGAGGGGAGGCTGTGGGCAGAAATCTGTTCTCGACAAGAGTGTCCCAGTGGATTCTGACGCCAGGATCAACTACCCTGAGGTGATGACAATGTGTCCATCCCGCGTGACGTTTTCCTGAGCATGAGAATGAAATAAATGCACTTTAGCTCAGGAATGAAAAGTCCCAAGCAAATGCAGGTTTTCCTCTGCTGTCCAAAGGTAGTGTTCTCATGAGATCTTTTGTAAGCCAGAGTCGTGCAAAGTGAAGAAATCATCGTTAATTTATATGGCAAATTTTTAGGTGTTCCAGACACCCCCCCCCGCAAATAACAACCTCTCTTGGGCTTGTCTGATACCTGAGGACACAGATTGCTAATGCACACACAAAATAAATCGAGGTAAAGCACAGAAGCTCACAGACCGTTCAAGACTCTGGCGGCCTCAGGCTGAGATGCTGAGTGTAGTTCCGGGGGAAGGCGCTGGGCGGCGCCACTCACTGCTCCAGGTGCGCGCTGCCGCTACAAGGGCTCTCTGCAAGGGCTGAATGCTTTCCTTGATCCAACCGAGCAGAGTGGGAATGTCTTTTCACTTGGGCCTCTCTCATCCTTGTAACCTCCTCCCTACATAATGGGGCTTCTTCACTTGTCATTGCTTCAAGCATCTGTAATGTACCGCTGTCCCTGGCGTTCCCAGGTCGTCCCGCACTGTGGTGGTGTCACTGGTACCCTCCCAAAGGGTCTTGCTTGCCTGGGATGTGGATGCCCCCCCTCCCCCGTTACAGTCTGTGCTCACCACGGAGTTCCCCTTGCACCGCAGCATCGCCCTAGATGCTGCCTTTGTTTTCCTCCTCAGCCTCATTTGTGATTCCAGCTTCAGGACTCTGTGTTTGAGAGCCTCTCAGCCCTCCTGAGCCGTCTTCCCTCTTAGAGCCTCTGCCCTTGGGACCGGACCTGTTTTCTCTGAACCTGGGCAATTCTACCATCTGAGATACTAGGGTTCACTCCGATATAGCTAGCCTTCCCTCTTGTCTCTTATGAACCCTAGGAAGGATTTCTCCTAAGCTTCATGTATCATTTATCTATGTTTGCTTTAAAAAAAGAAGTAAAACACCCCAGTATTCAGTGGCTTAAAATGGCGACCATCTATTTGTTCCTAATTCTGCAGTTTGGGCTAGATTTTTGCTGGTCTCACTAGGCTTTCCGTTGAGACTGCCATCAGTCGCATGGCTGGGGGCCAGGCTCAGAGCAGCAAGAGTCAAAGAATAGAAGCTGTAAGTATTCTTTTTATTTTAATGTTTATTTATTTTTGAGAGAGAGCATGAGCCAGTGGGGGAGGGGCAGAGAAAGAAGGGGACAAAGGATCCCAAACAGGCTCTATGCCAATAGCAGCAAGCCCAATGTGGGGCTTGAACTCACAAACTGTGAGATCACAGTCCTGAGCTGAAGTTGGATGGTTAACCGACTGAGCCACCAAGGCATACTAGCTGTCAGTGCTCTTAAAGCCTGGGCTTGGAGGTCAGGTGACATCACTTCTGCTGGGTCCTATTGGTCAAAGCAGGTCGCATGGCCAGCCCAGATCAGGGCAGGGAAGTAGGCCTCTGATGGAAAGGATTACAAAGACACTGAGGCCATTTTTCACCTACCGCACTTCTTTTCTTGAAACCTGTCTTGAGGACCTGTGGTGAGGAGCCAAGGGAGATGATTCTGATCCCTGGAAAGGACTCAAAATCTGCAGAAGAAACACAAAGCTAAAGAGAGCATCACAACCCAGGGTAATACACCATCATCATGGCTGCCGGCTCTTACACATTTGCCATTGGCTGGGCCCTGCGCTTAGTGATGCACTTGCTTCCTCTCACCAAGCCTTGAATATAACCCTCTGAGAAGAAGCATATTAATAATTGTTCCCATTTTTCAGATGAAAAAACCAAGGCACAGAGAGGTTAGGTGTCAAGAATGTGAGGCAAGATATAAACTCAGTTGATGTGCAGCTGCAGAGCCCTTGCTCTTACCAGATCCCTCCCTCTCCAAGGTCAGCCTTCAGTATGGACAGTGTCTTGCCTTAGGTCTTAGCCATGGAGGAGGCCCATCAATAGGCAAGTGGCTGGGAGAGCAGGAGGAAGACAAGAGCCTGCAGCAGATTTCTTTCCAGAGCACGCAAACAAAGAGATACCCTGCCCTTCACTGCTCTTCTCTGGGCCCCCAGCGGGCTGCCTGTGTCTTTCACCAGACTCTGACTGCGACGGCACACCAAGACCAAAGGCCAAGGGGGCCTGAGGCTGTGTGAAAGGTTTGAGAACAAAGGAGTCACATCCTTCCCAACTGTCCCAGAGACACGTGATCAGAGGGAGAAACTGTTCCCCAAGCCACGTCTCTGTAAACTCACCCATGACGTCAGCCCTGCATCCAGAACCGCCCTGGTCCCTTCCTTCCCACTCATCCCTGCATTAACCAATTACTGAAAACAGCTCAAAATAGCACCTGTCCCTCAGCTGGGGCTGCTGCACGAATTTGGTCTATGATCCTTTTCGAGAAAGAGCAAGTCTGTTGGAAATCAGTGCAGTGGGGAGAGATTATCTGGCTCTCACGCCAGGGGCCGGCTCTCACCTGCCCAGATCGGGCTGGGCTACGGAGTTTGCATGTTTCCTACCAGGCAGCCGTGGTGGAACATGGCCTCTTGTACCAGCTGTAGTCTGGGTCTCAAGGTAGCCATTGAGGGGTAGCAAGGGCCACTCAAGCCCTGCTGAACGCAGTTACTCTGAGAAGTTGGCCAAGGCACAGGGGTGGTCCAGAGAGCGTTCCGTGGCCTGCTTCAATACCACACCGCCGCCCCCAGGATCCCAAGAGACTCCCATTCGTATCTATCATTCCTAAACCTGTTTTAAAATCTGCCAAAGCCATGTAAAAGGATGCTTATTGTAAATAATAAGAGAACAGCAACAGAACGGATATTCACATTCATCAATAGGGTTACAGTCAAACTTCGGTACCACTTACTGACGGAACACCAGGCAACAATTAAATGAATGAAATGGATCTCTTCACTGGCGTGGAAATCATACCAAGGAAATTGTCAAGTGAAAAAGACAAGCCCCATAAACATCCACCCATCTATCTCCCTACCTCTGTCTGTTATCAACCTACCTGTCCATCTGTCTAAACAGCGAACTGAAAATAGTGATTTCCGTCAAGGAAGGGAGAGGGGTGGAGGGAGGTAATGAGGACTTTTGCTTCATTTGTATCCTTTGAATTTTTACAAGAATGTATTCATGTATTATAAAATTAAAAATTAAGTACATTCTCAAGGAAAGTGAAGCTAGAAAGACTGATCCACTTACAGAATAGAAAGCACTGTGTCCGTAAATCCAGCCTTGGTTTATTTGCTTTTCTCTCTGGCTAAGCATCAGTCCTGCCCAGAAATGGCCTGCGTGGCTCCTTGCCCTTCCCTCAGAGCCTCTCCTCCCTCCTCGGCTGAAGGCCCTTGATTTCACCTGTAGGTCCAGCCTCACCCGCCAGCCTCACCCCAGTCTCCGAAAGCCAGAGAGAGTGCAGGTATCTTGGGCCCCCAGACTGGGTCCTGGAACTATGTCCCACTGCCAGTGTCCATGGGGTCCTGTCCTTATTACAGTCCCCAAGTCTCTCTACCTGGATCTCTTCCAAGTGCCCTCCCGATGTCCCCTCGGCTTTTGCTGCCCACTTTGGGACCTGTTTCTAGAGCTGTATCCCCCACACTGGCCCCACTGGCATAATGGCCCTGAGTGGTAGCTTAGACTGGTGGCCCAGTCCCAGGAACAGTGGGAAGGGCGTGTGGGTTCTGCTTGGGCCTAACTCTCCAAGGACCTGCATAGGCTCTGGAGGGTCTAAACTGACAGGTAGCTGTTGGTTCAGTCTCCTGTGAGCTAGCAAGCAGCCTGGGTAAGAGTCAGCATGAGGTCCCTCACTGGGCTTTGCCACCCCCTACCTGTCTACTCAGAGTATTCTGACCATCTGGTTCTTCTGGCTAAATCTGCAGCTTGAGGCTTTGGGGAGGATTTCAGGAGTGGGTCTGCCAGCATTGTCATGCACGCCTGTAGGGAGCTGTGTCATCCCTTTTCTCAGAAGACTCTAGAAGGAGGAGAGTTCCTCCCCCCCCAACTCGCTTGTCCACCTATTTATCGGTAGTTGGGCCTACCAATGAACTAAATGGCCCCTGATGGGAAGCCCATGCCAGGACCCAGCAGATTGGGAACAAAGTGGTTGCCACAAGCCTGTTCTGCCCATGAACTTGCCCTTCTAGGAACACCCAGCTTATCAGGAATGCGGGCCTGAGGGCTCCCGGGATATCCATGAACCTAAGGAGATACATGTCCTTCCATGGTGTTGGGCAGGCCTACCTAATGGACAGCTTGCTTTAGTATGGATTGAGACAGCTTCTCCCACCCCAAGAATTACGATGGGTTTTGTTCTCCGCCACTATCAAGGTATGGTCTGCCTGGAATTCAAATAGACCCCACCTCTGACGTCCAGCAATACCCCATCTCTTCCTTGGCGTCTCTCAAATCCTCTGGTTGTAATGATGAACCCGTCCAGGGCTCCAAATAATCTATTAATAAATAACCATCCCTGAGATCACACAGTCCAATTAACAGAAGCTTGGTATTAAGCAGCACGGTGGTGGGTGTTGGAGATGGGGCAGGTTTTTACCCATCTTGTTTGTTCAGGAGGCGAGAGTACAAGATTGCGGCAGCCCAGGGTCATTCTGAGGGGACGGGGACCCTCATTAGAATGGAAAAAGCCCCTGATACACAAAGGCCCAAGAGATAGATGGTAACAAAGCCACTCTGAGAAGTAGCAGCTGCCAATATCTTTTGCATAAGTACTGTTAGGTGGGCGTCTGGTCGAAGCCGATGTGTGGGTGGTGGAAGAAACAGTCAAATTGACGCGAGTTAAGAACTGAGGGTTATTTTGAATTCTTTCTTTCTTTTTTAATTGGAGCTTCTTCCTTTTTCTTTGGGGGGGGGGAGGTGTTTTTCCATGGATAGGCCAGGAAAGTGGAAAGAAGAGGCGCTGGTTAGAGAAGAACAAATGTAGGCATGAGCCTCGATTCACTCCCAGCCTGGTCATTCCCCTGAAATGCTGCCTGGAGGCAGTGGCCTGGTCAAGATGACCTTCTGGCACCCTTTCCTGCGGCCAGGGGCATCCTGGCTGGGACGCTCTAAGAGGCAAGAACCATACCTATGAGGCTGGAGGGGAGACCTGTCGCCACGGTAACCATGCAGTTCAGTTTCTCCATGTGAGTAGGTGGTCCCAGTGTATGAGAACCCAAATCTGAAGTTTAGGGAGACACTCAAATCTGGGCACCACAGTTTCCACAGGAAACCAACATGGTGGCTCATGGTCTTGGTGTGACGGTGGCTCCTTTTGCCAAATACCCCACAACCCTCCTCTGGGGGAAGGAAGGACCAGCAGCAAGAAGGAGCTACTTAGAGACCCACGTACACCAAGAGTGGGAAAGCCATAGGATGGAAGAGAGAGAGGAAACATACCCCCCAGTATGGGTGAACCTAAACATTTCCACAAGGTCAAGAGTGGAGATTACCATCATGGCAGAGAAAACAAGTCTAACTGGACCGATGTCAGCAGGGTTTGAGCGTCTTGGAGGGGAGGATAACCTTATAAAAGATTTTCGTAGTTGCTGAGAATCAGATCCCTTTATACTCAAGTCGCAGGCACATTGCCTGGTCCTCATTCCCCACTATTCCCACCCAGGCACCCACCCCATCCGCCTCCTCCTCTCTCGCCAGACTGAGAGTGAATATACACACGGTCCCCTAGACGTGGCAGCCTGTGGCGTACACCTGGGCCCCGCCACTGTGTGTGGAGGCTGGGGAACCCCTCGTCCATCCGTCCATTTGTTTCCCGAGCTTAGATGCCTGCAGAAATGCTACCATCCCACTTGCCTCAGAGCAAAGCGCTCTCATCCCAGAAGGCAGGGAAGGCAGATTTTAACTCAGACAATGTTTAAGACACCCAGGAGCAGAGACAAGCTAATGTTTGCATAAATGCCCTCCCACTGAACCTCCTCCCTGTCCATCTGTCCCCTGGCTCTCACACAGCTAGGACCGCCTTTGTGGGTAAATAAGGGAGTCCCCAGAGAGACAGGAAGCCCTCCTCCTCCAGGGCCGACTGCCTCCGGGCTTCCCTCCCACAGCCCAGCCTCTGCCTCCTCCTCCCTCATGCTCAGCCTCCCCCACCCCCTTCTCATTCCCTTTATCTCCTTCCTCTCCTTTCCCATTTCTGGCCCTGGCTTAGCCCTCTATAATGACTTAATCTTGCCGACAGGGTGACAAGCGGATGAATCGAACTCTGAGGCTTTTTTCTCCACTCCAGATTCATTTGAAGATTTCTCCCAGATGCGGCACTAAAACCCTAGATTCAATTTCCCTTTGACATAATAACCGAATTAGTCTCATATTGTCATACATAAATTACTAGCCAGTCAGGGTGCCACCAGAGAGAGAGAGAACTGGAGAGAAAGCAAGGCGTGAGCATCCGAAGGGGTGTGACTGTGACAAGCAGGGACCTGAATAACAAGCGGGGACCAGAAGGGTAACAGCTAATCATATCTGACAAACGAGGAGAATTCCCAGGCTGCAGCAAAGGTAAAGATTATTTACCTTCCTCTCCATGCCCTTGGCCATTAAGATGTCACCATGGGGAGCGTGTACCTTACAAGAGATACACAGATCTAAATATCTTCTCGATTAAGTAACGCTCTGTTTGCAAAGGCTGCCTTCAAAGAGGAAAATGTAATTTTGTGGAATGCTGCTGCAGCCTCTAGGCCTGGAGACGGAGCTAAGCTGGGCAGAGGACCTGGAGGATGCTTGCTCGGGGCACTGATGCCCGGCCTGGGCCCCAGGGGCCTCGGCCTGGCCGGTTCTGAGCACAGAGGCTGGGTCCTGGCCTTCCCCACCTGCACCCTGGGGTTGATTACGGGCCAGGAGTGTGGCCAGATCAGAACCAGCTAGAATGAGGCTTCCCCACCTGTCTGCCAGTCACTTGGCCTCCTCTCCCCTTAGTTCTGGTCAATTCTTTCTCCTGAAGGTTCTGGCCTCTGGCCTCACCTCTGCATCCTACGTCTTAATGGGATTATAACCCCAGCTTCCTACCCAGTTTCCCCACAGCTTCCTAAGCAGTCTAACATTGACAACCTACGCTATGCTTGGCCACAAAAGGATGTCTTCACAAAATGCAAATCCAATGTCAGTGCCTCCCTAAATTAAAATGCTTCCTAAAGAGGAACATGCAGGGGCGCCTGGGTGGCTCAGTCGGTTAAGTGTCTGACTTCGGCTCAGGTCATGATCTCACAGTTCTTGAGTTTGAGCCCTGCATCGGACTCTGTGCCAAGAGCTCAGAGCCTGTAGCCCGCTTCAGATTCTGTGTCTCTCTCTCTCTCTACTCCTCCCCAGCTCATGCTCTGTCTCTCTCTCTCTCAAAAATAAAAAAATCTTTAAAAATTAAAAAGAAAAACAAAAGGAACATGCAAACCGCTTAGCACAACACATAAGACTAGCAGGACCCAGCGGTTCCTAACTGCTCCAGCTCCAAGCGAGCTCCTGGCCTTGCTCCCCACGCCCACCGCTTCTGTCCCAAGTGCACGCTGTGACTTCCCTGAGCACCTCCTTCGGCCTGGAGTGCTCTTCTCTTCTCTCACTTGAAGCTCAAACATCGTCTCCCTAGGGAGACTTTCCTGGCCTCCCTAGACCTGGTCCAAACCACCCCTGCCCTTGCAGTCTCCACCGCACCCCAACTTTCCTCTACACGGTGCCTCACATGTGTGATTGCTCTTCGCAGCTTACTTATCATCTCTCTTCCTGGATGTCAAGGTCTTTGAAGGCAGAAATTGGGTCTAGGAATTTGAGAATGTTTGGAAAACAAACATCAAGGGCAAGGAGTGAAGCCAACCCAGGGCAAACCAGGGACCCCCACAGACCCCTGCATAGATGGGTTTGCTTGCTGCCCATCATACCTATACAGTTAAATTGAAGTCTTGATGGCGTGTCTGCCATGAGCGCAGCGTGGGCTAAGAGCCATGTGACTTAGGACGTCTTGGTTCCTGCCGTGGTTGGTACAGAGCGTGGCCTGTGCTATACATTTGGCCAATGTGTAAGCGATTGTCTGCTGTGGATTCTATTCCCAGGAGTTGACTCCTTTGAGGGGGATGAAGGGAACAATTATAGAACAATCAAGGACCAGATTCATCAAATATTTCACCAGACTGTGAGCTCCTAGGGGTCAGGGCGGGTGTCATGTCTGCGTCTCTGACCAAGGCCCACACACGCCCGAGTGAACGCCCAGCGTAGCCCCTGCTCAGTACAGGTTGTAAGAGCCAAGGCAATGAATCCAGATTCTGCCTGCATTTTGTCTTCAGATGTGACCTGGGGGACAGGTAGTGACTCATCACTCTGCCTTCGACTTTTTTTAACCTCACCACCTGCCCTAATTGTTTCAGGCCTGGGTTGGGTAACTACCTTCCTTTTATATTTTTATTTAGCCCCTAGTCCTGCAGAATCCCAAAGACTTAAATGACTTTAAAGCCAACTTATTGAATGACCGGGCTCAGTGGGAAAATCAGGACGCGGCCTTTCCCCTCACTACTGCATTCAGACCTGCTCGCTCAGATGTCCCTCTCCACCCACACGCCCACCCACCCCCAGGAAGCAGACTCTAGAAGTGTTCCTTTTTCTTTTATGGACAAATATAACTGTATGTATTTAAAGTATAAAATGTGATGATTTGATATGCATATACATTGTAGAATGATTACCAAGATCAAGATAATTAACACACCTATCACCTCCTATAGTTAACATAATTAACTCTTTGTGTGTGTGTGTGTGTGTGTGTTCACGGGTGTATGTGGTAAGAATACTTAAGATCTACTGACAGCAACTCCCAACCACATTATTAACAATAGTCACATGCTGTACATCAGATCCTCAAAACTTCTTCCAACTGAAAATGTGTACCTTTTAATCTATAGCACCCCAAGTCTTCCACCACCACCCCAGCCCCTAGTAATCACCATTCTATCCTCTGTTTCTAGGAAATTGGCTTTTTTTTTTTTTAAGATTCCATATATAAGTGATAGCAAACCGTATTTTTCTTTCTCTGTCTGGTTTGTTTCACTTAGCATAATGCCCTCCAGTTTCATCAATGTTGTTGCAAAAGGTAGAATTTCCTTCTTTCTCATGGCTGAATAATATTCCATTATATATGAATATCACCTTTTCTTTATCCATTCATCCACTGTAGGCCATTTAGGTTGCTTCTGTATCTTGGCTATTGTGATTACCGTGGCTGTGAACATGGACATATAGATAGATATTTCTTCAAAATACTGATATCCCCATTGAACCAAAGAGCTTTTGCATAGCAAAGGAAATAATCAATAAATTGAAAAGGCAGCCTATAGAGTAGGAGAATATATTCACAAACTGTATAGAAGGGGTAATATACAAAATATATAATGAACTCAGACAACTCAACAGCAAAAAAAAAAAAAAGCAAATAGTTCAATTAAAAATGAACAAAGGACCTGAATGTTTCCAAAGAAGACATACACATGGCCAATAGGCATACGGAAAGGTACTCGACATCACTAATCGTCAGGGAAAGGCAAATGAAAACCACACATTGACATCATGTCACACCTGTTAGGATGGCTATCAAAAAGAGAAGGGAGGGGCGCCTGGGTGGCTCAGTCGGTTAAGTGTCCGACATCGGCTCAGATCATGATCTCATGGCTCGTGGGTTCGAGCCCCGTGTCAGGCTCTGTGCTGACAGCTAACTCAAAGCCTGGAGCCTGCTTTGGATGTGTCTCTCTCTCTCTCTGCCCCTCCCCCACTCAACCTCTGTTTCTGTCTCAGTAGTAAATAAACGTAAAAATTTTTTAAAAATAAATAAAAGACAAGGGATAAAAGATGTTGGTGAAGATGCAGACAAAAGGGAACCCTTGTGCACCCTCCTGGAAATACTAAATGACACAGCTACTCTGAAAAGTGGTATGGTGGCTCCTCGAAAAGTTAAAACCTGAACAACCACAGGAGCCCATCACTTTCTTATCCCTCTTCAGTATTCACAGTTCATTTTCAGTTGCTTAAAAATCCATTTCAACCCAAATCAAAATGTCAGGATCCTATCCAATTGAAAGCTCTTCCCACTGTCACCTCCCCCACCTGTCCCAAGCTTGAGACGCTGCCATGGGGAAGGGAAGCCACTCGCTTCTCACTCTTCCTCCCCACCTTTCTCTTCCTTCTCCCTCGCTCTGTGCTGCTCCTGGCTCCTCGGGCAGCTCCAGGAGAAGATGATCTTTACACTTGGTTTAAGCTGTTGTTGGCTCTCTGGCTACTAAATGAGCTGTTAGAAGTCCAAATGCAAGCTGTCTTCGGTGGGGGCCGTTGTGGATTCTTTGAACTATTCTCTGGGGAACAAGACACCTTCTGCATATGATATTCCCTGATGAGGGCAGTGGGCTCCCCACGAGTCTCTCATGACTCCCCATCGTCTCCAACTCAGGGGGGCACCCACATAGCCTATCTGGTCTCCTCTTCCAGCCAGTGTGTGTTGACAGCTCAGGCAAGGCCAACCTGTAATGATCCATTTGGCCTTCAGGAGGTAACCTTGCACCTCTGAACTCTGTCTATGCGGGCAGCTCCCAGGTGCTTTTCTGAGCTCCACTCCAGGAGAATTAGAGACAGTCTCTGAGTTTCTACAGTGTCAGCATCCAGCAGAGGGTGGGGGGTGCCACTCTTCCTGCTCGTAGACCACATTCTCTTTCTACGTGTGATTTCCTGGAAGCTTCCTTTATTTGGCTTGGGATAGACAGAGGAAGAGAAACTCAGAGTACCAGCTCCCCTCCAAAATTCTGTCTCAGACCTTCTCCTTTCTGCAAGAAGTGTGGCTGAAGGGGTGAGGACGGCAGAGCCCATCGCCCCTCTCCTGGTAAGTCTGTGGCTATGTCTGCCAATATGTCCATGGGGCCAGTTTCTGGCCAGGAAATGGATGGCATGCTCATAGGGGTATTGGGAGATTATTTACAAAGGTGTGGGCAGGGTTCAGGGAATAACAAGGGATTGAGAAATGTCTTGGGTATAATGGACAAAGGGAGGGAGATGTTTCTGGAAACTTTTAAGGTCTAGGACTGTCACACGGGTGACACAGCCTTTACTAGAAGGATTCAGCTATTCTTATACCATGACGGAGCAGAGAGGAGACAGAGGAATAAGTTCCCTGGCCTCTTTCCTCCTGCCCTCAGATCTCCTGCCTGTGCCCTTCCATTGGCTGAATTCAGCCCGAATCCCCAGGACAGGGGAGGCCGGTCAGTGCTGTCTGTGGGGTCAGCTTGGCGGGACAGGGGTGGAGAATCGTGCCTGGGGATGCACTGGGGAATATCCTGCACACACCCCTTGTCGTCACAATGTACAGGAACTTGTCACCCATGGTCCTCAGCGTGGAGCCTCAGTGAAACAATAGGGCAAGTCCATTTGTCAGCCAATAACTCATCCCACGCCGTCTTCCTCTGCTCCTCTCTACTATCCCTATGGCATCCTCACCGCAGTGTAGACTACAGAGCAGGAGTGTGAGAGGTCTGGGAGCAGAGATGGCAGCTCTCATATTCTGCAAAGAGAGGCTTTGTTCTGATCTTTCTCAACACCCGGGCGGCCAGTGTCCAGACATCAACTGAGAATTGCATACCAGTTTAAAGAAGATATGGGGTGAGTTTGGACCACCTGCCATTTTAGACTCTCCAGGCCACAGGGCCCCGTTGTGAGCACCCATGGGGCCGGATCGTTAAGGGCCGGCCCAGGTTTACTGGCTGAGGAGCCCTCTGAGAGGCTGTGGTTAGGAGTGGAAAGGACGCCACTGGGACAGAGATGCCCAAGATGGAGACACCATTGCAGTCTGACTTTAGAGACACAGGGACGAGGCCCACAGCGTCCCCTTCTTCATCTGTGTCTCTTAGGCATCCAGTCCAGCTGACACAGCCTCCCAAGCAGGGCTGTGGGTTGGTGCCCACCACCAGCCTGCTCGGAAGATGTGGCTTCTCCACAGTGGGGACTGACTTTGAAAGATTCACTCACCCTTGTCCTCCTGCAGCAGGCCAGACCCAGCATCACCCAGGCCAGGATGGGTACACTCACAGACGCATTGAGTCCTCATACACAAGCCATCGTGAATCATGCAGTATTCACGTTTATCTTTTCCTCTCCGCTGTAAGGTGGAGTGGGGGTGGGGCTGGGGGCTTATGGGGACACAAGCTATGAGACGGAGAGAAGGACACTGGGGAACTCATTCACAGAGACACTGTTGCTGAGGCAGATCCCCAGGGGAGATGTTCAAGGGCCTTCTGGGGTCCCAGGCCTTGCCCCAGGTGGCCGGAAATGGCTGTGTAAGTCAAGTCTATGCTGCAGGCTGCGGTCTTGGATATCAAGGGCCTACACTTAATGCTAGTTAAAAGCACAGACTTTTCCATCAAATGGACCGCCCTTCAAATCTTGGCTTTGCTGCCCCCTTGCCTTGTGACGTCTGGCCAACGAAGACTCAGTTTCTCTACCTGTAAAATGGGAATGGCAAACCCCACAGGGCTGTGCTGAGGATTACATGAGCTAACATGCATTGCCTGCTCATCACTGTGCCTGGCATACAGTCTGCCGTCAATAGATGGCAGCCATTACAGTTATTGTTGGCTCACTCCCGTTGTTCCTCATTGGCCAAATCTCATGCGGTAGCAAGTTTATTTATTCAAAAACTATTTACTCAGCACCTCCCACACAACACTGGAGGAAAAGAGATCTCAAGGAGCTCAAAGTCCAGTGCTGGAGACAGAGAAGTAGAGGTAACAGCTGTGTCATGGGGTGAAGGCTGTGGGTACACAGAGTCCAACTGCCTGGCCCAAGCTGGGATGGTCAAGGAGGCCTTCCTGGAGGAGGCAGCACTCAAGCTGAAACTTGCCAGAGAAGTGAGGCTTAGCCAGGCAGTCACAGTGGGAACACTACTCTAGGCAGAAGCAGGAATAAGCACTGACAAAGCCAAGAGAAGAGAGTGGCCAAGGGTCAGCGAGTGGACGAAGCAGGGGTTAAGTAAGACAGAGAGGAAGTCAACATACTGGAGGGAAGCATCTGCACTGCACTGTGGTGAGGCAGGGTGATCCCTCAAAGAGTGATCAGGAGTCTATGTCATCAAATAGTCCTCTTGAACTTCATCAAGACTTTGACCAAGGCACCTGAGGTTGATGCCTGGGGCTGTGTCATGCGAACCCCAGACCTGGCCCTGCTTCCCTCCTTACTGACTGATGTCAGACTGTTTCCAGGGAGTCAGCCCTCGGAGGCCCCAGGCTACCACCTCCTCTGCCACCACCACGCCTGCTTCCGGCTCCGAGCTGCCCCCCACCGGGGCTAATGCTGGAAGGACAGAGGGCACCAGCCGTCGCCTTGCTTCCACTTCCTGCAGGAGCAGGAGGCCAAGCAGAAGCTGTGCTTTGGTCCAGGTTGCCAGGGCTGTCCCCAGGGCCTCCAGACAGCCCCTGTCTGCTAAGGACACCCAACTTCCCTCGCCCCCTGTGACTCTGACAATTGTTGCTCCTGGAGGCAACACCTGAATCCACAATCCAATTATGTGCACGAGGAGGCACCCATGCTCCATTCGCTCTGAACTTCAGCTGCTGATCTCCAGGGACAGGTCAGCTGTGTGCTGTCTCTGTGGCTGCAGGGACACGCGGCACAGGGGCGGCGGGTGGGGGTCGCCCTCTGCGCTCTTGGAAACGGGTTGTCCTGGGCAGTTTCGCAGCTCCTGGCTATTTCTGCAAGTGAGAAGGGCTGTCTTCCAGACAAGAAAGCAAAGGACTTCAGTCGAGCAGGAGCTGGTAGGCATGGGGATTTGAAACCACAGTTTTAATCCAAGCTCTAGACAACCTCAGAAAAAGTCATTTGACCTTTGTGGGTCTCAGTTTCCCCACTTGCCTTCTGGGCATGACAGAATTACTGGTGGAAATTCATTGTGATAATGGATGTCTATGTTTCTCAGACAGGGAACTCCGGCCCCAGCCCATTTGGCGATGCGGTGGAAGGTATATATTTTCCTAAAGCATAAATTTTACTCGAAGATTTTAGAGAAAAGGACTATGTTAAACAAAGGCCTTCTGGCAACACTTATATCATTCTAGTGAATTATAAGGATAAAATAGGAACCATCAAAGCAATTCTTTGTAATACTAGCAATTCTCCCCCCACACCCCCAGATCTCTGGGTCCGGATTCCTGCTCCTGTGTCCCTGGGGATCCGTCAGCTGAGCCACCAAGCAGTGCAGAGGGATGTGCTCTCTCTCCCTGACATGAGGGCACAGAGCAAGTGCGGATATTAACCCACTGCCTAAGATGGATCACTCTAGGGTTCGCTTCTTTGGGGCACACATTGCCCGTGAACTTAGCTTCTGACTGTAACCACATCCATTGGGTCCATCTGTCTCATCTTTGATAGAATCACAGAAAAATCGTGAGCGTCAAAGGATGTTTTTCCCCAGACAGTAACTGTCCTGGAAGAAACTCAGGGAGGAGGATGGAGGAAACCGGGACGGGCTAGAGGAGGCAGCCAACAGGAGAGGGGCAGGGGCACCTGCTAGTACAGGGGACAGACCTGGAGCACAATGAGGACAGGGGATGTGGGGTGGGAGGGCCTAGAGGCAGAGGCTAAGTAATAGCAACACACTCAGAATCTCACCCAGGGCTCAGGACTCAGGGGCGGGCCACCGGCCAGGGAGGGGGGAAGAAATGAGAAGAGGGAGTGATGGCCCCTCACCAGATATGGAAGCGACCTCTCTAAGTCCCTGGCACTGATCTATGCCTGCCACTTTCCTGCAGACCCAATTTAACGGTGAGTCCTCTGGGGTCTGTTGATCATGTTCTGCCAGGTTTATGAAGAGCCAGCTCAGCCGGGCCTTATGACTATTCTGTCTCCTCAAGCTAAATGCTGCTCAGGTTGGGGAGCACAGCAATCTGCTTTCTAGAAGCACATTAGGCTGAGATGCCCAGTTTTTTTTCAGCTATGGCCTGTGCGATGGAGGCTGTATAAGTACAGATTGCACGCAGTTTTAATGAATAACAATGAAGTATATTTAAAAGTATAGATTTTTAGCAGCAATACAAATGTTGAAGGGTGAAAAAAACCCCACACCCCATTTAATTAATTTTATTCCCATCGAAGTGCACAGTTACAGGCCTGGCACGTGTCATCGATCAGTTTTGATCAAGCGGCTGAGAATATTGTTTTTTAATGCCTGAACCTCTTAGGAGAAGAGTGGAATGTGTTCACTTCTGCCTCCAGGTTTAAGAAGATGCTCTCCTAGAGCTTGCCATTGTCCCAAGACGAGCCTCAGGGCCACTCATGTGGGTCCACAGTTCTGGAGATACTGGGGAATCACAGTGACAAGTGAGGACATTTCAGAATGTCCTGCCATTGGACCCCAGGTGATGACCCTCCCAAACCCAAAAGCGCAGCTCATATTCATCCAAGTCTGTGAATCACTCGTGAAACTGTGGCTTTATTATCACCAAATAGCTCAGCAATCCTCTAAAATATGAGGTTCTACTGAGCTGGGCATTTCATCGATGGGAATGAGCACAGTCTCCACTTGTCATCTGCCCGATCCTCATGGCCCCATGAAGTCTGAACGTCTATATGTCCTAGAATAAATGAGAGGTGCCCCCTCCACTCCCTCTACTTTCAACTTCTCTGTGTCCAGGTTTCCTCGGGGGCGGGGGGAGCAATGAATTACAGGGCATCAACCCCGTGGGCCTCTCCATGCTGAGAAAGCGTTTCAGTGAGCCCCTGTGACAAGTGCCCTCCGCCCAGCAATGGGCTCGGCACGAGAATGAAGTCAATAAACCATCTTGATAACATTGCCCAATATGTTACGTAATAAACCTGTCTCGAAAAGTTAGCAACACAGACGCTTATGATAGTTAATGCACTTTTGACTTGAATAACTGTTGAAACCTCCTTTCTCCCTCTTCCCCAGCAAGTACTTCATCAAAGAAGGACCTCAGCTTTTCACTTTTCAACAAAGCTCCTCGCATTCTTTACTGATAGGGACAAGGGCCTTGTAAGACTAAGTACATGAGATCGTTAAATAAAACGTGTTTAATGAAAAACGTCAGGTGAGCAGCTTGGGGTAAAGAAGGACATAACTGGCCTGAAGTTTCCAAGTTCTTATAGATACCCACAGAAAAAAGTCCATTAATAAAAGCCTATGTGGCAAAATAAAAATGTATGTAATACAGATTATACATTTGGAGGGGGCACTGCATACATTTCTTTAAACTCATACTATATCTTTCAGACATGGGAACCAGCTACACGTTTCAACGCCTGGCCCAGTCTCTCCTAATGCTGAGGCCTCTATGCACCTTACACTCTGCTCAGCATCTCCCTTTAATCTGCACACAACGTGCTGGAGTAGGGATCATTACGCCTATTTTATTAATGAATAAATAGTCTCAGAAGGGTGGAGGGGTTCTGGCTTCGAAACCTGCGTCCTTTGCTTTAAAACCTCAGCTGTCCCCTACTACCATCTGGGGCTGTTTATTTTCTTTCTTTCTTTCTTTCTTTACTGTTTCTTTATTTTCGAGAGAGAGTGCAAGAGGCAGAGGGGCAGAGAGAGAGAGGAGACAGGCTCTGAGCTGTCAGCACAGAGCCGATGTGGGGCTCAAACTCACAAACTGTGAGATCATGAGCCGAAGTCAGACACTTAACTGACTGAGCCACCCCGGCGCCCCTGGGGCTGGTTAGATAAAGCCTTAACGAGAGGGTTTCCCTGAACTTCAGTGTGCCTGTCATTTCCTTGAGGGGCGTGGCTGACCAGCGGTTTGGGGGCACCCACCACCCGGGAGTCTATCTAGTATCGCTGCAGATGAGGGCTGGGTGTCTGTCTTCTAGAAGTGCCCTCAGCGGCTAAGGGGCACGGGCCCCCTCTGCCCCTCTTCCACCTCTGATCAGACGTCCCCCCACCCTCCATTCCTCCCAGGATCTCGTGATCGCTGGAACCTTGGGCCGAGTCCTTCACGGCTTCCCAGGCCTAGCAAGAGAGGCAAAGAAAATAAAGAGCAAACAGAACTCCTCTGCTCCTTCCACGTCCAACACCCGGCAGGAGTGACCTTTGCAAGCCTGCCTGTAAAACAGCGGATTCCCACCCTCTCTGCTTAATGGGAGCGGGAGTGGCCGGTCAGGCTCTCTCCAGCAAGCTGGGCTGTGGCATAATCCTCCAAGAAAGAGTTTATGAGTCTGCCTCTGGCATTTAAAATTAATATACTTATTAAGGAGCAGGAGAGTGCTTTCAGGGTAAATGTCTTTTTTTTTTTCCCCTCCCCAGGGTGAAGGCCACTTAGCACAAACTCAAAGTCAGCTGTCTCCACGGTTCTTAGGGCGTTCAGGGATTAACTACACAGGGTGAGCCTGTTTTACACACAGCCTGCTGCGTCTTCTCAAGTGGTTTCCGGCTCCTCCCCTCAGGGCTTCTGGGGACAGAAATGCTGAGACTTTCGGGCCCGGACGCAGTCTCTTCCAGCTGTAATCTTATTGCTCGTGCAAGGACCCAGCCATCCCCCGGCCCTCCAGCCAGCCACTTGATCACCACCTTCCTTCCACCCTTCATTTATGTCACCAGCCATAGCTTTCATGCTTTCATTCATCAAACATTTATTGAGCACCTTCAGTGTGCCAGGCCTCGGGAATCCACAGATGAATGACACGTCTCCCTGCTCACATTGCAGGAAATCTGCTTCAAAGGCAAAGGGAGACAGTATGCTAAAACAATGGTTCAGATTTTGTAATCTTGTCCAACCATCAAACTCCTATTCATCCGTCAAAACCCAGCTTAAATATGCCCAGCCTACGCAACTGCCCATCCCCATTTCCAAGAGATATTTCCCCTGTGTTCTAACAGCCCATGGCTGTATTCCATGGCTCTATTTCAGGCCCTGTCACTGCTGTTAATACCTGTCTCCTCTACCCTATGAGGGTAGCAACGATCTTTCCTAAATGAATCTCCTAGGCTGAGTGCCTGTCATAGAGGTTAGTGGCTTTTGTGACCCTAAAAACTACTTTAAAAACTTGCTAAAAAATGCTGACTTTCAAGTTCCACTTCTGTGCCATCTGACTCAGTAGGTCTGAGCCTGCGGTCCAGGAATTTGCATTGTTCATGAGTTTTTCTGGTGAGTCTAGTACATGTGATTTACAGACCACACTTCAATAATAAAACGGTGGCAGCGCCTCGATAAAAGTTTTTTGAATGAATGGAGAAAACCAAGAAATTAAAGGCCAACAGAAAATCTGTGGTTTTAGTAACGCTATGGATTTTTACCAATGTGACTTTCCTAGTTTTTATATTGCATAGAATTCTACCAAATGTGACTGTTGAGGGCAGCTAGGTGAAGGGCCCATGGGACCTCCTCTCTTTATAACTTCTTTTTTCTATGTAAGAAAGTTTTTTTTTTAACTTTCTTATTTTTTCAAGGCCTCAGGGGTGTGCGTTTGTAATTTGCTTCTGCCCACCTGTCTCCCGGCATCTAAGCCCACCCTCTGGAGACATCAACATCCACAGATGTTGTCTGTTGAGTATAGTTAATTATCTACTTAATTATTATACAATTTATTCTCTATGATTAATGAAAGGCATTCCATCTTTGCTTAATTTCTCAATATCCTCCAAAATAATCTTATAAAAATATTTCTTGTTAAGTAAGGTATACGCTAACATCATTTGGGGAAGTTAAGGACAACTGTGGAGATGAAACAGATGACACTCTGTTACAACGCCAGAATCCAGACACCTTGCTGTCTTCATGGGTGTGTGGATCCCAGCGGCTTTCAGACTTGACTGTACATTAAACATGGCCCAGGGAAGCTTTTAAAAATCCCAGTGCCCAGGCCACACCCCCTTCCCATTAAAATGAGAATTTCTGGGGTGGGGACCAGGCAGCAGTATTTTTTAAAGCTCTGACTCGATTCCAACCAGGGCTTAGGCCCTGACAGGGCGTGCTGGGCGCCCATGGGCTCCGCTCAGGTAGAGAAACTCTGAGGTTCCTTCTTTCTGAACCTCAGGCTCTAAATTCAGCTCAGAAAGAGCCACAACAGCGTCCAGGGAGGATGGGCCCTGTGCCTTCTCTGCGGTGTGTCGTTCCTCAAAGCAGAGGCCTGGAGGCCGGCAGGACTCACGCTAGCCTTCAGACGAACAGAGGCCTGCGTTTCTGGCTCTCCACAGGTGCGCAGCCTCCTTGTCTGGGTGCCTGAGAAGCTTTCAAAGCAGATCGACATTTCACGTGGTCCTGACGATGCTCGGTGGGCCCGGGAGTCCCCCAGGCCTGACTGGCTCATTCACAAAGAGCCACAGTGTCTGTGCCGGTCAGTGACTTTTCACGAGGTCTGCCGGGTCCAGGCCAGCCTTAGGACAGGACGGCGAGGGTGCCCTCTCTGAGTACCTTGGGACAGAAAGAAAAGCAGCTGGTGCCCAGCTCTCAGGGCAGAGCACAGGCCGAGGGGCTGAGGGGACCTCCTGCGGTCACAGGAAGGATGCAGGACTCCTTTGGGGAGAATCTGTTATCCCTTGATGATGTGCGTCTCTGTGTTCTATGAAGATGGCCGTTTTCCCAGGCTAGGTCTGGTTCTGCGAAGCGTGGAGCAAGGTCATGGTGCTGGGAACCTGCAGACAGCCATGTTCCTTCTTGGGCCCCAGAGGGCTCTCCACTCCTGCTCCATCCCAGGCAGCAGAGTGGGGCTGAGGGGCCAGGAGGCGTCCTGCACCGACAATCTGCAAACCGCCACCTAGGACAAGGGTAACGTACCTGCATCTAGAAGATGCCACTCACTCGGACTGTGCAGCACGGGGCCCGGAAGCCCCGTCAGAGATGTCCTAGTTAGCTAACGGGGCCTGGCTTGCTGCCAGCTGGCAAAGATTTCCAGCATGCACTGCTTTCCCCAGAGTCACCTGGAGGCCGCTGAACATCTTAGCTCTGAGGACATCTCGCCTTCCTTACCCACGCCTGCCTACCCACTCCAGATCCCTCCTCCCTCTGCCCGCCCCCCTCACTTGGCACGGAGTTGTAGACTGAGCTGGGAGAGAAAGGTCTCACACTGATTTGAACAAAAAAAGTGAACTTTCCAGTGGATGAATTGGATGACCCGAACGGCAGAGAAAAAGACAGCTTGTAATCTTGAGTCTGGCCCTGTGATAGCCAAGCTTTATTTATCCCATGTCCCAGATACTACATTTTACACATTAAATCCTCCTAATCCTCTAACAGGACTCGTATTTTCTTGTGCCCATTTTACAGATGAGGAATTGGGGTCCTGGCTTTGACTTGAAGCTAGAGCCTGCATGTTTCATCAGCGGGTTCTTTTGTGTAAGTTCTAGAATCCTCCACATTAAGACCAGAGGCACACTCTTACTGGCCTGGGAAGGCACCAGAGTTCCTCTCCCTGGGGGACGGATACTCTCCATAGAGGAGCAGGACCCCTAGAGTGGGAGACGGCAGAAGAGGAGCCCTATGACTGTTGGGCAAAAATGGCCTAGAGGACAGAGCCCCCCTCTCGGAGCAGAGAGTCAAGATGTATAGACCTGGCCCTGTCTCTGAGCCCCTTCCACACTCTACCAGGAAGTGGCTAATGTCAAAGATGAGGTGGTCCAATTTCTGTTCAAATCTGACATGGGGTTGGAGAGGAAGCCTGCAGGACCGGCGGGTCTATCTCTCCAAGGGAAGCTTCTCCAGGTGAAGCAAAGCAGAGACCCTCCCACTCGGGTTCCAGAGAAAGGGAAAAGCTCATGAATTCATTGAATGGATTTAGGCTAAGCATCTTCTAGTATCTCTCTGTTAACATTTTTCTACATCTGCATGTTGTCATGAGACTTCAGTAGTTTACTGTGCGCAGAATACTTACAACAGGGCCTGGCACAGAGTCAGTACTGTACCGGTGTTAGCTAGTGGTAGTAGTGGTCTCTTTTGAGACCAGAATAATTTTCAGCAGGTGACACCATGGCTAAATAAAAGAGCTTCTTTCTGTTTTAAGTTTATTTATTTATTGAGACAGGGAGAGAGAGAGAGAGAGAGGGAGAGAGAGAGCACACACAGCAGGGAGGGGCAGAGAGAAGGAGAGACAGAATCCCAAGCAGGCTCCGCACTGTCAGCACAGAGCCTGACGCAGGGCTTGGACCCATCAACTGTGACATCATGACCTGAGTTGATATGAGTAATCAGACGCTCAACAGACGGAGTCACCCAGGCACCCATACTAAATAAAACAGCTTCTCGGTAGTTACCTATTAGACATATCAGAATATTCCACAAAGAAAAACAGTGGCCTCTCCTTCCCTGGCCCATTGTATGAACTATTTCGGCTGAGGCGAAACATAATAATAAACGTTTGTCCGAGTACCTACTACGCGCTGGGCGCTTTTGTGTGCACCGTCTCGCGAGGTCCTGACCTCGGCTCAGAAAGGCATTGCCTTTTCCGGAGAAGGAAGCCGAGGTTCGGAGGGGTTATGAGCCTTGCCCCTGATTACAAGTGCCACCCGGGCCTCCATGCCTTTGCACGGCATCCCATGACAGAAGACAGACAGACGGGATGACCTTCGGAAAGCCCTCACAGCCCGAAGCATCTCGCTCGGGCTCGCCCAAGCCACCAGCAAAGAGGAGATCAGAAACCATCATGCTTTCCTCGAAGGGTTTCTCTTCTGTCACAGTAATAAATTCTCCCGACATTAGCAGGGCCCGGGGGAGGAGGGTGGACTGGTCGGCCCAGGGCGATGACTGACAGCTCTGGAGCGAGCCCGCGTGGACAGGGGACGGCCCGCGCTCTGTGTGCAGAGGCCGTGGGCAGGGTGATTGCTGGGCTCCCATGAGAACAGGCGGCCCACGAGGCTTTGACTCACACTTGTAAATTGGTTTCATGCATGGTCTATCAGTGGGGGCCTGGCTAGATAATAGGATTTTCCAACACAGTTCTTCTCCCCTCTCCTCTGCAGCCTTCCACATCTCCGCGCAGAGCGCCGGTAGGGATGTGATGTGCTTGGCGGGGCGCGCCCCGGTCAGGCTCCACGGCTCTGGCAGAGGCCGTGCAGAGCTAAGAGGCCATGGTCCAGAGCTGCCTCGGAGGACGGCTTATGTGCTCCACTAGCACAGCCAGGGCGCGGACAGCGTCCTAGGCAGCCCCTGCCAGGCAGGTGCGGGTCCAATCACTCCCAGCCATGCGGGCTTGTTCCCGGGGAGGGTGCCCAGGAAGTGCCTGCCGATGGGGCCTCCGTGACTGCTCACAGCTTAACCACATGGTCCCGCCAACCTTGACTGTCCACGGCCACCCCCTGCCACGTGCAGTCACACTCCAGAAAAGGCCCGGCAGAGCCCAGAAAACCCAAGCAGCCCAAATGCAACTGTTTCTTAGGGGCTGAGCCTTAGGGAAAGTGAGTTACTGGGGAAACACACTCGGAATAGGCGGGTGAGGGACCGAGGTCTGGGCTGAGATCAGCTCCAGCCTAGGACCCCGGGAGTGTGCATTGCATGTCAACATCAGACTCACCTTGAAGCAAGCGGGGCTGGTCTTGTGTGCGCCGGGGTCAGCTCAAGCCGAGGTGAGGGGGGTGGGGTGTTATACCCTCTGGGGTCAGGTGGCCCCCATTCATCTAGCAAAGGGGGACATCTGTGAGCTCTGGCAGCCAGTACTCAGCTGGGGGGTGAGTATGCGGGCCAGCCACGGGCACCAGCAGCACCAGCACCATACCTGGGGGGACGCTGCCAGGGCACCACTCAGCCGAATCCCATCAGGAGCCAGCCTGGTGACTCTGACCTCTAGAAAGCCAGAGGAATTAGATGGCCTTACAGTGAGCAGTATCTGTGACAGCCTAGGAATCATCCCAACACCTGTCCCTGAAACGACAATGACGGGAGGTCACGGATCTCTTCTCTTATCTCTTCCCAGCAGGGACACGTGCCCACTGCCCTTAGCAAGGGTAGAACTGGGGACTTCTTGCCCAGGCTCCCCCGATGCCAGGGCCAGCCCGGTCTGCATCGTGGCACACGGAACACCTCTCACAGCTACTCGGTGACAATCCAAAGCCTCCTCCCCCAGAACCACTACTACAAGTTTTCTGCGGAAACACAATCCCCTGCCTTCAATTCGGAAAAGAGATTAAATTGGGAACAATCTTAATTCTTTCTGGCAGAGGGAAGCGAGCGAGGGCTGTCAGTTCCCCCATGATATATTGCTAAGGAAATCCAGGTTTAAAGGAATTTCATAAGTTTGCCTTTGCCCGCTAATAAAGAGAGTCAGCTAACGGAATCCGATCACCAGGCGAGATGGTAATGAGATAATGCGGTGTACTCCACAGAGACCCAGCCAGCTCCTTGAAATTCCTCCGAGAGAGGGTTTCTGAAGTGCCACATTGTGACGAGGAAGGGAGAGGAAGAGAGAAAGAGAGAAGGGAAAATGGGCATAATTAGCCGAGTAGATTAGGTGATTCAACAAAGATCATACAGTCTCAGCAGGCTGAAAAGCTGTGGTATTTATCAACATACCTCGAGGATGCTTCCTGGTCTCCAGGCCTTTCTGTCTTCTCAGCGAGACATGTGAGCTCAGCGCTGTCTTTCTGGAATATCTGGAGACGGCAGGCCTCATCGTAAACAAATAGGCAGATTTGCGTGGTGTCTTCACCGGCTGGCTAGCTGTGGGGCTCAGCTAGGCCTCCCCGAAAAGCCCGCAGGTGTGCGGAAAGAGGGTGCATTCCAAGGAACCCAGGCCAAGGACCGCAGTCCCTCCGCTGGGAATCTAGTCTGGTTACCAACCGTGTGCTGGGTGCTCAGGTCCGGTGGGCCGTGATGGGACTCCGGCTCCACTTTGATGGTGTTTAGCTCACGTCCTCAATGTGCCAGGGCTGAATTGTGACCCGTGCATGCTCTGGGGCAGGTTACTTCTGTGTGTGCACCTGGGTGCCAATGACCAGCCTGTTTATCAGACTAGAAAAGAGGACCGATCCACATGCGCGGACGATGTGACTCAAGGCCTAAGACAATAAAATAAACTTATTCAAAACTCCTACTTACTAGGGCACCTGGGTAGCTCAGTTAGTTAAGCATCCAACTTCAGATCAGGTTATGATCTCATGGCTTGTGAGTTCAAGCCCCACGTCGGGCTCTGTGCTGACAGCTCAGAGCCTGGAGCTTGTTTCTGATTCTGTGTATCTCTTTCCCTCTGCCCCTCCCCTACTCACACTCTCTTTCTCTCTCTCTAAAATAAATACATGTTTAAAAAAATTAAAAGTAAATGACTAAATTAAAACTCCTTACTATTTAAGCTGGCTCAGCCCCTCTGTCCTCTCCACCGTCATGCTCACCTTCTTAGGGGTAGATGTTTTTGTTCTGTGAGAAACTGATGAAGGTTATGACAACTCTTTCCAGAAAAACTACAGACAGACACACACACACACCCAAGTTGTGGTACAGTTTCAGGGGGCCACACATCCTGACCATGAACCCCAGGTTTCAGAACCCTGGAGAAAAGGGGATGCAGCCCACTGAGGCAGACAGGAGACCGTCCGGCCAGCCCCTGAGAGAGGTGGGCTCTGGAGTGGGCTCTGGTGCTAATTTCCTGTGCTTTCCTGGTTGTGATTTCAGGCCTCTGGGTCTCCGGGTGAAACAGAAGCCAGTGGCCAGCAGGGTAGAGGCCATGAATCATGGCCCTCGGATCCACGAGGGCACCCATACACTGGTCTCTTGTCTTATGGCCTCTGGGTCACCTCTACCTTATTCTCCAAATGACCCAGCAGATGATCTCCTGGAAGGAAAGAGGCTTTGGAAAAAGCGAGGAGGGGCAAGTAGGGGGGCTATGTGCCTGCAACAGTCAGCCTGGAGGCAGAGAACCCCAAGGGATGGAGTGGCTGTGGCCAGGAGGGAGGGTAGGCCTGGGGTGTGGCTGGGATTTGAGGAGGACACGGGGTTGTTACCCGAGGGCACCTACTGGCTTCCTGCAGAAGAGCCGGAGGGGTTCTGAGCAGACTATAGTCATAAGTTCAGATACCAGCCGTTGGCTTCGCTGTCCAAATGGGGTTTCTTTCCCTCAGTGATCACTGATGTATCATGTCCCTGTAATTGTGTATTGTATTTTGGCAGTGGTGCATCCAGAGGAGATTGGAAACCCAGATCGAACCCTTCCTCCCCAGCACTGCATCCATCACACCCTCTGAAGGGAACGGGGGAAGTGAGGGGAGAGAGTCAGGGGGTTCTCACACACAGCCAGAAAAATGTAGGAACCGGCTCCCAACTCGGAATCCTCCATGGCCCAGCATCTCCTGCGGATAGCGCCCACGTGGCTCTGGTGCGTGTGGGCCCCGCACGAGGAGAACGGGGTTCTGTGAACGGGGGCCCTGGGATCACAGGGGCTGGGCCCATCCACTCATTCATTCACTGACCGGCATTTTTGCATCTCCCACAAGCCAGGCACTGTTCTGGGCTGCAGGGATATAGTGGCGAACAGGGTAGAGCACACCCATGGAGCAGGCATTCTAAAGGAGGCTCTCAGGCAAAATTCCTGGTTATATAGTGCTCCGCCACAGGTGAGCTCCCCAGCCCTACTCCCTTGCAGGGCAGACCTCTCCTCAGTGTGCTCCAGGAACAGCTTTGGGGCCTCCAACCACAACTCTACCTCCTATGTCCTTGAGCTAAGGAGTCAGGGCGTGTCTCCATCTTTCCACTGCACCAGGTGCCAGGCATGGCTTTGGAGGGGTTCCCTGAGTGACCTAGGGCAAATCCCTTCCCTTCTTTGCTCCTCGGAGGCTAATGACACCAGCTCCAGTCACATGCCTAAGGTATCTTTGGGGTAACGGAACCCACATAAAGTCCCACTGGGGAGAAGACTTCAGGAATCATTGAGCCCAATGCCCTTGCTTCATAGAAGAAGAAACTGAGGTCCAGAGTGGCACCTGATGAGAACGTGTCAGAGAAAGCTCTTGCTGAATGGAAAGCACTGTGGGTAGGAAGGATTGTTATATTCCCATTGTTAGGTTTCCTTTGAGCACACTGACTGGTCTCCCACGGCCCAAGCAGGGAGGGGAGGCACAAGTCAAGCATCATTCCCTGCTCGTCCTGGAGTCCTTGATTTGCCCTCCAAGACCTCACTGGCCCCGAGCCTCATGTGGCTCCCCCCTGCTGTGGCTGCCCAGCCCCACCATGACATGGAAACTGTTTATTGCTTTCTGGCATGGCAGGGGAGGCTGGAGTTATAGGCTAATTAAACCACAGACAGATTCCTCAGCAGTTGGCTAGGACCATAAGTGCTGTTACAACAGTAAAAGGCCAGAGATGACAGATGGATCTTTTTCGAGATTATGTCACCGTCACCCCCAAACACAGCTTTCACTCCAGCCTGGAGCTTCAGGGCCATGCTCCATGGGGTGACTGCTCTGCATCAGGGAAGCCTATACACAATTAGGGGAAAAAAGCAAAAACAAAAGACAAAAGGAGTAGAACTGACTTGATCCAAATACAATGGCCAGGAGCAGCAATCTGGTCCTTCCCGGGATCTCCTTGGAAAGATATAAAACCATCCAAGAGGGTTTTCCATAGAAGAATAAGGAAGTCCTTCTCAAAGTCTAATGGAAATCTCTTCGCTGCCAAATCACCAAAGGGATGGGGGAAGGAAAACGATGCCTGCGTCAAGGGAGAGGCAAGCTGGGGGAGGGCTCCTTCAGGATGGCCAGAGACCACGGGCCTTGGACCTTCAGAATGGCTGTTCCTTTTCCAGATCCCCAGTTCAGGGCACCTGCATGGCTCAGTCGGTTAGGTGTCTGACTCTTGGTTTGGGCTCAGGTCATGATCTTGTGGTTTGTGAGTTCTAGACCCGTGCTGGGCTCTGTGCTGATAGCGCAGAGCCTCCTTGGGATTCTCTCTCTCCCTCTCTCACTTTCTCTGCCCCTCCTCTGCTCGTGTTCTCTCTCTCTTTCAAAAATAAATAAATAAACTTAAAAAAAATCCCCAATCTACAGAGAGAATTATTCTTAACTGTACCTTCTTCCTATCACCTCTTCCAGGAAGTTGATCTAGATGAGATTAAATAAAAATCTGGACTTCACTTGGGTTGCCAGGCTACCCACAGTCCATGAGGTGGAGGGAGGAGAAGGAGAAAGGCAGATGGACGTTCTCCTTACTGAAAATAACCTGCACGGAAAGTCTTTACCTGGTGTACAGACTCAGCCAAATTGGGTTTGGGTCTCTTCTCTGACTCTTAGACACTTCCTTTAACTTTCTCTGGGCTTCTGGTTCCTCCACTGTAGTAAATATGGACATATTCCTGTCTTCTGGGGATGCTGTGAATATCCAGAGGGATCATGCATTTAAAACACCAAAGCACTTGGCAGAAGTGAATTGTGGTCATTGAACTGCTCACTGGAGAACTTGGGCTCCAAGAGTTGAACTTACCCTGAACGAGAACTGTTTCCATGTTAATGAATACTTTGTAGCCTTTAGAGTCAGAACACTCACCCTGAAGTCTAGGCTGACGCCCACCCACTGCCAGGCCGCTGAAGGTACAAATCCCAAAGAGTGACTGTGAGATGGAGGGACTAGTGTTCGAGGGAGGCTTGGCTCCCACCTGCCTCCAGCTTAGAAGATGCTATAAATCCAGCCAGGCTATTTATTTCCTCCCCGCCACCCATGCTCCTCAAAACCTACAAGGTCACTTGGCCCAGCTGGAGTTCCGGCTCGAGCACTGATATGATGCAATCTGACAGCCCTGTCTCTTGCTGCCAGGCTGGGGCATGGACAGGGGCTGCCAGGCTGCTGTGCAGGCTGGGCGGGATGGGGACAGGCAGCTGTGTCTTAGCCTAGTGGTGGCCTGGGGGAGGCCGATGGGACCAAGGAGCTGTAAATTGCTATAACACAGCAAAGCTGAAGAGCAGGCTTGCAAGAATTCACCTGCACTCTTTCCTGGACCTCCATTCCTGAGATCAGCTGCACAGCCTGCCCCCCACTGTGGGACACGAATAGGGCAGAGGAGGGGACCCGAGTGCCTCTCATGCTTCGCTGGGAGTGGTCGTCTCTCTTCTGTGGTCCTTCCACCATGATGCACAGCCCGGATCTGGCCCCTGTGGCCCGCCTCTATGCCATGCCTTTCAGCAGTCCCTTTCCACTCTCCCAGAGGAGAAGAGGAGGACCTGTCACTTGGAGAGTCTCTGTTTTGTGCCCAGGGGGGTGGTGACACACTCAACCTCCACACCTTGAAGTGAGTTGCAAACTGCTTACAGATGTGCGGGCAAGGTTAAGGAGACTAACTAAGGAGAGTACAGTGTCCCTAGACTGGCAACAGCAGGGTCCCTCACCTCTCCTGGGCCTCAAGGGACAACAGAAGGAGCAGTCACTGGCCTAGAAAAGAGAAACTTTCAGGGCGGTGGGGAGGGGGCTGCCTGATAGAAGCCATGGCCATTGATCAAGAGACACAGGCTGTGGGGGTCCTGCAAGGAAGGAGGTGGAGGAGGAAATCCCTGACCTTACTGTTCTCCTGCCCTCCGATATTATGCAGTTACCACCCATCAACGAGCACCCAGGAGCCAGGGAGCAAGGAAGCTCATTGGTGCCATGCAAGTGGGGGTGGAGTGGGCCAGGGCAGGGTGAGGAAGGGTGGAGAGGGGCCCAGGGAGGCCAACAGCAGATGGTCAGCATACACAAGATAAGAACATGCCCATTTACAACCATGCCAGAGTCAACAACTGATTACAGCCAGAGCCTACCCCCAAGCTCTCTCTAATGGCTTGTCTAATGTCTTATCTCTAAGAAAGTAGGACAGCAGGTAAGGGAGAATGGATCACTGTCTTCTCATCTCACCTGATCTGTGCTTCCAGCTCCTGGCAGCTCCCCAGCTCCTGATACTCTGGGAGTCTCTCAGGTCTACACGAGGTACACATTCAACCCCAACTCGACCATCCACTGGCTCCTGGCCTTGAGAAATCCCTTCAGCTCTCGGGGCTTCAGTTTAAAAAAAAAAAAGAAAGAAGGAAAAGCAAAGCATGATTTTATGATTCTGTCTCTGCTTCCATTACAAATATTTTTCAAGGATAATATGTGAGATATATGAGTAGAATTCTCTGGCATTAAAGTCGACCCACAAACCCAAAAGAAAAACCATTCTCTACTTCAACCCATGTTTATGAGACAAACTATTATGTGCAGGTATTATTCCCGGTGGTGGGGACACAGCAGTAAACAAAACAGCTGAGTCTCTGCTTTCGCGGAGATTACATTCCATGTGGGGGAGACAGACAATGGACAAACAAATGGATACATGGTATGCCAAATGGAGGTAAGTGCCATGGGGCAAAAATAAGCAGGATGAGACATGTAGGAAGTGCTGGAAGAGGGGGTTGCTATGATTTGTAGGATGCTTGCAGAAATCCTCAGGATAAGGAATCATTTGAACAGAGGCCTGAAGGAAGGAAGGAAGAAAGACATATGGCAATCCAAAGAGAGGAAGCAGCAGGCACAAAAGCCCTGGGGCTGAAGCACTTTAGGCATGGCTTGGGAAAAAGCATGAAGGTCGGCATGGATGGAAGAGTGACCAGGATGGAGAGTAAGGACCACCGTGCCATGACACAGACAGAAGGAGAGCAAGAGGGGACGTAGAGAGACCTGTTAGAAGCTGCTGCAATAATCTAGATGTGAGATGATCATTCGGACTGCCTGGAGACAACGGGGAGCAGCCAGGGAGCAGCAGCGTTTCTTGAGGGATTGGATGTGAGGTACGAAAGACAAAGAGAAGTTGAGATTGATTCCAAAGTTTGGAGTCTGAGAAGCCAGAGATGGTGTTGCCATTTGCAGTTGGGAAGGGGTTGTGGATGGAGCATCTTTCTTTCAGAGGGGGATTGAGTTCTGGGCGTGTTAAGTAGGTATGAATGTCACATATATGGGTCTGGAAGTGGGCAAGACGGGGCCAAAAGTGTACGCTTGGGAGCTGCCAGCATATAGATGATATTGAAGCCACAGGTCTGGGGGAGATCACCCAGGAGCAGGAGTGAAGGGAGAAGGAAGGTGGACCAAAGCCTGAGCCCCAGAGCATCACCAGGTTAGGGTCCAGCAGAAGGGAAGAGAAGCAGTGTCCCGTGACATATTAGAACCAGATAAGGAAAGCACAACAGCCAACAAGGAAAAACTAAGGACTCATATCTCACTTTTGAATATGGCTATCCTGATCCCAAATAAAATGTTTTGAGCAATGACTAAAAGATAGATACTTCATAACCAATTTGGGTGTATCCTAGTAATATAAGCTGATTCAATGTTATAAAATGTGTCAATATATACACATTTTGTATACACAGTTCACTGTATGGTAAAGGAAAATCTGTATGGTTGTCTTGGTACACACCAAAACAGCTTTTGATACAATTCTATATATTTTATTAATTAAAAAAAAAGCCTCAAGCAGGAAGAAAATTAAGCTTCCATAATTCCAGAACTTTCCCAAACCATTAGAAACATCTCCATTCTGCCTGTAAAGAAAACATGGGTGCCCATTTTGTTGCAACAAGATTCTGGAGGTGCATCCAGGCCAGAACAAGAAGGATGGAGAATTAACAAAAGAAGGATAAAAGGAAAATGTTATTTTCAGATACTGTGATTATCTACCTAGGAAATCCAAAAGAATGAAATGGCGCTCTGTTAGATAAGATTCCAGCACAATGGTTGAGTCTCTGAACAGCCACTAAAACCCAAAGCTTCCCTCCAGGCCACCACTTAAAAAAAGATATGCGAAACAAAAACTCAAAACAAACAACAACAAAAATAACAAATGCCTCTAAGGCTCCAAGGAAGGAATCCAGCAAGATATGAACCCTTGGAAAAACTATAAAACTCTACTGAGTGTCCGAGAAAAGCATCTACAGAAATGGCGAGGAAGTCTACTGTTCCTGGCTGGACGTCTCAGCTTTGTATAGATGATGGTTCTCCCCAGATTCAAAGCCACTCTTGTTGAAATCCCAGTAGAATTCTATCAGCTTGATCAGCTTACTTTCAATCCATCTAGAAGAGGAGACCCAGAATAGCCAGGCGGCTGTTGAAAACGAAGCGTGAGCTAGAGGGATCTCCCTTACCCGTACGAAATATATGATAACCACATCAGCCACAGTCCTGAGAACAACAGGATGTCAGCCTGAGAATAGTACGCCATTCACGCATGCACAGGAGTGTAGGATGGCATAACTAATGATTAGAAGGTGGACTGATAAGTCATAGGTAGCCCTGGAACAATGGCTTATTGTATCAAGTGGCTGCCTGCTGCCCTTAACAGAGAACTTGACTCAACTAGTCTTCAATAATAAGGAAACATATAGCTTGCATAGAGAAGCCCAGAGGTAGATACTTTGGTAGTTGGCTTCAAGGTTGGCCCAAGCCACTGGCTCTGACTCCATTCTTTAGGCTTTGTTACAGTTCACAGCCAGGCTCATTTCTGCAGGTGGCCTCACCCTCAGGCTGACGTGTCTTTTGAGAGCAAAAGAATCCATAGCAACTCCTCGATCCATAGTCACAAACCATGATGTCCAAAGGAAGAAAAGTTGGTTGCTTGTTTGTTTTTTCTTCTCGGGCTGTCACTTTTAGAAGTGAGCAAAATATTTTGCCCAGGTGCACTCAATAAACTTCCTTCACCTGAAGCGGGTCATACTGTTAATCCTGAATCAATCACCAAGACCAAGGTGGTTCCATGGTCTGATGTATAGGCAAGATGTCTAAAATTACAACTCAAGTAAGGAGCTCCAGCCCCAAAGCCCAGTGGACAGACAGGGATAGGATAGATGCCGAGATGAAAATCTAGAAGAAGTGGAAATAATGGCCATGGAAGCTATTGATTTGGAAGAAATAAAGTTGGAACCTACTTTCCACCCTAACAAACCAATACATTTCAAGTTGACCAGGCTTCATAAGCAAGGGGAACACTATACAAATATTAGAAGGAAATTAGAAAAAATAGAACCTTAAGGATACAGAAGACCTTCTTAGGAAAGACACAATAAAACCAAAACCATAAAAGAAAAGGATTGATAAATTGTGTCAGAACTAATTTTTTCTGTCTGAGGAAAAGAAAAACATAAACAAAGTTAAAAGGTAATTGACAGACTGGGAAAAATATGTGAAATTTGCATAACAGATGTGAATTAATATCCAGGATGTATAAAGAACTTCCACAGAAATGATAAGAATAAGCAAAAAATAAGAACAAGTAATACATTAAAAAGGAAAGATAAATAAGCAGGGAACATATAAAAAATGTTTATTAGAAATCAGGGAAATTCAAGTTAAATCAAATATTTTATTTTGGCAAAAAAAGTATAATATTAATAATACCAAGGGTTCAAGGGGGTGTGGGGAGATGGGAAGTCTGACACACGGTTGTCTGGAGTATAAATTGACAGAGTATTTATTTAAATTAAATATGCACTTACCTTTCTACCAGGAATTTTCCTTGTAGGTGTCTCTCCTAGAGAATTCTTCACTTATGTAAATGGAAGAGCATGGACAAAGATGTCCTTTGTTGTGTCGTTTCCTGTTGTTGTTGTTGTTACATTGTTTCTATCAGTGAAGGAACATGTGACCCAAATGTCCAAGAGAGGAAGATAGTTAAATACACATCTATATGTACATACAATGTATATATGTATAATGTAATCTTATTTAGCTATTACAAAATGACTAGTTCTATAGGTAGTGAAATCGAAATCTGTCCAAGGCATATGGTTAAGCAAAAAAGTGTAAAGAGCAAATTGCAAGCTGTAATACCACATTTTACCATTTATACAAAAAACAGAAGACCCAACATGTTTCTGTTTGTGCACGTATGTGAAATACACAGCAGCCTATCTATAAGGATGGATACCAGTCTCTCAAGGACCGCTAGCAAAGACCTGGGGGGGGGGGAGGGAGGGGCGGATTTAGGTTTTATCCATACTGTGTGGGTTTTTGAATGGATATATGAACTACATATATCACTGCATAATTAAAAAGAACTGTGAACATTTAATTGTTCCTCCCTGCATTTGCCGAGGGCATGCTATATGCACATCCTGGCTCGCTCGCTCTTCTTCTGCCCCTCAGATGAAGGGAGAACAGGTTTCCAGCTCCTCTCCACCAAGGCTTCCAGGGAAACTGGGGAAGACTGTGAATTCCCAGAAGCTCCGAAGGGCAGGGCAGGTTTGGTTGCAAAGCACATGGGCGTTGCAGCCAGAAGACTTCCAAATCTGAATTGTGTCTCACTTCCTGTTTAGCTACACAACCAAAGTCAAACTGCTCTCTGTGCCTCAGTGGTTCCATCTGGAAAGAGGGCAACTAATAGAAATGCCTGCTTTGCAGGGCTCTTGGTAGGATTAAATTGAAATGAAGACTACTGGAGGTTACAAAAATGTATTTTTTAACATTTATTTATTTTTGAGAGAGAGAGCACGTGAGTGGGATTGGGGCAGAGAGAGGGAGATACAGTAACTGAAGCAGGCTCTAGGCTCTAAGCTGTCAGCACAGAGTCTGACATGGGGCTCAAACCCACGAACCACGAGATCATGACCTGAGTCGAAGTCAGACGTTTAACCGACTGAGCCACTCAAGCACTCCTAAAAAATATTTTTAAGTGTGAAAACATTACTCTAGCTCCAGGTTTAGGGGTTGTCTGTTCTTTCCAAACACCTGTTTCTCCCCTTCGTTAGCACGAGGAGCAGAGCTGGGTCTTAATTCCCTCCTCCTGCCTTCTCACCGGCTATGTGTGCTCACCAGAGCTGGACACTGCGGGGAGGGGGCACGGGGAACAACGGCCCCTGGTCTAATCTCTGTGAGCTTTCATTCACACCTTGTCCTGGAGGAGGAGCCAACTACCCAGAAGCCCCTCCTCTACTCCTGGTCCTTCTAGGAGGACAGACAGAGAGGGAGAGGGAGAGAAAAAATCACTCTGGACTCTCTTAGTCTCTTGGCCAACCTCGTCACCACCCCCTGTCTCTCAAGGTGCAGCTAGAGAGGGAGATGCGGAAGCAGTGTCCTGCCCAGATGGTCTACTGCTCTTCTCCACCCCATTTAGTAGCCTGTCTCTCTCCTCCAAAAGACATGTCAATCACCAGTGAGCTCCATGCTCTCCTCTCTCTCTGCCTGGGACCAAGCAAAACAGGAGGCCAGACAACACTGAGCACAGAGCCCCTCCGTTTTCTCCATCCTTCCTCCCCTGCCTGCTCCCTGAGAGGCACACAAAACACACAACCAGCAGCTTGTGCAAAGAAGCACGCACACATCCCCAGGCACACCCCGCACAGTCTGCTGTACTAAAGTCCTGCTCTCTGGCTCCTGCCTTTGGCCAGGAGGGCGCCTTTACTTAAAAACACCCAAGATAAAAGAGTCTATCACCTTGACTCATCCTTTCAGGCCTGGCTCGAGCATCATAGCCTCTATGAAGCCCCCCAGAACCCCCCTCTCTGCTTCCCCACAATATCCCTCACTTGTACCACGAAAGGCATCAGTTCTCGAACGTACTTCACAGTATTTAGTTTTATGCCATCTACCCAGCTCCCCTCCACATTGTGCCTAAAACCTTGTGTGTATAAAACCTCTATACTTCACACAGCGGTGGTACATGTTAGACCCTCACTGATGGGGACTGGATGGATAGACAGACAGATGGATGGAAGGAAAGCCTCCCCAACGCATTTCCCCCCATTTTTCAGAAGCAATATATCAAAACTCCTTCCTGTTTCTCAATCCCTCAATGTTCAAAGCTCTGTTGGTCTATAGAGTCATAAAGAACAGAGTACCCTTGTAGACATTACAAACTTGATAGGCCAGTGGTTTTCTCCCTTTGGGAGAGGGAGGAATTTCTGTTTCATAGATGATGAAACTGACCAAGGAATAAATGACTTGGTTGAAGTGAAATAGTGATGGAGGTAAGATAAGCTCACAGATCTAATAATAATCGCTTATTTATTAAAAATAACTCACAAATGAAAAACAGTTCTTCCCATTCTTGAAACACTTTAAAGTATGTATTTTGGGGAGTCTCCTTTATTTAATATTTTAGTGATGAATTCAAAACAATAGCCTTTGGGGGAGCCCAAGCTTCTTTGAGGGTCAAAAGAAAATGGCAAACTTCAGAAAAATGTTATAAATGCACCATTTTCTCAGGAAAAGGCTTGCAGGAACTCTTGAAGGGTACCCCTGGGGTCGTCTAGGCATCCAGGCACCCAGGTGCAGAATCCTGTCTTTATGATCTAGACGGACACCAATACTTTTATCCTGCATATATGACCTTGGACTCATCAAATGGTGGGAAATGTGTAGGCATCCAGTCTATTGGCTCTCACACCTGATGGTAATTCTGGAGAATCCCTCACTTCATTTTTCTCCAAAGCATATACACACCCATCGCTCATAAAGCGAGTGGATGGGGGCTTTGAATTTTATATTGACAACAAACAATGACAACAAACAAGTCTCTCCTTTAGGCTAAACTGTCCTGTCCTGAAAACAGTGTGTCCGATGGAACTTAGGAATCTCTGGATAGTGTCCCCCCATAGGAAGCCCTGGGCTGGCCCCAGGCAGCTCCGGAACATGGCAGAGGTACCCATCTTGTATGCACCCCAGCCTGAATGGCGAGGAGGCAGTGTCTCCTTGGCCTCAACAAGATCTCTGCCCCAACGTCGTGAATTTCAAGTTCAGAGTCGGAGGCCCTCATCAACTGAATCCACCAGCACAGCGTGTAGCCAGAAGCCTGGTGGCAGGAGGCAGGCTGGGCACGGCCCTTCTCGGCTGCAAAAAAGCAATGAGGTTGAACTTCATATTTATTGATCACGGCGTCTCTAGACCTTTACTATCATTTAACTCTCGCTTCTAACCAAATCCCCTTTATCTCTTTTTGCCAACCTCACTGCCCAAAATCGTTTTTTTCCTTCACATCGTAAACACATTTCCATTTCAGTGCTCAGCCGGTCTGCTGCCAGAGCCCTCTCTGTGTTTATTTACCTTCCCTCTCCAAGTGCGTCCTCAGCACAGGGAAGGATTACAGAGAGGGGTGGCCTGGAAGGGGTTAAATTGACCCAGTGAATAAACCTTGCATGTTCTCAATTTCAAGAGGCAAGCCGCACTCGGAACCTGGAAACTATGGCTAATTCAAGGGTAATTTCTTTTGAGTTTGGGCTGAGTTTCGGGGAAGTGGGGGTGGGGATCTTTCCATATGAAAATGGAAAGACAATCATTTGTCTGGATGGTCCGGGAATGATGAGCATTGGGAAAAAAAATTGAAATGAACATTGAGAATTAAAATATCAAATAATAAAGTTGTAACTCAGAGACTGATCTCCCGATGTCCTTTCTGCCTCCCCCCCTAATTTGGACCCACTTCATGCCGGGACCCCAGGCAAAGGATTACATAAAGAAACAGCCCACATGCATGCTCTCTCGCTTCCTCTAAACTCTCTTGGTGGGTCTGACTTACCTCCTAAGGCGGTTAAAAATGTGCTGCGTCTTAATGGGAAGAAATCTCGGAGGCCCCCCTGCACTCTCTTGCTGAACCCTGAGTTAGGCCAGAGAAGGCACTGTGGTTGCTTGCAGGCCACAGCACTCAGGGTGCACCTCCAGGAACTGCCGGGAGCTCTCCGTTACCTCCACCCCCTCGGGTTACTGTGTTCTTAGGCTCCCCCCTAGCCCCACCGCCCGCTTTCCCCCGCTGGGGCCCCAGCACACAGGCAGAACACAGTATAATCCAGTTTAATCCATCTCCTGGGGGCAAAGAGCAGGGGAGGGGACTGGGTTTGCTAGGTGCCACCGGAAAGCAACTTCATTCTGTTCTTTCTCCACAGCCCCTTCAAGCACGATCTTTCCTGACCACTGGAGGACCTCTTAGAGAAACCTCATAGCTTCTGAAGTACACTCTCAATTAAAAAACATAAAAAAGGGCAGGTCAATCTAATATCAGAGCTTCCTGTTCGTATCCTACCTGAAACTCCCATCCACCAGCTTGCGCTGCTCAAGTGGGAAATCGGAAGGTGGAGGGCACGGGTAGCCAGTTTTATCACTATGTTCTCATTCTGCTCTTTCTCCACTCGTGTCTGCCGTGGGCATCCCCTCCCCGTGAGCTAGCTAGGGTGCAGATGGGGCAGTGTGGGAGGGGGAGGAAAGGCCAGGGAAGGTCTCACTTGACCAGTAGGATGGTAATACTGCATCGTCCATGCCTCCTGGACATAGCACATTCCAAATGCCAAGGCTTTCTCTCATCAGTTCCTTGATGTGGGTGACACCTTCTGTACTGGTGGCTTCTGGCCCCCAACCTCCTCCAGTCCTGCTGCTGAGGGCACACCCCAGCCTCAAAGGTGAGAGGCTTCGAAGTTCCCAGCATCCCTCCGCATGGCCGACATTGGCCCCGAGGATGTAGGGTCTCTCTCTGGGCGCCACCAGCCTCAGGGAGGAAGCAGGTTGAGGCCACCATGTCCTGCTCTGCCTGGCTAGCCGGAACCTCTCACCTGGGCACTGAGGATAAGCATCCCGAGCTTGAGGCTTGCTCTCTTTCTCCCACTTTGGTAGGAAAGACCGATGTCTAGGTAAGCATGGAAGCTGCACCTGAACGGCCCAGGGGAGGGGTTGGTGGAGGCTGTGGCCAGCAAGTCCACATCCCTAGGAAGGTCTGCACTGATGTACGAGACTCCAGTGGCCCGACGGCATGGCTGGCATCCAGTAATGCTGCAGAGACCATTCCCCTGCCTTCCTCCTTGCAGATAGGGTGCCTTGAATGGCTGCTTTTCAGTAGGAACACATACCTGGGTGGTGTGGATGTTCTAATACAAAACCAGGGTGGGCTTTAACTGGTGCTGACAAAATGCTTCCCAAGTGGCTGAACTGGGCCCAAGCTCTCGTGACAAATCTGGAAATCAGGACCCTCACTTCTATCTTGTAGATAAGTAAATGGAGGGGGAAATATGGAAATGTGTCTCCGCACCCAGGAAGCAGACACCTTCAGCCCAAGAGAAGGCTGCCTGCTATTTGGGGGAACCAACCCCTAAGCCTGAGCTTCTAGTTCCTGTGGGGTTTGTCACCAAGAGGCTCCCACCCACTCCCAGCTTTTTCCTCAAAATGCCATAAAGGAAAGTTTGTCTAACTCTGGGTTCTTTGCATTTTGTTTAGGGACAGAGATAAAAATGTGTTCATGATCTCCTCTGCGGCCGCTCAAATGAAAGAAAAGTGCTTCTATATCAGGCGACGCAATCCACCCAAACCTTTTTACTTCTATTAAAAAAGCATGGAGGCAATTTACCAGGATGTGCCTGTCACAGTTTGAAAAGCAAAAGGCGTCTTTTATCTTTCGATTTATTTACAGATGCAGCCTAGTGACAGAGGAAAGCATTTTTTGTGGAGAAGTGACTTGGAGGGTCCATGGGAGAAAAAAGTAGCTACTGGGTGTTCCCTTGGCCCTAAGATGAGTGTGGCACTGCCACCATCAGACAGTCCTAAGGCAGGTTCCAATGTCCTGAGGTCACCGGCAAACAAACTCCTTCAGTTGGCTCTGCCTCTGCAAAGGACCCAGCTACTGCTCCATGGGCTTCCCTCCAATCCAGGTGGAGAAGGGAGAGCAACTGGGGGCCTCTCATAGGATGAGGGCTCCTAGAGCTGAAGGGGACCTCCAGAAGGACTTTCTATTTCTGAGAATCTGCTAGTTACAAAACAGGGCAGAAGGGTAGCTCTGACATTGTCACCTTCTTGGGAAATTGTAGTGGTGGAACATTAATTTCTCTGGGGTGGCTTCCGTGTTGTCCTCACTGGAGATATCTTTTGATGTTTTCATGGAAACCTTCTCCAAGGAGCCCTGTGGGCACTGTTTCAACTTCTCTCACTGTAGACACTGAGAGCACATGAAGCAAGCGCGGGGCCCAGGAGACGAGTACCGCACTCCGTGCACGCATGGTAATACCAGGCCAGGATCAAATCGGGCATCAGACTTGGCCACAAAAGGCCTTTTCTCCCACAGTCAACACCATGTAATGGGCCCCTGCTGTGGCTGCCGGGCCCAGCCTCCAGGGCTAGAGATTCAAGCGCAGATGGGGTGTGATCCTGTTGGGTCTGGTGGGGAGACAGGCAAGAAAAGAAGTGATCCAAAAATGGAAAGAGCAAACTAAGTAGTAAGTAGAGGTGTCCAAGATGTGCATACGAGCACAGAGAATCAATGAATTCATCCGGAGCTGGGACTCTGGGAAGGTGGACTTTTCCCCAGAAGGCAGCATGTTCATTGGTCTCCAAGAAGGAAGGGTTTCAGAAGACAGCTGGGGGTGGGGATTGGGGAGGTGGCAGCACTGAGTGGCCCCTCTGTCCAGTTCCACACAGAAGCGCTCAGCAGGACACAGTGGCACCTCTCGACAAGGGTCCCCATCATCCACCAGCGCTTTGGTTGACTCTGTGCCATTGCCAAGGTGCCATTGCCAAGGTGCCATTGTCTGGTCCCAGCGACCTGGCCAGGCGCCATGAGCACCACTCCAGGACACACTTGTGCTGCCCAGCACCCGGGACTCAGGCGCCCCACATGCTGGGAGCCACAGCTGGGTTGAAACCTTCAGTGCTATAGGCTGAGGTTGACATTGACAGAGGTGGGTTGGGGTAGATTCTGAGTCCGGACCGCTCCCTGAGAAGCGGAGGGAAGCACTGGGATCCACAACATCCATCATAATTGAAGGCCAATGCCAATTCTGGAATTTTCTGCAGAGCACCACACAGTCCATCCCCCTTAGCCTGGCTTCACAGCCCTTTGCCATCTGACGCCTGCCTGATCCCCAGGCATGACACCCTCACCCTTCTCTGTACCCCAGGAAGTGCTTCTTCTCCCTCTTCCTGCGGTCTTCCTGGGGACCTCCGAGGCTGGGTATAATCCTGCTCTTCCTCTAGAACTCCTCCTTTTGGAGGCCCTTTTGCCCTTATTTGACCTTCAAGGCAGATATGAGTGTTCCTACTTTCCAGATGGGGAGACGGGGGCACAGGGAAGAGGGGTGGCTTATTCACCCAGAACCACGGCCAGTTCCCATGTCTCCTAATTCTGTGAGCCCAGAGCCCCATCCTCCCTGCAGCGGTTCCAACCTTTTAACTTCCCAGGATCTCTTTTATTGTTTTTCCTTCCACAGACCCCAGGGACTCCTATGTTGTCATCCCCAGCCAATCGAAACTCCCGAGTAGCAGGAGATAACCACTGTTAGCACAGGAGTTGACACAATCCCAGTTAAAAGCAGAGCAACCTGATGTTTTAGGTAGTCTGTGTGGCCAGAGTGCAGATAACAGTGTGATTTCTGTTGGGCTATTTGAGACATTGACAGAAGCTCTCAGAATCTTTTATTATGACTTTCCCTGGGGGTCCAAAGACCTTAGGTTGGGAAATAGTGCGCGATTTTTACAGCAAGCGCAATTTTCTGGAGAAAATCAGGACCTACGGTGTAACAACCATGAGTAATGAGACAGGCTGTTGTACTCCATACGGTTTCCAAAAATCTGGGTTAGATTGCCATTCATCCACTCACACATTTGCTCGCTTATGTGATGCCTACTATGTGCTAGGGCTGGGGGCATAGTGAAGAAGGGGACAGGAGGGCTCCTGACTTCGTAGAGCCGCTGGTTAGTTTACACATGACGACTTGAAGAGCGTGGAGCCCAAGAAAGCCTGAAAGTCTGGGAGGTTTTGAAAGCCCGTCTGGAGAAGGAGGCATTTGAGTTCAGTTTTGGAAGATAAACAATAATTTGCCGTGGCTAAGAACAGAAGATTAAGAGGGAAGAACATGAATAAAGATAGGTTCAGGGTGGGGCACCTGGGTGGCTCTGTCAGTTGGGCCTCCGACTTCGGCTCAGGTCATGATCTCACGTTTGTGGGTTTGAGCCCCGAGTCAGGCTCTGTGCTGACAGCTAGCTCAGAGCCTGGAGCCTGCTTCCGGTTCTGTGTCTCCTTCTCTCTCTGCCCCTCCCCCTCTCATGCTCTGTCTCTGTATCAAAAATAAATAAAACGTTAAAAAAAATTAAAGATAGGTTCAGGGTATGAAATTGTAAATACATGGGAGCCGCAAGCAGTGCCTTAGAACTGTAAAGATGGAGGCAGAGATGGAGGAAGAGGTTGGGAGAAATGAGGCTCCAAGGCAGGAAGGAGCCAGGCCAGCAAATACCCTGAAATCAGCACCCCCCGGGCCCCACCCACACGTCCCACCTCAGCTAACCCACAGAAACCAGTCTTAGACGACAACGTGGCTCCAGATACCTGCCCTTGACCTCAACCACTCTGCACTCTTCTTTCTCTGCCTCCGGGATTTGCCCTGGACACTCATCAATCTTCCATTCTCTCATCACGGCAGAAAGCCAGACAGAAGCCACACTTGCCTTCATGTAGGTTTCAGTCTAAGCAACAACATCGATCTAACAGGCAAGCGCATCAGTGCAAATCACAACTATCAAATGTAATATCAGCGACTTGTTTAAATTACAAATATGAAATGTAAATATCAAATGTTAATTAGGATAGGTAGGAAGGGGAGCTCCCTGCCTGGTGTCCCAGGGGCTTGTCACTACTCAGAGAGGCGGGAAAGGTTTCCGCAGTACTAAAGACTGAGCTAAAAACCACTGGACAGAGAAGGATTAATGTCATTCTTGCTTTGGCCCCTTGGATGTTAATAAGCTCTTTGAACTCCTTTCTTTGAGTTTGGACTCTACTTCCTACTTGGCCCCAGGCTTTGTGCTTGATCTTCTGACTTTTCAACTTGCCCAGCCTGGGCTGAGAGGACCCCTCTTCCTGCCCCTCCCAGGGTAGACTTTGGCCTTAGGGCAAAGGGGAGCCATGAGGGGTTTTCAGCAGGGAGTGACACCTCCTCCAGCCCCAAGTCCTCCCTGAGCTCCACCCTTGCCAGGCCAACTACCTGTGTCACATCCTCAGTTGGGTTAAGCCCTCCCTAATCTAACCTGGATGGATAAAGTTTTCAGAAGAAAGGAGCAGCTAATAGCATCCAAACGATCAGCCCTGAAATTTGGATCATGCAGGTGGCTGCTTGGTCGGTGGGAATGGAGAGGACAAGTGAAGGGGTCAATAGCAATGTCTACACTGTCACCTTCTCTTCAGGTCTTTGACACAAAGAAACGTACATGGTAATAAAGGGCTTTGGAGTCCCACAAGGAAAATGTGGATTTTGACCAGCCTCTCTCCCTCTGATCTCCCCTGCATCCCATGGCAGAGATGCTAGTTTTCCTTCCAAGATTCATTTTCCTCTCATTTTCCTCGACACAGGTCCACCCAGAGGGAAGACTACATAACCTAGCCTCCCTCATACCTAAGCATGACCATGCATCTAAGTTCTGCCCAATGGCAATAGTATCATCTGGAAGGCTCCAAGAATCTTCCATAAATTATAGCTGGCATGTAAGCCCTTGCCCTTGGGGTCTTTGTCCCTTTCTCCAGGAAGCCACCTGGATCATGGCCCTGATGGTGGCCATCTTGACCTGCAAAGGGCCGCCCCATTGGGGTAGCAAAAGAGCAAGTTGAAAGGATCATGGCAGTTCCGAGGGATATATGGGTCAACGTTTCCATCCCTGACATTCCCTGGCTGCCTCCAGATTTTCATGTGCGAGAAAAATAATCTCCAACCTTATATGAGCCACTGTTATTTTGGTCACTGGTCGCTGAATCCAGTCCCAGCTGGAGCACAGCCCCTCGGGCAGCTCAGACTCCAGGGTCATTCTCCAGAGCAATCTTCACTGCTCCTAATTCAAATGAGTGAACAGAAAAAGGAGCTGCAGCTTCTGACCCCCCGCCTCCATCTGACCAGAAACTTCCCTGGAATGATAATAGCAACCTGTATAATGCTTTATTATTTACAATGCGCTTTCTCAAACATGAGCTCATCGGATTTTCACAGAAGCACTGTGAGGTAGCCAGGACTGGTATTTCTATGCTTTCAAAGATAAGGCAACTCAGGAAAAGGAGTTTAACTATTTTGCAAACATAACACAGTTAATAAAGAGCGGAGTCAAGACACTCAAATCTTGCAACTCAAAGCTCAGAGCTCTTTCCAGAACACAGAGCTGCCGTCTGCAGCTGGTCCTGGGCAGGAAGAACCGAGAAGAAGAATCTCACGGGAGGGATACAGTGGGCATGGGGCTGGAGGGCTGGTTTGTTTTGTTTTGTTTTGAACAGATTTGCTGTTTTAATTCCTCTAAGAATTTATCCTTTTTTTTTTTATTATTGTGGGGGAAAGAACCACAGAACATGAGATTCACCCCCTTAAGATTTTAAGTGTACTGTACATTATTGCTCACCTTTACAATGGTTCCTGCAGACCTCTAGAACTTTCTCATCTTGCAGAGCTGAAACTTTTTACCCAGGGAACAGCAGCTCCCCACTCCCACTCTTCCTCCCCACCCCCACCCCTGGCAACCACCATTCTGCTTTCTGCTTCTGTGAGTTTGACCACTTTCGATACTTTGTGTAAGTGAAATCACACGTATATGTCCTTCTGTGACTGGCTTATTTCATGTAATGTAAGGTCCTCAGGTTTCAGCCACGTCATGACATAGGATGAGACTTTCTTCTTCTTGAAGAAGGTACTAATACTGCATCACAGCAATAGGTTGGCTTGGCTCTTTGCAATAGCCCGAGTGTGGGAGCAATGTAAACGTCCACCAATAGATGAATGGAAAAAGAAAATGTGGTACATTTGTGCACTGGGACAGAGAATTGTTTAACCAAACCTAGGTGGCACATCGGACTCCTGAACAGGGCACCTCGCACGTGTGTCTAGGTTCCCATAGGCCAAAGAGAACTTCCAAGGATGCCTGGGGCAGACTTCATCCAGGGGTTCATCTAAGTGTTTGGCATTCACAGCAAGGCACCTTGCTGATACTGCTGGATGGTATCTTTGCCGGACCAAGACAAGGATGCCCGTGAAGTACTCATATTTAAGACAAGGCTACAATACAGAGTTGCCCGTGCCACATGCCCAGGGCTGTGTCAGGCACGGCACATGACATCAGGAGTGCCAGAAGTGGCTATTGGAGTGGTCAAGAAGGACTTCATGGAGGAGGTGAGGTAGGATTGGATAGGTGGAGAGGACAGAGAGGAGGTTTCACAAGCTTTAGAAGTAAATGCTGAAGTGTAGACGAGGGTGGTAGGCAAGGGAAGAATGACTCAGTTGGCCTGAACGCTGATGAAGAAGTATTGCGCCAACTGGCAGAGTCAGTTTGGGCTTGAACACCAGGCTAAGGAGTTCGGACCCTATTCCCCAAGTAGTGGGGGGACATTGGAAGCGTGCCTTGTGCACAGGAGGGATGTGATCAGCATGGTGTCTGAACTTCAAAGGCGTCTCTGGCGGGGTGCTGGGAGGACTGACCGGAGGGCAGTGGGGTCACAGTTTCGGAGGCAGGGTGTATGGGCAGGTCCTCAAGTGACAGTGGGGCTGGGTATGAAAGCTGCCTGGAAAGAGGAGCCCAGATGCCTCGGGTGTCTCCATCAGAGATGACATCATCCCTGGCCAGCCGGCTTCCAGAGAAGGACTCAAGTTCTGCAGAACAGAGCAGTCCTGAGCATTGCTATGAGCAGCAGGTGGCTCCCAGCCAGTGAGGAGTGTGTCATGTTGGCTGGCTCTGCCCTGTGCGACCCCTCCCCAGTGACCAGACCCTTAGGGGCTCTCTGCAGGAAGGGCAGAGGCCATCTGGGGCTCTACTCAATCACTGGGGGACCAAGCAGAGGCCTAGCCAGCGAGAGATCAGGAAGGAAGGGGGACCCCTGAAGATCGTGCCTGAGGGAGGAGAGGAGGAGACGCCAACTTCCTCTCTCTAAGAGATAGCTACTCCATTGCTCCCGTCTCCACCCTGGGCTCAGCTCAGAAAACTCCAAGTTGTGGTCGCAGGAGGCTGAGCTGCAAATAGCCAAGAGGTGCTCCCAAGAGTAGAGGTCCATTCATCTCTGCCAGGAGTCAATATGGAGAGCGCTAAGGAGGGGCTGCCCCCAGTGATTGATGGGGTTTCCAGAGGTTATTAACTGAGCTGGACTTGGTCTCTTTGGGCTGATCTATGATGCGGGGACAGTTTTAAAGCATGTGGCTTTTGGGCGCTGGATTATCGAAAAGAGTTAAAATTGAAGTAGTCACTCAAAGTGCTCCCATCTGTCATGGGCTGCTTTCAGGGCTTCCCCGGAGGGGTGGGGTGGTGAGGCCTGTGCTCCACCTTAGGCTCCTCCATCCGGGTCCCAGGTCATTCTCTGGAGCATGGGGATGCTTCTGCTGTCCTCTCTGATGCCCTGGAGGGCACATGCAGCTGAAAATCTGCCCAAAGCAGAAAAGGGTGGGAGCTTGGCAGTGGGAGTCTGTATCTTAAGCTTGACTTTCGTAGGGCAAGTCAAGTTCTCCTCGTCATAGATAAAATAACGTCTATGGCAGTATTAAGCCTTCACAAGTGCCGAGGACCTGTCGTGTGTGGGTACTAGTCTCCGGGCTTTACCTGCCTGACCTCACTGAAGTCTCACTGGTAGCCCCGCGAGGTGGGTCCTATTACTGTCATTTTGCAGAGGAGGAAGGCAAAGCACCAAGTCAGGGTAAAGAAGCTTGGCCAAGGTTGAATCAAGGGAAGATACAGCTAGGATCCCAAGTGACGAGTCTGGTTCTGGAGCCTCAGCTCCTAGACACTATACTGCCCACGACAGGTGGGGGGCCCTGGATGGAGGGGACACACACACACAACACACACATTGACATGTGCATACACATGCATATACACGCTCATGCATGCACACAGTTATACACTCTCCCCTTTCCTTCCAGTAACTCCCAAGCCCCTCTCAGCCTCCCAGCCCCAGGCCCTACCTCGCTCACCCTCAGGAGCTCTCCATGGCCACAGAGCCTCCTCAGTGCCCAGGCTCTAGCCCTGCCCCTCCCCTGGCTTCCTCCATCTGCTTCCCTTCCTGGGACATTTATTTACATGCCTGCGTTTCCTGCTGGGCTCTAAACTCCAAGCGGTCAGGAAGAGTCCTGGAATGGGGCGTCAGCCAGGGAGGCGAGTGGTGCTGGGGCAGCTCCGGTGCCCAGTCCTGCCCGGATCTTCACACACTAAGCTTGGGTCCCTAGAGCAGGTCCAACCTCTTCCCCTCTCCCTCGGAGCCCTCCATCAGAGACAGGAAATATGAGCGGAGGTCGGGGGGATCGGTGCTGGCTGCTGGCCTTCTCACCAGGAATGTGGCCTGCCAACTGTGATGAGGGCCAGGGAAAGGCTGGGGTCTGGTGGCAGTACACCTGAGGCTTGACCCTCACCGAGTCCTTCACTCTGCTTCTGGTTTG
>NC_043710.1:93760890-93884596 GCF_006229205.1 Suricata suricatta
TCTCTGCCCCTCCCTGCCCTACTCCCTGCCTTTTCCCACCAGTCTACACCTAGTCTCTCTGTTACCTCCCCTTCCACACCCCTCCTCCTATCCCCCTGCCTGATTGGGTCCAGGGATGACTATTTGGTTGAGATGATGAATGGGTCATAAAAAATACAGGCTGTTGATTGGAAACATCCACTTCCAACTAATTTCCAAAATAAAAAATATACAAACATTGAAAAGAAATAAAAAGTAGGGCACAGTAGGTTGAAAACAAATTAGATGTTTACAAAGAGGGAGAAAACCCCAAACTGAAAAATTCTAGATATTTTCCCTTAATAGTTTCTATGTTGGTTTTATTTTTTGTTTATGCTTCTTTTTTATTTTATTTTTTTAATGTTTATTTATTTTTGAGAGAGAAAGAACGAGTGGGGGGGCAGAGAGAGAGAGAGATATGATTCTTTTCTGTATGTGTGTGTGTGTGTGTGTGTGTGTGTGTGCATTTTACTAGTTCCCAAAGAAAATTTCAGAATTTCAGTCCCTCATGCTGCAAAACAAGAACACACTAATAGCAACCGTAAACCTGGTCAAAGTTTGAAAAGTATTACGTATTCTACTTCCTTCTGGAAGCTCGTAATATTCGTTGTAATGAATATTCATTGTGATATTCATCATAAGTGAATTTAAAGCTCTGGAGAGCTCCCCAGCTAAGAAAATCTGTTTAACTTTGTTGTTCCCTAAACTCTTTGACTCTAGAGTCCCCTTTTCATCTGGCAGCTATTAATACCATACTCGTGTTTCCGAGAAAACATTTTGCCAAATAATGAGAGATAAATATCTCTATATCTCCAGATTTCGTTTACGAAAATAGAACCTTCTCATTTATTCTGTTTTGTAATGCTAGATAGGTTTCCAACTAATCTCTGTTATTGGGCATTTGGGTTATTTCTAACTTTTTATGGCCATTATATTATCTAAACAGTATGAAGTAGCAAGAATAGAAATGTGAATGTGAATTCGAAATGAAAAAGAAACACACAAAAGGAAATAACTCAAATTCTGAAGAAAAAAAAAGACAAAAATGTTTAAGAATGAAAAAGATTTCCAAACCATCCCCATGGTACGGAGAAATGTTCTAATCCAGGTAGAAAGAGGATCCTTTTATTTAATAAATATTAATTGAGTGCCCACTACATACGCGCTCTACCAAAGGTTCTGGGGAGGCAGTTAGGCAGAGAGGTGGGAGGCGTTACATGCAGGCGGGAGGGGACAGAGTAACCTAATCAAACAGGCGGAAGAAAGTAAGCAAGGGAGGAGAGAGGGAGGGCGAGGCAGGGGCAGTTTTAAATGGGGTTGTCAGAGAAGGCCTGGCTGGCAGGACGAACATCCCAGCAAAATCTTTTTGGGGCCTGAGGGAGCCGGCCATGCAGGAGTGGTCTGGGCAGGTGAAGGGCCAGGACAGAGGCCCTAAGGTGCCAGGGAGTCTGGCTCAGCCCCTGCAAACACTCATTAGGCTGGGGCCTCGGGGGAGGAGCTTGTCTGGATCCGCTGAGGTCCTGGCGGCCGCACAGGGTGGGGGCGGGGCTGGAGCAGCCTTTATTGTGGGCGGGACAGGGCACATCCGCAGCACTCCCAAGCTGTTAGGGAACAGCGATGGTTCTATCTTACCAGTTCATTGTTTTAACCAGATTTTTGTTAGTATCAAAGGGCTTTCAACTCAACCACCTCCTGTTCCTCCCCAGCCCACCACTTTCCCCCCAAAGGCCAAAAATACCGTCTCCACACTGACTGCCTGGGATAGAAGCCCCTTGCTCCCCTTAGAGATCTCCTCTGCTGAGACCTGGGCTCTACCTTCCCTGGCCGGCCGGGCTGCTCCTGCTCTGGGAGCCCGCTCTGAGCCAGGATCTGGGAAGGAGAGGGAACCTGGCCCTGGGCATCGGGGTAGATCGAGCCTGTAGGATATTCCTGCGTGTAGGAGATCTCTCAAGCACATCACCCTAAATAGCCAGGGTTTTACTGCAAGGTGTATAGGAATGACAGATAGAGGGGGCCGAGGCAAATCCAGGCATGTAGAAAGCACAAAAAGAATATAGGAAGACGGAGGAAAGACATGGGCAAGGATGTAGGAGGTAATGACAGAAGGGGAGGTGCAGATGCTGTGAGGAACACAGAGACAAGTAGAAAGATTGACAGAAAGGAAAGAGAGCCAGGACGCAGGGAGAAAGACAAAGACAAGGAGGGATGAAGGGACCCACCGTGGGAGGGATGGAGAATGGGATGCAGCCGGGGAGACGGAGATGGGTCCAGGAGCCCAGCGGGTCATCACCCCCTCTGGCACACAAAGCCCAGAACCCTCCTTCCAGGAAATGGAGAGCACCCAGTAGTGGGGAGACCTGGAGGGGACCTGGCTCACCACCTGTAGCCTACACCAGGAAGCCTGAAGATGTGGGGTTATGAGGACGAGGGCCAGCTCCCAGGGTCATCTGCAGACATCTCTGAGAACAAGAAGTCCAAAGAGTTTAGGGATTGCCCTTGGACCACATCTAATGGGGGTAAGAATTGAAGTTCTGGAGCCACACGGTCTGGGTTCATATCCTGGTTCTCGCACTTCAAGGCTGTGTGACCTGGGCCAGTTCCATCACCTCTCTGAACCTGCTTTCTCCTCTTTAAAATGAGCACGGTATTAGTTGTGTGGTTCAAAGGAGATAAAGCACATACAGCATTGAGCACGGTGACTGGCACACTGTATGCAACTGTGTGTTGGTGCTATTATTAGTCACCGGCTACCTCACCTGGGAGGAAGGGGTCTGAACCGGAACATGTCGCTGAGGGCATGGTCCTCTCCTGGTGTGAGTGCACTGGGACCTGGATGCTCTCCCAGCTCCCACCTCGCTCACCGTCCAGACTGGCCCTGGCAGGTATGCGCTTTTAACACCAGCGCCAAGTGCAGCTTCCAGGACCCTCTACACAAGCCACATCAGGCGCCCGCCTCCTGGGGGCAGGGTGCCTAGGGGGCATAGGGTCCAGCCAGAGGTTCCTCTTGGGTCCTTTGGCCTCGAACATCCCAGTACCCCTCCCTCAGCAGTCCTGCTCCTATTTCTGTAGGCTCTCACCCAGTCAGCCTCAGTCACCTGGGGTGGAGAAGATCTGGGCAGATCTGACGGTGGGACCTTGGGTCCCTGGACCTGCCTGGGTCTCGGCCTCTGCAAGGCTGGGATTTCTCACTGCACTCCCCCTTCCCTTCCTCCCACCTGTAGGCTCTGCCCCAGACCCGGGTCTAGCTGTAGGACTGGCAGATCTTAGCGGTTCCGGTCTGACACTCTGGGTTTCACCCTTGTGGTCCCCAGTGCCGGTCTGCAGGGCTCTCGGGACAGGTAACCACAGGGTCTGTTTTGTTCCTGGTATTCTAGGCCCTATTATGTTAGGCTCCCTGATACTCTGGTCTCTCCAGGCCTGGGTTTCTGCCCACAGAGACTCACACCTCCTCCTTGGGGCTAGGATCCTGCTGCCAGCGCCAGACCACCCCAAGGCTGCCTGCTGCCCCCTCCGTCATTCTGCCCACCTGCGAGGGTATCAGCTACTTTCTCCATCTTGGGTGCTATATCCCTAGGAGTCGTAACGGTGATCACTGGCCTGAAGATTGCCCCTCGGCCCAGCTGAGCTCCTGCAGCTGGCTGTGACACTCAGCCTTTCTCCCACCTCAGGTGCAGCCTAGCCCCTGACCCCAACCCTGACCCACTGCCTGGCCAAGCTGAATAGAACGCTTCCCTAGAATCCCTCTCCCTTGACCCCTGGAAGCATCTCTGCCTTTACAGTTCAGGTGAGCTGCAGACTTGACTTCTTCTTGTGCATCAGTTTCCCTGCCCACCTCCAGGAAGGATGGAGAGGAGGACCGTCATCCGGGCCCAGGACACAGAGACTCCTTTCCACGAGTCCCACCCTGGGCATAGAATTCCCACTCTTGCATCAGATAAGGTGACAGGGCTGAACCTGGGCACAGATTGACCCAACGCCACCTCGAATTTGTCCCTCTGTACCTCCCCCCAAGCTGACCCGTGGTCCCCTGTGTGCCTGGCTGTGTCTTTCAGACCCTCTGCATGTCTCCTTCTCTGCTCCCCTCGCCTCCCCCTCTCCCATCTCTCTCTCCCTCCTATGTCGCTGTGTTGTCAAGTATTTCCACCGTCAGCACTTGCCGAATCGAAAGTTCTTCCACTTGTGCAGCGAGCCGCGTGGGCAGGCTGGGTAATGTCTGTTTTACCCTCTCCGTAATGAATCCCATCTTCTTCTCTTCCCGGTGATGGTTATTGATTCTGTCTTGACACCTTGGTTTGTTTTCTGCCGGCTCCTGCCTTCCCTTCATCTTGCTGTGGCCATTTCTCCTCTCTTATCTGTAATTTCCTCTCTTGTTATGGCTTCCTCCCTTCTGGGCTGGCGTGGCACTGGCGCTGGGGGTTTTGTATAAACTTGGGACTACAGCTTTGTCGGCCCTTCTTTCTCTGACAAGCTGGGTTTGGGTGGTGGCCGGGAGCAGCTGAATGGTGACGGGAGAGGCAGACGAGAAGGCGGAGCTGGGCCCTCCTGGTGTTGGTTGTTCTAAAGCAGAGCTTGGACCAGGCTGCCCTCCCCTGCTCGGAAACCTCCTATAGCTCCCCTGGAGCCCCCCACAAAGGATGAGATGCTTAGCTGAGAGAGAAGACCTTTACACCGTCATTCTGACCTCCGTCCCCAGCCTCATCTCTCAGAACCTCAGACTTCACACTCCAGACACATCAGATCTGCTGCTTACGATTCCCTTCCACCCCCTAGCCTTTGAGCACGCTGTTCTCCTTGCCCATTTTCCCCTTCCCCACCTCTTGCTCAAGCCCCAACTCAAATGTTCTCACTTCTCAGAGGCCACCCCTGGCAGCCCCCTTCTCGAGGCTGAGTGAAATCTTCTCTCCACTGGGATCCCACAATTCTTTGCTTCAAAATGGTAGCTCTTTGCTTAGCTGGGTCATCCGGAACAAGCTGGATCGTGTTCCTCTAGCAAATACTCAGCAAAAGCATGTTGGGTAGAGATTAATGGAGTCTTCTGGGTCACTGCAAACACCACCCCCCCATCCCCCAGGGAGGGAGGTCTCAACGTGGCGGCAGTTTCAGCAGGCACTAAGTTTGCCGTGGCACAGACGTGGGCCATGGAAACTTAGCCAAGTCTGGAGCTGGGGTCGGGGCACACTGCCAGGCACCTTGACTCAGAGGCTCCCCAGGAACCAAGCAGGTCTCACCGTGGCTGGGCCCTAGAGCCAGTGGCAGTGCATGGTCAATGCTGAGCACTGTGCAACTTCCCCCCAGGATCTTGGCCATGGAGTGCAGAGCAGATGAACCAAAGGGATGGGACGAGGAAGGACTCAGACCCAGAGTCCCTGAAGTTAAGCCATGGACTTCCTCCATGTCCACTGTCCCACACAGGCTCAGGATCTCGGGGCCTGGAGTTGGCCCGCCTCCTTCCATTGCTCCTGCCCTCCCTCCAGGGCCCCCCCTTGGGGCTGGCTGTTCAGCAGCTCCTCCCTGGTGCTATTTAAGCAGCTGTTTCTAGCAGGCATTAGCATTCCATGCATTAACGAGTGCAGTGTTATGGAGAGTGGGCTTGTGATCACCCCAGGCAAGGGTTCACCTAGCCGGCAAAGGAGGCAGAATTTGGGGTCCATGAACCACCTTGGAGTATTTCAACCAGATCGGGAAAGGAAGAAGACATATTGCCTCTACTGCCCGCACTCGGACCCTTGTGGGTGGAGCTCCAGGAGCTTGTCTTGGTCCATGGACCCTAGGAGATGTGTGGTATGTGGCTGGAAACCTTGTGGGGTGGGGCTCATCACAGTATCAGAAGGACAAGACACGGGAAGGAAGCATTGATCATTTCCTGAGCCTGACTATATGTCCCGTACGGCCATCAAGGGCACACAGTGTGGTCAGGATACCCACTCTCTTTAGCAGATGAGGAAGCTGAGGCTGAGAGGGCAAGGTTATTTGCCCAATGTCACACAGCTAGCAAGTGACTCAGGTGGGATCCACTCCCAGATCTTCCAGATTCTGAGGTCAGAGCTCTTTCTGCCATCTCCATTCTGTGGGCTCCCCAGTCCTGGGAGAAGCCTTCATCCTGATGCCAGCCCTACCATAACCATTTTCTCTGCTTTGCTGTGATATCCAGATTCTAAGATGGCCCCACTGTTGCTCTTAGAATTAGGCCCTGGCACTGTCCCCTCCCATACTGAATCAGGCCACACCCTGTGCCCAGTGAAGCACACTGGGAATGGCGTGGGACTTTCAAGGTCAGGTCATGAAAGGCACCTCAATGTCTGCCTCGGTCTCTTGGCTTGCTTGCTCTGGGGTAAGCAGCCGCCGTACTAGGAGGTTATCAGTAGCCCCACGGAGAGCATGCGTAAGAGGAACAGACTTGCCAGCCAGGCGAGAGGCCCCTGGCCCCAGTCCAGCCTTCAGTTGACAGCAGCCCAGCAGCATCCTGCTGCAACCCCATGAGAGACCCTGACCCCCCCAGCCAGGCTGGTCCTGAGCACCAGACACTGGGAGAGGTGATAAATGATTAGTGTCATTTTAAGTCGCTATGTTTTGCAGTGACTTATTGCCTGGCAATAGATAACTAATACATCCGTCGTCCTCAGGACAAAGAGCACTAAGAGTGTTCAGAGCCTCCTACGCAGATTTCTCGGGCTGAGGGGTACATGGTCTTTGGTTTCTTCCCCTGAAAGGAGAACACACCCTGAGGTGAGCGCAAAGCCAGAGAGACCCTCTGCCCAGGCAGCCTTTTGTCCAGAGGCACTTTCCTCCTCTTAGAGAGGGACAAGGACCCATCCCTCCTGGAGAGCTCAGAAAAACACCCTGCGCACTGCCCCAGCTTTGGGGTGAGACCGGATGAAGGTGAGGCAGTCTCTCAGACCTCATCAGAAAATGTCTCTTTCCCTCGTTAATGAAGATAAATCCCAGTATCTGAGGAGGACACTGAATGGATACAAATGAACCGGCAGTACTATCAGATGGATGTGTCTTCTCAAGATCTGCAGCCGATGGCACGTGGATTCCTGTCTCCTGGGGACATACAGGCTGTAGTCCCTGGAGGGGTCCCAGAGAGCTCTGAGTGGCTCTTTCTTCTTGACAACTCTGGTGCCATCTTGAAGAGGATGGAGCCTCTCTGCCCTGGCTTCTAGCTGGAGCCTATGGGTGGTCTTGGGGGAGGGGGTGCGTCTTGTCCCCAGCATGAAACCAGACTCAAAGGCTGCAGGATGGGCTGGCACTCTGGCACACTGCCCGGTGTGCTGTTAGGTTTCCATAGACTCCACCAGGCAGACAAGGCCCACATCACTGCCTCTTCCTCTACAGTGGGGTCCAGATAAAGAAGACTTATTTTTAGGTTGGTATATTTTATTCTTATTTGCAAAGCTGCCTGAGAAAGAAACCCTCTGACTGGTTTATTACCTTCTGATTTGTTATTACCTCCTTTATCCCTCTGCCTTGATGCGTTGGCAGCATGTGTCTGTTGTGTGAAGGGTTACCCCACTCCGGGGTGGGGAGTAGGGGACACCTGGGTGCCTAGAGACCCTACCTCAGCTTGCAAGGGGAGCTCAGGCTATTTCTGGCTCTCGGGCTTTTCAGAACAAGGAGCTGGATGTTCCAGGGGACAAAAGGGTACCTGCCAGCTTCAGAGACCCCATCTCCCTTCATCTCAAGGAAGAGAGACACATTTTGTGCCTGTGCTCATCTATCAAATACCTCCACTGTGCACAGGCACGCTCTCCTGGCCCCGGCGCCCTCCTGCACGCTCGGTCCCCTGGCACTGTGCTCAGCATCTGGCTCCTTATTTACTCGGCCTGGTTTCTTTGCTTTCCCTGCACCCACCAACGTGCTGTTTATCCTCGTTCAGGCCCATCCTTGGACCAGGCTTGCCTCGCTAGCCATTCGCTCTTCCAAGGAACACGCCATGGCTGGCAGGAAGTCTGTTCCTTGATAACATTTTCCATCACTGTCTGCAAACACTCGGGTGCTCAGCAGACTGTCCTGGGAGAGGCAAAGGGAGCTGACTGCCCTGTTTTCCAGGATGTCCAGGGAAAGGCACCCCACCCTCCAGTCTTCTGTTGCCACTGTGGGTATCTCTGCAGTCCTGCCCGCCAGCAGGAGGCCGGAAGGGCCAAGCATGCGGCCTGGCACTGAGGGCTGAGCAGGGCCCTGGCTGTGGGGAAAATCCTGGCTTGCTCACTGCTGGTCTCAAGACCTCGGTTCATCCTCTGTGAAGCAAGTATTATCTGCTGCATAGAGGAGCAAGGCAAGGCACAGAAACAGCTAGGAAGCAGTGGCCTTGTGACAAAGATTAGCGGATGGTGAGACGAAGTCGCCCCTGACTGGAGCGGGTCCCCGTCTGCACAGAGAACCTGGCAAAGATGCCGGGAACTCTGCAGAAAAAGCGGCTCCCTTGAACAAAACAAGGAGCGGTAATAGCACCTCAGCTCAGGGCGGGGGTTGAATCTCTTACAGCGAATATCATCCCAAGACTTCTAGTTCCAGCCCCTCATTTACCAGCCAACAGCGGGTAGTGACTTGCCCAAGGTCACCCCACCCACCAGGGGAACCCACGTCCCTGACTTTACCGCTTGGCTTATTCAGGCTTCATCTGCCCAATTCACAGGCAGACAAACCAAGGCTAGTAGAGGCAGGGCCACTCCTCAGAGACCCCATCAGCAGAAGCGAAATGAAGGCTGAGCCCCTCCAAAGCCAGAGTGCATCCCCAGACTACTTTCTGGAGGCCCCTCCCACACCAAGCAGCCCGGCTCAAAGATGGGGGTCTCTAAGAAGTCATCCACATCTGGGAATGTCCCCAGAAGAAAGCCATTCGCAGCCCTTTCACTTTCTTCCCTCACTGAATGCCGCGTGCAGTTTCCCTAAGAGTCTATGCCTGTCATGCAGAATCCATCTCCTCCTGCAGGTGCGGGGAAAAGGAGGTGATGGGTGTGGTGGAGCTGCAGGTCAGCGGAGGGGATGCAGAGAAGGGATCCTGGCAGGAGCAGGAATGTGCCTCCACCAAGCTGTTCTGGGAGAGGCAGAATCCAGGGGGCCTGGGGAGGAGGTGGTGACTCCCCCTACCCCCCTTCCTCCAACAGCACTAGATGTGCCAGCACCCAGCATCTTGGGGCTCCCGGGAAGGGCCTCTTGCACATGAAAGAGATGGGAAAGTACTCCCAGCTGCATCTGGGAATTGGATTGGGAAGCTGGGCAGGAGTGGGGCGGTGGGGGGAGGGATAGAGATTGAAGCCAGGGAGACACCATGCCCGTCTCTGGTTCTGGACTGGGAGAGACACAGGCACCTTGGACTCCCAAAGCTGCAGCATTTGGGACAGAGCACAGCGTGTTGTCACTGCCCTCAAGCCCAGGCAAATCCCTGAGACGCCTAATGGTGATCGGCCCTGGGTACGGTGCCTCCTGTGCCCTGCCACCAGCCCCCTTGGCCTTGTGGGGGTGAGCAGGACACACTGCAGGCCCTTTTGCAAGTGAGGACACTAAAGTCCAAGATGGCAATATGGCTTCCCCAAGGTCACCTAGATATTCGTGCCTTTTCTAATTATTATCACGATTCCCCTCCAATTTCATAAACAACTGGAGGAGGCTTGTAATAAAATATATGCTCATAATAAAGTGCTTCGGATTTATGTTTTTCTACAGATATGTGGTTGTTCCCTGTGTGCCTGGTGGTGTTCTAGACTGAAGTGGGAACGAAGAAAGATAGACACCTCCCCCCTCCATTCTCATGGAGCTTATGATCTTGCACCGTATAACCTTGTGATAAGGGCTCTGAAGGAGATGAGGGTGAGCCATCTTAACCACAGGACGCACGACTCAGAGAGGTGTCTAGGGAAGCCTGCCCTAAGGAGGCAGCATTCAAGCAGGTACAAAGGTCTTAAGCAAACTTGAGTTTGGTGTGTTCACATCCCACGCAGAGAGGGCCAGTGCTGCCCCAGTGGAGAGAGCAACGCAAGGTGAGAGAGCACGGAAGGGCCCCCTCGGAGGCCTCCGAGGGAAGGAGTTAGAGTAAACTCTAGCAGGATAGAAGCCACTAAGGGGTTGTGATGGGGTGAGTGGCATGACCCCTGCACCTCTTAGAAGGATCCTCAGGCTGCCTTGGGGAGAATGGGCTGTCTAGAGAAAGAATGGAAGCAGCTTCTGTTGTCCAGATGAGAGATGGTGATGATCAGACCAAGACTGGCAGGTAAGCCGAAAGAGGAAATCAAAAGAGGGGTGAGAGAGGGAGGTGAGGCAGAGCACTCAACTGGAGTTCCGAGTGCGGTTCTGACCGGACCTGACCCTGAGCCCTGGCTGCCTGGCCAGCGAATGGTGATGCTCGGGGGAGAACAAGATGGCGGTCTTGGAGGGCCTGGGTTCCTACAGAGGAAGGGCTGGGGAGAGAACACAAGGAGAACGCTCACAGCAGCAGCCCCTGGACCACAACTCAAATGCGGGGACCACGAGCAGAAGAGACCCTGCCGGAGAGAAGCCATTGACCGGGGCCAGCCAACGCGGGCCACCCCGTGGGTGCTCCTCCAGAGATCAGAGCTTTGATCACCTGTTGCTGAAGAATAACTCAATTCTGCATCACAAGAAGGACCTGAGAAGCATGATAGAAAGCAAGATGACACGCAGGCACCACCTCCACATCCACACCCGTGCAGACATTACCGATCAATGGTGCCAGTCTTGCCGCCGAGCCCGGACTCAGCAGGTTGTCTTTCTCAACACAGGCCACCAGCCAGCCATCCCCACTCGCCTGTGACGGCACACAATTGACCTCCTCATCACTGAGCCCCATGCAGAGAAATGAGCCCCAAGCTTGGCGTCCAGGAGACTTGGGGCTCAGCTCTGCTTTGTCCGGGGACAATTTATTTATTTAGCCTCTTTGCGTCTCAGTTTCCTACCTGCTGACGTGAATTCTTCTTCCTGCACTGCAGAACTGCAGAGAGGACTAAATTCATGTATGAAAACTGTTAGCCTGGTGTCCAGTAAAGGGAGGCAATCAGTGTGAAAAAGAAAAAAAAAGATAGCCCCCTCTCTGCTCTACCCACATTTCTCCCCCCTAAGTGTGTGTGCCCACAGACACACACACACACACACACACACACTCTCATATTCACATACACACCTACCTACAACACGCGCACACTCACACTCAAGGCATAAGAGGATAGAAAAGTTTATCCTACCAGCTGGTACTGGAATTGATCTTAGGGAAGGACATCTCTTTTGTTCAGGAAATTACCTTGATAAGTCTCTAAGGATATGGATTAACAGAAGTCAAGGAAACAAAAAGACAGCTGAGCAGTTCTGTATTAAAATTGAGGCAAAATTCAGGGGCAGCAGAAAATACAATAGCCCAGTGGTGTGGAGTGGGCAAGGCCTGTTTTAAGAATAAATATGTCAAATATTCAACATGAAGCTGTTTGCATTTCTGAGATATAAAACCTCTGTCTCCAAAAGAGTACACACTACAAGATTCCATGTATAGAAAACTCTAGGAAATGCACCGCAAACCTTGTGACCGGAAGCAGATGAGTGGTTGCCCGTGGCCTGGGGACAGGAGGTGGGGGGAGGCACCCTTGAGGTGGGGGGGGCTTGCTTACTATCTTTACTCTGCTGATCATTTCAAAACCTAACCAACTGAACACTTTAAATATGTATGGTTTCTTGTGTGTTAAAGACACTTCAATAAGCTGTTCAAATGTTTTAGAAGTCATGTATACCAATTTGATCCAATTATTTTGATCTCTCTTGCTTTTAGATGTCCTAACTTCCCTTCCCTTTCAACAGGTGCTCACCCCTCCCCCCCTCCCAGGACATCTTTTCCTGTCTCCCCACACTTCCGTCAAGGTGGGAATGCCTTGGGTGAGGGGTCTTGGGGTGGAATTGGAAGGCAGGAACTGCATCCTTCATCTGAGCAGAAGCTGCAGAAAACCGGGACACTGTGTGGGGGGTGGGAAGCATAGCCTAAACCAGGCAAATTCAGCAGAAACCTGAGTTCTGAGCTGTTCATGGGGACCCAGACCCACCTCTGGAAATTCCTTTTTTTTTAATGTTTACTTATTTATTTTTGAGAAAGAGAGAACACGCACACAAGCTGGGAAGGGGCATAGAGAGAGGAAGACACGGAATCTGAAGCAGGCTCCAGGCTTCAAGCTGTCAGCACAGAGCCCAACCTGGGGGCTCAAACCCACGAAGCATGAGATCATGACCTGAGCCAAAGTTGGATGCTCAACTAACAGAGCCACCCAGGGTCCTCCCCGCCCAGTGCCCAAGCCCCTGGAAATTCTTAGAAGTCTCAGGAGAGAGCACTACCTTTATAGGATGTGCAACCTGGGTCCAGGCCAGTGTCACAGACCTTCAGGCACAGGGAGGTCCCTGTTGGCACTTGTGTGCCTCACGCAGATAGAAGCACCTGCAGTTACCCAAAGCACCCTCTCTGGCCAACCCCCTTTACACCGCATTGCAAAGCGAGGCCCCCATCGTGGGGCTGTGAGCAGAACTCTGGGGAGCTGGGACAGTTCCTGACTGAGCTCCATTTCCTCTATAGACAAACTTATCAAACACAGGGAAGATTGGGGCATAGAAGCGGGGCTGGCCCCTTGGCAGATTCATGTGCACCAAGCACCTCATCTTTGGTGCTGGTCCATCTGAAGGAGCCTCATAACACACCCTGTCAATATCCCATCTGAGCTGCTGCAATGACCCCAGAAACACAGGTTTCCCTGGAGGGTGAGCCCATGAAGCTGCCTTTAGGCCCCTCTGCTCTGCAAGGTGCTCTCCTCCAGACACACAGGCTTCTCCACCCTTCTCCTCTCTCCCTCGCCTCCTCCCTTGCCCACCCAACACCACACCACATCACCACTCTGGGGGCACCACAGCAGAAACCAAATCAGCTGCTCCTTCCGAGGGGATAATCAAAGTGCAGTGTCTCTGGAGAGGACCCAGCTCCCTGGAGCAAGTCTTTAATTTCAAGCTGACAAGGCCTGGAGCATGTGCCGTGGGCTCTCCGATAGGCAAGATGGATGGGTGGCGAGGGAGCCCAGCTGGTGAGCAGGAGCAGGAGGAGGGCAGGGGGGCTGAAATGGGGTGGGGGTGGGGGTGGGGGCAGGCAAGAAGCTTTCCAGGCAGGCCAAGGGGACTCTGGGCTCTGGAGGTCTGTGCTATCTGCAAACCCAAGCTGTGGGCATTCTCTCTTGCCATCCAGAGAGAGGTCAAAAGCGGATGCAGCCCCTGCTCATCCCCCCACCAGGCATGTGGAGCAGAACGAAACCCTGTAGGGCAAGCCTCCTGCCTAGTAGGGTCACAAAGCAAGCAGAGGACAGCGATCACCCTAAATCCAGAGTTGGGTGGGGCTTTGACCATCCCAGTGCTCCCGATCCCAAATGGCAGGACTTCCCTGGGAGCAAGGACAGCCTGGCCTTTGACACCGTGATCCTGAGACCCTGCAGGACACCTTCGTGTGCTTGGAAGCAGGTGTCCCTAGGAGGCTCTTGTCATCATCCTGTCATTAAGAGAAAACATGCCCAGAGAGGTCAAGAATCCTGCTCAAGATTGGCAGTGAAACCAAGAGTGGAGGAGAGTAGGCTTTGGCATCCCAAGGCCTTGGCGAGGCCTCAATTTCAAAACAGACACAGAAACCACAGCCATAGAACTCACTGGAGGACACCTGAGCCACACAGAGCCGCAGCAGCTGCATGAGCCACGAGATCCTGGCCAGCCCAGCGACTCTGTGGGTCCAGCCCATGCCTCAGCAGCAGGACAGCTGACCTCCTGTGCCCAGCTTCCAAAGAGCCGGAATAATGAATGACAGCCAGCAAGCCCACAGTCTTCTTTATGGCTCTCTAAGCCCTTGGACCAGTGCTCCAGCCATTGGCTCTTGCCACGCTGTGTCAGGCTGGGGACTGGGAGGGTACCTGTGGGCAGATGACCAAGACCAGGATGGGAGGCAGCTGCCTGGGGAGACAGCTCCCCTCCTCTCCCCTCCCCTCCCCTCCCCTCCCCTCTTCTCCCCCTTCCCTTTTCTTCCCTCCCCTCCCCTTTCCTCCTTTTCCCTTCTCTCCCCTCCCCTCTCCTCCCTTTCCCTTCTCTCCTCTCCCTTTCCCTCCCCTTCCCTTCTCCCCTTCCTCTCCCCTCCCCTCCCCTCCCTTCCCCTCCTCTTCCCTCCCCTCTCCTCCTCTTCCCTTCCCTTCCCTTCCTGTTGCCTCACCCACCAGTGCTGGGCCCAGGCTTCATGCCCCCAAAACCAAGAACTAGACAGCAGCCCCTTTAGGAAACTTTCCTCTTCCTGAGTCTCGCATGTGCTCCATGCTCCTATTCCACATCATTTGGGTTTCCTTTTCTTTCTACCACTTAACAGTGCTGGGTACAGTGCCTGGCCCCTACTGGGTGCTCCGGGATTGCTGAGTAAATGAAGTTTGATGGATGTATGAATCAGAATGACTACAGTCTGCCGCCTTTGAGCCTAGATCTGCCTTCAGCTCTGTGTATAACAAGATGTGGGCACTACGCAACAGATGGGAATCTAATAGGGACTGTGTAGACCCAACATGTCTATGTTGAAGCCCTAAGCTCCCAGTGATAGTATTCAGAAGCGGGTCATTTGAGAGGTGATTAGGTTTGGACGAGTCATAAGGGTGGGGTTCTCGTGATGGGGTTTGTGTCCTTATAAGAAAAGATCAGCGCTCCCCCTCTCCCCACCCCTCTCTTTCTGCCAGGTGAGAACACAGCAAGGAAGTGTCAGTCTGCAAACCAAGAAGTGGGCTCTCACCAGGAACTGAATCTGCCAGCACCTTGATCTTGGACTTCTAGCTCCCAGAACTGTTAGAAATAAATGTTTGTTTTTTAAATCATCCACATGTAGTACTTTGCTATGGCACCTAAGACACAGAAAAAAGGGATACCTCCCCCAAATGCCTGTGACACAGCCCAGAGCCATATCACTGAGACCTTAACCTTGCCCGTGAGCAGAGCCGGGACTGCAGAGGCAAAACTGTGCTGGGCCACCCTGCTCTTTACCAGCTCTGCGACCTCAGGCAAGGGTTGGAATCAGAGCAGGCCAGGGATGGTATTCATGAGAAGTCAGTTTCTCTATCTGTGAAATAGAGACAGGAGCCCCCACTCAGCCTTTTCAGGGGTCCTGTGAGTGGGGCTCCTTGGGGTGATGGAAGAACTGGCCCTGGCAGTGCCCAGTGACGCACCCCAGTGCATTTTTCCATCCATCGTCCCCACCCACTCACATTCCTTAGAGCTAAGAATCCACCGATCCTCCACAGCATGTTGGGGCCCGTCCACTTGCTTACTCGGACAGCTCTGGGAGCCTGTCTTGTCTCCTGGCTGTACTAGAAAGTCCTGCAGGGCCATTTTAGTCCATCTCTGTGTCCCTCTCTAGAGTCTAGGACATGATCAACCCCTGCTCTCCTGCGTGACCCAGCTGTGCCCCATTTGGAGAGGGGGCCGACCTTTGTAAGGAAACCCCCTGAGGGCCACCCAGGAGCATCAGAGCAATGGAAGAGGGCCTGGAGTGGGTCCTCAGGGGGCTCTTCCTGGGCCTCCCACTCTCTGCTGCAGCCTGAGCCCTCAGGCCAGGACACCTGCCCTTCACCGCAGGACACTCCCTCCATCCTGGGTCCTGCCTGAGTGGAAGAAGTGATGACTTCACGTCTTAGTGACATCAGCACCCCCCCGAACCCCCCCGCACCTCCCCCCCTCCCCCCGCAAAGAAACCCAGCTGCCCTTTATCCTGTGCCCACCTGCAGCCGGCACCGCAGTCCCTAGGGAGCCAGGTAGGGGTAGGATCTGGCCCGGCTCCTGCCTCTTGCCTCCTTCCCCAGTCTTTAATATTCATGAGCACTCCTAGCAGGGGAGCTAAAAATGTTCCGCTCCTAAATCTAACTGCTTTATGGAAGCCTAATTAAATTCTTTCGTGGAAGGGGAAGAAAAGTGACCTTCAAAACTGCCAAAGCTGTTCGGAATGGTCCTGTGAGTGGGGACCCTTGCCCCTTCCCCCCCACCTCACTCCCCTTTCCCCTGGAGATGAAAATCTCTGCCTCTCCCCTGGGCTAAGGGTCCAGGGGATGTGCTGGGGTGGGTGCTCCATGCATTGGCAAGACTTCCTGTCAGAGCAACCCACACAGGCAAGGGCAGTGATGGTGGTCCCTCTGGTGACCCGATGACCTGAGGCCTAGGTAGAAACTGCCGTCACAGCCAGTGGGTGGGGTTGGGAGAAGATATATGGCTGTGGGGAGGGGGTGGCTGTGGTGGAGAGAGAGTGACAGACCCCCACCCCCACCCCAAGAGGGGCTTCCACAGACCCTGGGATATGCACAGGCTCCGGGAATGTCAGGCTTCCTCCTTCCCTGGGCTACCTCGTCGCTGCATCAACCAGGAAAGGCCCAGACAGCACAGGGATAGACCAGTCTTTGGCAAACCTGAACCGGAGAGCTTGGGATTGAAGCTCCTTTCCGGTTGCGTCTCCAGGTTACTAAGGATGAGCAGTCACTTCCCCAGAAGCCAATGGAGGAAATTGCCCCTCTATGAGGGCCCCTGAATAGAGGGGGGCAAAAGGGTCTGAATCCCCCGCACTCTTCCCTGGGGCCTGAGAAGGGTCCCTCCTCCTGAGAAGGTGGGCAAGATGGGAGCAGGGAGGGGACGAGGCTGTGAACCTTTGAGCCCCTCAGCTGTGCAGTGTCAGGATTCACTAGCGCTTTGGGACTGGCTCAGACACAGGTAAGTTCTAGAGGGAGCCCCCTGCCTAATGTGTAGGAGGCTGGCCGAGTCCCTCAAGCACGGAGCGAGGGGGTCCTCAGAGGTCCAGGGCGCCACGACCCAGTAGCCGCAGTGTCCAGGGCTCTCAGAGGGCCCAATTAATAGAGGCCGAGTGAACCTGAAGGATGGAGCATGCCTGATGGCCCAAAACGGAGGTGGGATCTGAGGGACCAGCTGGGTTCTCTTCCGCTTTGGGAGGAGGTCATTTGTATCTGATCCAAGGTTGCCTTTGGATGCTGCCAGAAAGTGATCCAAGAAAATGTCACAGTCCAAAGTGTGATGATTGGCAGCTGGCAAGAGCCTGGGGGACACACCCAACCCTAGCCCACACCCAAGCGGAGGCTAGAAAGTCAAGCCTGCAGGCAGTCTACGAGGTCAAGGCCCTGCCATCCACCCCAGAAGGCCAGAGAGGACAGCACATCCTCCCCTTATGGCCCATCCTGCCACCACTGCCCCTCTCCCACTCATCCCTGACTTCTCAATCCCATCCCCCTCACTCTACCCAAATCGTCTCTGCTGCAGGGTGTGGCTTCATGAGGGCGAAGTTCCCAGGCCAGCCCATGGCATTCTCCCCCTGCCCTGACTCCCAGTCTGGCCAGATCATTCATTCAACCTCTGACTCCCGCATGGGTGTGACTCTTGACTCCCCAACTAGGTGATGACCTGCCAAGAGGCCAATATTCACACTTTACTCGCCTTTGGGAGCTCTCCGCATGCCTTTAGAAGATTCCAGCGCTTCATGGAGAATGCACAAATATGTGGTTGGATATAGGAAAATGCATGCATAAAGGAGGACAGGTGCTCATTCAACAAACACTTATTCAGGGCTGTATGCCAGACCCTGAGGGATAGGGAGGCGTAGGACATTAAAACAGACTGGACCCCACGCTCACGAACCCGCAGTCCAAAGGAACACAGGAGTGTGTCCTTGATGGGTTAAGTGAGCACGTAGAGAGCAGGTAAACAGGTGACCAGACAGTGAACAGACATTCAGGCTTTTGAGGGTCCCACCGGTGCTCCCCGGACAGAGGGGCGCCTCACCCATTTGTATCCCCCGCAATCCAACTCTCCCTCCCTTGGGCTCCCAGGGAGCTGGCTGTCCCCAAGGTGAGTGTTCAGACTTCCTCCTCCGCCCTTGCCTCCACCACCGGGTCTATTTCAGTGTCTCTGCACCACACAGGCTGACGCCTTCCTCTGCTCACAGCTGCTGCCTTTCCCATTCTGCCTTTCGAGGCCTGGAATCAAGTGGGAACGCACAGTGCCACCCCCGGCACCGCCATCTTGGGCTGAGACCCAGCCAAGTCAGGCCTGCTCGCGAGGATGAACCAGGGCACCAAGCAGCTGCCGCTGAGAGCCAGATCAGAGCACCAGTTAGTGGCCAACCCGACTGGCCTGGGGTGGCTGCCCCTCAGAGCAGGGCATGGGGAGGAGGCTCCTGAAAGAGGCAGGCCCTGTGCCCCTCACTCAGGCGGGGACCAATGAACTGCTGGCCTCCAGTGGGGTCCTTAGGACATCCCCGGAGATGGCCTAACAACAGCCCAAATGTTAAAGCATGTCATTCTCAAAAATCTAAACAAATGACCATTTGATGGCAAAAATGGTAAATAGTTTTTATTAAAATACATTTAATATTGGAACAAATCTTTTGAGTCTCACGGACCTGGGCTTGTCTTGATATTGCTGCCACTGTGTCATTTAGTCTCTCCAGGCTGCCATGCCGACGCAGACGACGTTAGGTTTAGCCTCCCTACCTTTCCCGGTAGGTGCTCTGGTGCATGTTGTGTGCATTTTATGCGCTTGGGTGGGAAACGGGGGTATTGAGCTAGGGTTCCATGTTTTATGCAAATATTTTAAATATAACTGTGTAGCTTTGAGCCATGTGGAAAGAAGAAGTGATTTGGAGTTGACCTAGGATCCCACGCCAAGACCGTGGCCTTAGACAAGTCAATCTCTGAGTCTCTGCTTGCATCGATGGGTATTGTCAAAGAGCGATGCTGCCCAGACTCCCTCTCCCAGAACCAGGCCTTCAGTCCCTCCCGCTGCCTGGACACTGCCTGCTCATGGCTGCGCCTGAGTCCCGTACCAGGAATGTCCTTGACAGGAAGGAGCTGCCCTCCCCGAGGTTAGGCACCTTCCCCAGAGGCAGCCTGCAAACAAAGACTGGTCCATGTGGGGTACAGAGGGACCACCCCCTTCCCCACTCGAGAAAACTCTGAAGGACCATCTCAGCTCAGCACCGGGCTTGGCTCAGCTCTTATTGGAGACACGTCATAGTCACCTTCTTCTCCTTCCCCATCCTCCTTCCCTCACTGCCTTACAGGTGCTGGTCTCTGGGAGTGCTCCCCAGATATCCTCCTGAGCCCTCATCCCTGCCTCGGAGTCTTTTTCCCAGGGACCAAAGGGAGTACCCACGTCGTAGTCGGTTAAACGTGATAAGGTAAGCACAGTGCTTAGCACAGCGCCTGGCATACAGTGAGGCCTCTGGTCATGACAGCCGTTATCATTTTCCGTGGAGGTCACTGCTTCCCAGTGCTGGCTGAACCTCAAAATCAGCTCAGAAGCTTGGGAAGAAAAGGTCCAGATGCCCAGGCCACTTCCTCAGAGATCTTGATTCAGTGGGGCTGAAAGCAGGCCCAGATTTCTGTGATTTCAGAAGTCCCACAAATGTTCTGATGGACAGCCAGGGCCAGCATGCCCTGACCTTGGTCATCTTTCTCTATCACCATCGCCTCTTAATTTACAGGCAAGCACCATAGATTCATGTCCAGCCAGGTGGCCAGTCCAAGGGCAGACAGGTACTTAGTTGCCCAGATAGGGCTCACCTCCCTAATCCAGACTCATTCTGGGGGTCATGCCTGGGGGAGTGTCTTTGATTTCAGCTCTCCAACAGAACCTCAAGGTAACTCTATTTCCCAATAGATCCTCCCCCCCCCACCCCCCCACCCCCGCCGAACGGGTGCTACAAAGGCAGTATACAATCAAGCACTCTGAGCACCCAGCAGAGTCCTCATTGTCGTGTAGTCATCAAGGAGGCCTTCAGGGAGGAGGTGGGCCCTGAACCAGGCTCGCACGGATGGTGAGGCTTTGGACCCGGAGCAGGAAGGAAGGATGCCAGCCCCCAGGACTGGTCACCTCATTCTGAGGTCAGCCAGTTTCTAAGGAAACCAGTCCTGATCTGTATTCTCATCGTCCTTCCAGCAAGAGTGAGGGATCTCAGGGGCTCTCGGACTCACTGACCAGCAGGCGAGGATTACCCAGGTTTTAGGAAAGCATATTTCGGTCTAAAGATTCAAACTTGGGTGAGGGTTTGTTTTAAAATCTGACTGCTCTGTGCTTCAGTAGGCCTGCTTCTCCCGAAAGTGCTCAAGTCTCACATGCCACGGAGCGATGTGGTATAGGCGGGGGCAGAGACTGGAACCTGCGTTCACCCTTGTAAGCTGTGTGACCTTGCCCAGGTTACTTAACCTCTCTGAGCCTCTATTTGTTCAACTTTCAAATGAGGACAACGAAGCTTGCCTCCCGTCCTCTCTCATGGTTATGAAGAGGATCCAAAGCTGTGCGATTGCAAGTGCACGAGGCAGAGCAGGCTACAGTTATGAGCTGTGACTCTTTTCAACACCTCTCTTTGTGAATTCAGAATGCAGAAGCCCGGGGAAGTTCCCGCCATTGCCCAGGACCCTACAGTGAGTCATATGGGAGCAGAGGCAAGACCAAAGTCCTCCCAAATTCTACCCTAATGCTTTCTCCAATACAGCGCCACAGCCCTTCCTCAAATCTTTCTTCCTTCCCTAATTTCTTAGGCACTGCAGGAAACTGTACATTCTCACCTTGCCCTAAATTTGTAGTCTTTGATGCCTTGTAATCTTTTGATCCCCGCCACAGCAGCCTGCCCGCCTGCACCCTTCCTGCCTCTCGAGGGTCTTCTGCCTACACTCTGGTCGCTTCGGACATCCTAACCCAGCTGGGGACCAGCCTACCCTTTACCCCTCCCCCCCCCCCGCCCCTGGGGAGGCGATTATGACTCTTCCTTCGTGGGCTTTCCAGCCTCCCACTTACAACAGGGGGAAATGTCACCTGCTGACTCCTTCACAGAGAGGCACTTAATTAGGCACTTGGGATACACAGTCCAAAGGCAATTCATAACAGAGCCCTGCTCATTGCTGGGCAGTGCCAGGGAGCACGTTGAGGCTGTGATGGCAGGACACAGCCTCTGGCGGAGGCTGGGCTGGAGGACTGGACTCCAGCTTCCTGACCTCGGCTTGTCCTCATCTCTGCCTCAAATCAACCAAATACCCCCAGAAATTTCCTGCTGCCCCCTGCCAACCTCCAGGTCTCCAGTGCCAAGCCCTCGGGGGCCTCCCTGCTCCCCACCCATGCCCCGTTCCTCTCCCCAGCCTTGCTGCCTTCTCCCCCGTGGAGTCTCTTCCAGGTCCAACTGCCCAGCTCAGGCCCTCGATGCTAGGAGACCGGTCACGTCCACCACCCCATGTGCGGCGTGAGCCAAACTAATCAATGGCAGAGCTGTAGATTAAGGGGCCCGGCCCAAGGCCATCCATCACTGTCGTTTACACGGGCCTGTCAGCCTGCAAATGGAAAAGGAGATGATGTGAAACAACCCATCTGCAGGTTTTTAACGCTCTTTACAAATTGCTGTGGTGAATAACTTGTTGCCTGTATTTATCCCTTTTCAAATTGTCTCTTAGCTACAGTCATCCGTCTTCATTCTACACCCTGATGGCGCGTGCACTGCCAGTTGGGCAGCCTCATTATTTCCCTGGCACTGCTGCCTGGAAGAGGAAGGGGAAGTAGGCATGGAGGGGAGAGAGGGAGCAGGGCAGCGAGAGGGGAGAGGAGACCACTGGGTCTGCCCTGGCCAAGCACCTAGTGGCTAGGAGCCTTTCCCCCAGGGGCCTCCGTTCCGGTTCCTGGGGGGTGGAGGGGGGAACACGAGCCTGCCCCTGATCCGGGAGCTTGAGAGCAGGCACCACCCTCTGCAGACCAGGCCCCACACATGCTCAGGCTGCCAAGCTTGGTGTCAGACTCTACACACCAGAGACCGTGGCCACACACCCTCCCAATTCCCAAGGACAGTCCCCCTGCGAGATAGTTATAAAGCATCATCTGGAGCCTTGATTTCGTGTGTCCCCATCCTCATCCCCCACGTCAAGACTTGCCACTTCTGTGTCTCCACTGACAACTGTCCTCCTGTGCTGGGTCTCACCGCCCTAAGGCTGGCTGGCGTTCCTTCCTCCCCCGCTCAAGGCCATGGCCTCCCACTGGTTGGTCTCCCTTCCAGCCCAACTCTCAGCAGAAAACTGACACTTCATCTAGAGGCCACATTATTTCCTCACTCCGCCAGTACTTGTCAGTGATCCGAGTGCCCCCAGCAGAGGAATCACTTAGCCACCCCGAGACTGCATCAGCAGGGCAGAAGGCTGCATTTTAAACAAATTTCCCAGCTGCTTGGCGCCCACTGCAAAGGTGGAGGATGAGACCCTAAGATCCACTTGACACCTGAAGCACAGAGAAGTGCTGTGATCTGCCCCAGGTCACACAGCGAGACAGCACTGGACCGGAGGAGCAATCCAGTGCTCTTCCTGCTGTACTGCAGGGAAATCCTTGTGTTGGGAATAGTAGCTGTCTCTGCGCTTATCTCTCTGACACAAACATAAACCCTTGAGGTCAGGCCAATGTCCCAGGCACCTCTGTGTCCATCCATGCTCCTCTAGGCTCAGCACAGAGCTTGGTGTGTTTTGGGTGAGCCAGAGAAATGAAGAGGCCAAGCCCCATGTTCCAGTCTTGCTCCAGGGAAGGAACCCCATGCAGGTGGCTGAGCACAGAAGACCCCCTTTCGGGGCTCAGAGCTCCGCCCCTCTTGTCGACGAGCTACAGACCAAACCGAAATCCACCTTGCTGTCAAGCGCTGTGTTTCTAACACTGCATCCAATATTTCCGCTCTGTCTTCCGCAGCAGACCTTTAAATATTTGAAAACAGCTGTCAGGATCCACTTAGATGTTCTCTCTTCCAGGTTTCAGGTCCCCAGCTCCCTCAACCACGGCTCATGTGGCGTGGTGTGTAGACCATGGGGCATCCCTGCCCCCCTTGCTCCAAATGCCATCCCATTTGTCACCATCTTCGCTCAACTGTGGCTCCCGGGATGAAATGCAATGCTCCAGATGTGGTCTGGCCACTGCCAAGCGCAGAGGCACACGCCATGATCTCCCCTCTTCTGGGCTCCGTGCTTCGATTAATACAGTCCAAGATTACATTAGCTCTCCCGGCAGCTTCCCTCCACTGTTGGCTCACTTGCATTTTGCCTGCTAATCCGTCTAACTCTATTACTGTCTAATCCACAACTCTCCATCTTGTCCCTGAGGATTACATCAAAGTCTTTACAAAAGGCCTTGCTGGAATCCACATATGTGATGTCCATAGCACGTGGTATACCTACCAGTCTAGAAAACCTATCAGCCTAGAGAAAGGAGGTTGTATGGACCGGACTTGTGCTTGGTGAACCCAGGGTGATTCCTAGTGATCTCTCCCTTTTTTTTTTTCTTTTCTCCTATGGGCTGATGAACCATCCAGTCAGTAATTTTTACTCAGTGCCCTCTACAGAGCTTTCTTCACCCAAGGTGCTTGCTCAGTGTCTGGACTGAGCAACTGTGACAGGCTGCCTGATTGATTATGCGTGTTGTGGGGTTTATGGTAGTGAGCAGAGGCTGCCTGGGGAAAAAGCAGAGAGGCAAGCAAGCCTAAATACCACAAACTCAGGAATGCCCAGGGAGGTTGTAAATAGCTTGACAGAGGGATTTTTGAGTCTCTGGGTAGGAAAATTTATTAACAATGCTTAATGTATTTCACTCTCCCTGCACAATGTTTGATTCAGAGAAAATATGAAAACATCACTGCCAAACCATTTCCTTTCTCCTATAATTAGGTACTCTGGATTTTTAGTATCATTTGTGTGTGTGTGTGTGTGTGTGTGTGTGTGTGTGTGTGTGTTTGTTTCTTCTGATTTCCACAGGCTATTTTTAGACAGATCATGACTTACTTTTTGAAAGGCATAAAAGAAAAAGTCGTTTTCCCCAGCAATCAAATGTACCCGTCCTCTGGGTGATGCACATTTAGGTAAGTCACAGCTGGGTAAGGGACCGCAGGGCCTGGGGGAGCACAAGGGAGGAGGCCCCCTGCTGTGGGAGTGGAGGGTGGGGAGGGAGGCTTCGCACACAGTGACCTCCAGCCCCTGGCCACCCCACTGAGTAACCCCTTTCTTCCTCCAAGAGAGAGACGGATGCAGGTTCTCAGAGAGACATGCTGGTGGCCAGGAGCCACAGCTGGCTCCAGAAAAGGAAGAAATGACCATGAGCTGCCAGCCGTGGGAGGGGCTGCCCTGCAAAGCAGTGAGCTCCCCATCTCTAGAAGGGTTCACGCTGAGTCGGAGAACCACCTCAGGGTTCAAGGCCCTTTCTGATGCTGACAGTGTGAAATCTGCCAGGGAGGCTGCTGGGTGAGTTCCAGGGCTGGAAGGGAAACTGAGCCGCAACATCCGGGGATCTTCCAACATCAGGACTTTAGGGTGGGGGAGCCACGAGCAGCCGCATCTGCATGTGTCCCCCACACGGAGGCAAGGTGGGAGTGCCAAGTGCACTCGCCTCCTCCGTTCCGCCTTCCTGGAGTGATCCCTCCGGGAGACAGGAGTCCTTGAACACTCCCCCGTCGCTGCCAAGGTAACATCCACACTCTCCCTGCCTGCCTTCCATGGAAGAAGGCTTTGAACGCAATTTACTAGCTGGTCACGGATTCAGTGTCTACTTCCTTTAAGTACTCACAGCCTTACAGTGACTCTTGTAGTCACTAGTTCTTCTCTCTGGGAATTGACGATCTAAGATCAGCCTGCAGAAAGTAATACGCACGTACAGAACATACTGCCGCACAGCACCACACAAACCCGGAACAATTCCGTGCCCCCGGATGTGACAGGGGGAGCGCGTGTGTGTGAACGTACACACGTGCCCAGCTGCGTATGTGTGTGTGCAAGGGAGGGGAAGGTATCAGATCTACTTTGGATCATGTCAAAATTACACGTGTCCACCAAGAGCTGCTGTCTACCTTTTCCCATCACTACAACATTTAAGAATCAGCCCCTTGTAGGGCCAGTGTTACAGATGGGGGGCGCTGAGAAAGGTTGGGAACCAGTGGTAGAACTTTTCAGTTTTCTTTTCTTTTTTTAAAGTTTATTTATTTATTTTTGAGAGTCAGAAAGAGAGAGTAGGGGAAGAACAGAGAGAGAGGGAGACCGAGAATCCCAAGAAGGCTCCACACTGTCAGGACAGAGCCTGATGCAGGGCTTGAACTCACAAACTGTGAGACCATGACCTGAGCGGAAATCAAGAGTCAGATGCTTCACTGACTGAGCCACCCAGGTGCCCCAGAACTTCTCAGTTTTCAAAGCCCTTCCTCATCCATTATTCTCGATTGTCCACTCGCTCACCAAATATTTATTCAGCACCTGCATTGCTCCAGGCACTATGCCAGGCATTGGGAGCGCAGGGTGTCCAAAACCTCACAGTGCCTGGGCTCATGAAGCTCACAGCCTAGTGAAGACAGGTATGAACATACAGAAAAGGGTGTATTTACAAGTCCACTCAGGTACGGGCAAGAACAAAAAATTGTACAGCGCTGTGGAGCATATAACCAGAGCTGACCTAACCTGAAAGTCGAGGAGGACAGCCCGGAGGAGGGGGCATTTGGGCTGACGCTGAAGACTGAAAGACAGGTAACTGGGAGAAGATTAGGAGGAGGGATAGCACGCAGGAGCCTGGAGCGTTAGAGGCCTCAGAGATGGAGCAAGACTTCGGAGGGCACGCTCGCTCATCCAGGAAACAGAATACTTGCACACGCAGTCATGTGTTCCCGGATCTCTGGGACACGCCGCACCCCAGGCAGACGCAGCCTGCTCTCCCCATCCTTCAGGCGAGAAAGGGAGGCAGACATCTTTAAACTTCGCAAATCCCTACTTCATGACCGTGGGGGGAGTGTGCCCCCGTGGAAAGTGTCAGCGTGCGGGACACGTTTCCTCCTCTGTACAATAGAAATAGAAGCCCCCTGGAATGTACTTAGGAGTCGGAATTAGTCAGGCTCGCTGGCTGGCTGAATGGTGGAGAGCCCGGGGAGGCTGAAGAGAAGCAAGGGGTTTCTCCCTGCCCCACTACCTGAGGTTGGAGGCATAGGAGCCAGAGCCCTTCAAGTGTGTTCCATGAGCAAGACTTGGGGTGCACTGAGCTCATCCCAGGGCCGGGCTCTCCCTAGGGTGAGGAGCAATTTCAGGAAGGCTTCTAAGAAGTCCTGGGGCACCTGGGTGGCTCAGTCGGTTAAGCGTCGGACTTTGGCTCAGGTCATGATCTCACGGTTCGTGGGTTCAAGTCCTGCATTGGGCTTTGTGCCGACAGCTCAGAGACTGGAGTCTGTCTTTGGATTCTGTGTCTGCCTCCCCCTCGCCCTCCCTCCTCTGGGCTCATGAGTGGACTAGCCATTTGTCTCACTCACTCATGCTCTGTCTCCCTCTCTCTCAAAAAATAAATAAATATAAACCCAAAAAAAGTGGTTCCTTCCTGAGTTTGTTGAAAGACAGATGGGAAGATGAGGAAGGCACACAGTTGAGGAGAGCTGAGGGGGAGGGGGAAGGGCCGTGGTCCTGGGCGAAGTCCCTGAAGCAGAGGCACAAAGCAGCTGGCTTAGGTTACTTGTGTACCTGGGCTTGGCTGGGGCAGGGCGGGCCCCCAGGGAGGTGAAGAGTGTGGGGTGGAGAACCAGGCAAGGGGCAAGGAATCCAAAGACTTTGTCCTGGAAGTCAGGGAGAGTCATTGACGAGTTTTGAGAAAGAAAACGGCCTGATCAGACACGTGCCCTGAAAAAAAAGAAATCTCTTAGCCTGCAGAGTGGAAGGGGAATTAGTGGGAGTGGGCGGGGAAGCTAGAGAGTGGGCTCAAAACCCAGGAGTATGTAGATGCCCCAACCCACAGGAGGCGGGGACCCCCTGGGTGTAGGAAGGTGGATCAGAAGGAGCAAGTGAAGGTGGATCCCAAACTGATTTGCTGCTCAGCCACTGGAGGTTGAACTTGAGGGTCTTGGGGGAAATGTACTTAAGGAAAACCAGCAGTGGCTGTATAGATGAACTTGGAGGTCAGGAGCACTGTGAGGATGAATCAATAGGCTGGAGGTGAGGCCACGCCCCTCCCTCGGAAACAGCCTGCCTCCCCCTCGCCCTCCCTCCTCTGGGCTCAGGAGTGGACTAGCCATTTGTCTCTCCCCTTCCCCACCTCCAGGCCACCCAGGCCATCAGTTCCGCCCATGGGCCCTGCCTCCATGCCAGGCAGGCCCGGGGCCCTCCTCTCTCCACCTGCTCGGTGCCCCTTGCCTATCTCTCCAAAGCGTGCCGCAGCCTTCTTCCCTCCGCTCTGCCAGCTCCCCGAGTCCCACAGCACAGCTGCCTGCCCAGCCGCGATCAGATCCCGTTTCTACAGAGCATCACACCCTCCAGCAGCTCCCCTTCGCCCCCAGACTCGAATGCCGACCCCTTGCCTGGCTTGCCTGGCTTGCGTAGGTCTATGTGAGCACCCCCCACGCCCCCCACCTACTCAGCCCAGCTCCCTGCTGCCCCCTTGCCTGGCTCTTCTCTGGCCTTCTCTCTGCTCCTCTGATGGCCTCCCCAGCTCCCCACTCGGAGCCTTGGAACTTGCTGGTCTCTGGTCTCAGAACCTCCAGTGCCCTGCTGGCCTCAGCCTCCCCCTTCTTAACCTGCGGCTCTCCGTGGGAACAGCACTGGGTGGAGAGGCCTCCGGAGCACCCTTGACGGCAGCCGCTCAGCACCCTATCAAGTTGCTGCATTTTAATGCTGTTGGCCATCCTCGTTTTTCATACGTTTGCTCATTGCACACCTCCCACACCCTTCCCACGCACCCACGCCCTGGATGTAAGCTCCGTGAGAGCCGGGGTCTGTTCACCATTATGCCCCAGGCCCAGGAGAGGCACTGCCCTTAGTCGGTGACCCTCAGTTATCTGCCAAATGAGTAAATAAATGAGTAAATTGGTATGAAGCGATGCCCAGCGCTTTGGAGTGTGTAAGGGCTAGACATACAATCTAGAAGAGAGAATCTAGCCCCAGAAGGAAGAAGAGAATCAAAAGACACGTTTACAAACGAGAGGATTTAAATGAAGGGACAGGCCACCACGTCACATGCTGCCAGAGAGACCTCACGAGGGCCCCAGGGCACCCACTGTCCTTCACTGGGGAAGGTTACAAAGACCGAGGGAGGGCCATGGTGGCATGCGGCTCTGGGGGGTGCTGGGGCTGGCTGGGATGGAGACAGGCATGGGGACAGGTCTGGGTGGAGCAGGCGGGTGAGCGCGTCCAGGCACAGGAGGATTTTCTCTGGAAGGCTGCCTGGCTCGTGGACCTTGCAGAGACGACCGAGAAGAAGGGGTGCCCAAGATGACCCAGCAAGGAAGTGCAGCGCTGGAATCCCCCAGGGATCTGCAGAAACCTGCAGGTGCCCCCGGTAGTCATCATTTGTCACTCACTCAAACTGATACGTGCTCCTGATGCACTTAGAGGTAACCCAAAGGGCTGCAATGGGGAGGAGCTAAGAGCTAAGGCCAGGGCAGGGCCTGGCCTCTCCTCTAGCTCCGGCCCCAAATGTGCACTACCTTCCCACATAGCAAAGCCAGAGGCCAGCAGCTAATTGGGCATCATCCCCAAAAGGTGACCGAGGGATCAGTCAGCAGTGGCCACTTGACCATGCCCCTTTGAGGCCTCACCCAAGACCCAGAGCAGGTGATCAGTGTATCTGGCCTTGTGCTTCTACTTCTTACAGGAAGCACTTGTCAGCTCCAGACAGCGCTCTGTAGCCCGGGGCGCCTGGGCGGCTCAGTCGGTTAAGCTCTCTGCAGCCCACCGCATTTCTAGTGTTATTTCAGCAACCAATTTAGGCTGACGCCCCAGAATCAATAACACAAAGGTGGGGGTGGCTGCTAGAATTTGGCTTCTCTGTGTCATCCAGATCCAGCTTTCTCAGAGACACCTTGAGTGTCAGTAAGCCTAGGAACACCCCCCACACACACAATCCAATAGTTCTCAGAGAACGTGTGGTCAGGACGAATGAGTGATCATCCCCGGGCGCTGCCCAGAGCAAACTAGCCATTTGAGGCAGGATATGGAAATGGACAGAAAGTGGAGCTGAGGGCACGCACTTAAGAAAGATGCTCAAATCAAAAGACAAGAAGACGCCTCTTAGGATCGTCAAATGACCTGTGAGAAAGGAGCCGTATTGTGAGCACAAAGGGAAATGGAAGGAAGTGGCGAGTCTGTCTGGGGGAGAACTTTCAGGCACACCCAGGAAACCCAAAACATCCACCCGCCCTGGGGGGAGGGGGGGTTGGAGGGCTGAGGGAGGTGGGGTGGAAGGTACAGGGGCAGCCCCAGAGCCAAGTATAACTAACCCCAAATAATCGCAACAAGACATCCATTTTTAGCAGTTCGGAGGAAATTGGGGATTAGGAGTTGGCCCAGAGGCAGCAGCAGAGGCTTATCCAGGTTGGGGACAGGAAAGGATATAAAGTAGCCAAAAAAAATAAAATAAAATAAAATAATAAAATCACAAGAGTGGTTGCTGGCGGTCAGGAGCAAACCTATCCTGCTGAGGACAGTTAGCCTCCAAAATCTTCTCCTAAGGAAGATGCTGTGGTCCCGTTGTTTTTTTCATTTAATACCAGATGGGCCAGAGCCCAGAGCATGAACCGTGGGGAGCAGCCCCGGGGACAGACATGTGTTCCAGTGCGTCTGGGGCAGACCCCGACGGGATGTGTAATGATCTCTGCAGGTCTGTGATTTCCTGGCACCATTGGCCCTCTTGAGGGTCTCCTCCAGAGGCCTGATGAGGAGTTGCCCCCCTCCAAGCCCATGTCTCCAGCCCTGCGGCCTATTTTCATGAATTTCAGCCTTTGCCCGACTCATCTGAAGGCCTAGCGAGGTGGGCAGCCAAGGAGAAGGAGCAGGTTTCCAGAGCACCCCAGCCAGGGCACTCAGAGACACTCAGTGCCCCCCATTTTAAATGTGTTGGGGGCCGAGCACTGGAATATTAATGTTTCCTTTTATCCTGCCTCACTCCTGCTCCACAAGGCTCCCGGGTTTCCAGGAAGTAAGATTTAGAGGCTGGAGGCCAGGGCCCCCATGCCAGGAAGGCCAACGCCACAGCTCCTGAGAGCTTATAAGAGCCCAGTGATAGATGCTGAGTGTTCTCCTCATCAGGGTAAAAGGTAGTCTGATGGGAATAATACCTCCCATCTCTCCAACTGAGGGAGGCCAGACCAGCTAATGGAGGGGAGAGCGGTCCGGCAAGGAGCCGGAGGAGTCCAGAAGGTGCTCTGCCTCCTGTTCTGCCGGCTGGGGAAGGGCTTGGGCCTCTGCCTGCCCCTGCCTCAGCATCTCCTCCCCCCAAAACCTCTGTTGCCAGCCTGAGCTTGGAACACATAGCTGATGAGGCCATTTCCCCACACGGACCACAGCCAGGGTCCTAGGTTACATCCCGAAGTCCACACGCCCCCAGGACGGACCCAGGGAGAGAGCTGGGAGTCAGATCACTGTTACCTGCTTCCCCACGACTGTGTGCAGACCCTCACATTGCTCCCTGGAAAACCCCTGGAACGTCTGCCAGATTTGGCAAATATAAACCCAGAATGCCCAGTGGGGTTTGAATTTTATTTCAGATAAAGAATGAATAATTGTTTATTATAAGTCTGTCCCACATGTTGCTGGGATAGACTTATAGCAAGCAATTATTTATTGCTTATCTGAAATTCACATTTAACCACAGGCATCCTTCGTTTTCAACGGCAGCCCTGTCCCTGGGCCTTCTACGAAGGGTAGGCATCCTGAAAAGGGCACTGATCTAAGGGGAAATTATTCTCCAGTAGCCAGGGCCCAGCCTGCTGTTCCAAACATGTCCCTGGGGCTCTGGAAGGTCTGTTTAGGGGTCTCTGTTCTTTCAGGAAAGCCTGGGCCGTGGCCTTGGCTCGCACACACCTGACATGAAGCATCAGCATGGCGGATCGCTCTCCCCTTTTCTCCCAGCCAAGCTCACTAGCAGGGCTGCCCCCCCCCCCCGAAGGCTTGAGGCCAGTGCAGGCCTCAGCCATCTTCCCACCCCACCCCTACCCTGCCGTTCTGAGAATCAGCTTCCCGGTAAGCCCTCCTCTAACCTTTAATGACAGTCCATTTGCTCTCAGCCTCCGTGCAGATACTTTCAGTGAACGAGAACATCCTGTCCTGTGGGGTTGATTCTGATCTAGAACATTTCCCTCCAAACCAGGAGCAAGGAGAAGGCTGAATACCTGCCTTTCTCTTTGTCACGTTCTCAGACACCCCCCCCCATTGTTATCTATCCCCCCAGGGCCGTGGAAAGGAAGCCTTAGCTCCACTCTGCCTACTGTCTTGCTCCTCCTCAGGCTAATTAAGGCCAGCACTGAGCAGCGGCCACCAATGGGCTTCCTCCACACAAGCTCCCTGCAGATGGGTACATGGTTGCCTCCTTCCCTGACCGGTAAGTGGGGCAGCCAACACCACGCACCGGCTCCTGGCTGAGCAGCACCGCGTATGGACTGGGGGGTGGGGGGGGGAGGTTGTGGAGACCATGCGGCACCCGGCCCCAGCCCTGCTCAGAAGGCAGAGGTACCCGGGAGCCCACTCAAGGTGCTGGGGGCTACGGCCAGTCGAGATGCTGAGGCCAAACTCTCCAGCAGGACAAGCTGTCAGGCTGCCTGGCCAGAGGCTCCGACCTAAGATCTCTGCACCTCCACGCCTTTCCGCCAAAGGGCCTTCAAGCAGGCCCCTAGATCTCTGGGAAACATTTCATTTCTCTAGGCTGTGGCCAGGAGTTGGAGCCAATTGACTCGGGCAGCTGACCCTGGTGGAGCCCTCACAGGGGGTGAAGAAGCAAGGGCCAGCCTCTTCCTGGAATACCACCCTCCTTTTGCAGCCCACTAACTCTTACCATCTCCCCAAGTTTCACTTAAACATCGCCTCCTCCAGGCAGCCCTCTCTGATGTCCCAAACTAGGTCAGATCTCTCAACACATTCCCTGAACACTCCGAGTTTCTCTCGCATATCTTTCCCCAAAACTGTAATTACTGCAGTAAAGTGTCCTGTTTATAACAATAACTCAATATTATGTCTCCTCCCCAGTTGCTTCTTGATCCAGGTTCCCCATTCTTGTTGGTAGTTGGAGGCTGGGGGGGAGGGGGAGGAGTCGTAGAAGATATCAACATGGCAGGAAGCAGTACCTACATTTAAAACTTTCTCTTTGGAATAGTCAGAAAAGAACCAAAGCCCCTTTTCAAACCATTTCTTTTGCTTCAAAGGGGCCCCTAGTACACGCCCACTGCCCTCTGGGTTATTGTCAGCCTTGTGAGATACCCTCCAGGCCACCTGTCCACCTGACCTTTCCTGACCTTCCAGCTGCACTCCCTGATGAAGGCCAGGGCTGCTGCCATGACCTCCAGTCACGTGGCCACCTCCTCCCGACCTCAGGTCTTTCTGCACCTCTGCTCTGAGACCCGATAGGTGCCGGATGCAGGGCGTCCAGCCAGGAGCACTGACTCAAACCCATTCTGGACAGCTCCCTAGATGTGAGCTGCAGCCAGACTCTGGGAGGCTGGTCCTCTCCTCGGGCTGCACTTGGAAAGCAGGGCATGAACCCCCGTATTTTCAGGCTCCACACTTTCTCAGGAGCATCCCTCTCACCCACCCTGCTCTGGATTTGACCCCAGGGAGAGCGACGTGGAGAATGGGGGATGCTCACAGCTCCCCACGCCCCACACTGAGCCCAGAGAGCTTTCCCTGTCTCCTTCCTGTTGTGTGTCTCCCCACCGCACCCCGTGCTAAACTGTGTCCATTTCAGAGCTCCAAACTTTGTTCTTAAAATGTAAAGAGTTGCTTCATAAATGGAGAAGAGCATTTATTTTATCTCTACACATGAGGCTGTCAAGACCACAGTTCACTAAGGTCTTTAAAAAGCCTCGCAATGACCCCTTTATTCCAAGTCATTCCCTTTCTTCTATGTTTTCTTGAGTATAAAAGAAAGGTGAGGGGCGACATCGCTCAGAGCCAGATTTCACAAAACAATCTTAGGACCACGCTACGCTGTACGGGTGAACGCCATCACTCGTGTGCATTTCCGTGGAAAGGTGGTGAATCTCTGCGGCCCGCGACATCCCAGGGGCCTGGCAACTGGCGGTTCTACGACCCAGCAAGGGAACAAGGTTGATATACAAATAGCTGCAGCCTAAGGCAGGACCCAGAAAGTGCCACAGAGAGGTACGAAGGCCCTTGGAAGGTCACCCAGGAACGAAGGCTCATCCATTAGACTGCTAGTTCTCAACATAATTTTTAACCCATGACCCCAACAATGCTTTCTCTTGCTACCTACCATATAATTCCACCAGTCAAGAACAGCTTTTCAGCTTTGCTCTTGGCAGTTTCATGTACAGAAACAATAGACATGTTCGCTGATTATGATTTTTCAAACTGCACATTCTCCCCTGGCCACCTCCCACCTTTGCTTTATGTAGATGCCGATGAAGCCCTAGCAGGAACGGGTTCAATGGTTTGTTAAACTCAGGGGAGGTGCTATGGGTGGTACAGAAACAGGGCTTGAAAAAGGAGTGACACACAAACAGATCAAAGTGAGAGAGGGTGTTCTACGCAACGAGGACATATCCAAGCATGTGTGCAGGCAAGGGGCGGTATGGGCATGTTCAGAGAATGGCGAGGGGCTGGGTCTGGCTAGCGGTGGGTACACAGAGGGAGGCAGGGGAAGAGGAGTCTGCGTTGCCAAGCTGTGGAATTTGTACTTGGAGCCGAAAGCTGCTCTCAGGGCTCATCAAGGGGGTTTACCCTGCTGAGTAGGAAGGGCCTGATCATCCAGGCTGTGGATTCTCTATTCTTTTCATGAGTTGGAAGAACAGAAGGGATCAACTTCAGATGTTGGATTAATTAGTATACTTTCAACTCTATGTAACAGACAAGCCAGCTCAAAGTCCCTTAAGTGATAAGGAGCTACTGGCTCATATAATTGGAGTGTCCAAAGGAAATGTTGGCTTCAGGATGAGTTTGATCCAGAGGTTTATGATGTCCCATGGGACTCAGTTCCATTTCTTTGTGATTCCTTCCACTCTGCCCTCCTAATATTGCAGCTTCATTCCCAGACTGAATCCCTTCATGGTAGTGAAATGGTTGCCAACAGCTCTGGAACACAATGCTTTCTTTTTCATAAGCCAGGAGATAAAAGGCTTTTCCTACCTTACTTTTTAACAAAAATTCAAACTTTCTCTCTGATTGGACCAATTTCAATGACAAGATAGCCCTTGAGCCAATCACCAGGGCCAGGAGAATGCTATGCATTGATTGGCTTGGTCCTTTGTTGCATGTCTGTTCCTCAATCAGTCCTGGGGCTGGGGAGGAGCATGGAGGCAGGAATGCTGTGGTTGGCTTAAGCCAGTTGGTCCCTACCAACTCAGGAGTTTAGTCCTACCCAAGTAATAGGCTCTATACAATGAGAGAGGGGTGACTGGATGCTGGAGGAGCCGACAGCACTGTCCAACACATGTCCATTTTGCTTTTTTCATGAAAGGTTGTGTTAGAGCAGGAAGAGATTAGAACTGGAAACTCCAAAGTAATTTGAGTTGTCCATGGACTTAACTCACCCAATCCCCAAGGTCACACAAAATTGCAAGCTGGTCATAATATATATTTTTCATCTTTCCTTTGCCTTCCTTTCTCCCTCTTTCCCTTCCATCTTTCCTTATCCCCTTGCCTTATTCCTTGTCTAATTTCCTTGCACTTTTCCATTCTTTCCCATCTATCTGTATCCAGTGGATCCTCAGTCTGTATCCTCAGTCTCACTTCTCCCCACCTCCTGGCTCTTCTATCTGAAGCCCATTCCTCCCTCCCTGCCCACATCTCCAGCTACCCTCTCCTGATGCCTCTGAGTTCAATTTCAGCTCATCCAAATTGCTTTATTGGTTTTGCAGAAAAACAAGCCTAGCTAGGGCCATTACGGGCGCACGGATGGTGTGCATTAGACTCAAAAAATATTTAAGGAAAATACTCTGGCAAATGGAATCAATAAACTCCAAATCAACCATTCGCCGGGAAGAGGAAGAAGTCTGCCTCAGAGCTACAGTGTGCTTGGAAACTGCTCCCCAATTCAGAAGCAAGAGGCTGAAGCTGGTTCACTGCCGCACCCACAGCGCAGTGGGCTAAAGCAAGCAATGAACACCACAGACCCCAGCACCCCTCTCCCGCAGCAGCACTGGCTCTGACTGCATCGCCCCACAGCCCTCCAGGCCCCCTACTTCTTGGCTGTGATGCGGAGACACCAGTGATGATCACACCTGTCCCCAGTGCTGCTCTCACGGGGGCCAGATTAAGAAAGGGAGCAATGGTGGGAGGGGAAGAAAGAGGACTGGAGGGAACAGAGGCATTTACATTGAGGTATTTTTAGATTCATAGATTAAATCTTCAATAATCATAATTTTTTTCCTGAAAGAAAATGAGAATTTAGTGGGTGGCGCGTGTACCCTCACTCCTCGGTCCCTGCAGTGGAGGGGGAAGAAGGCGAGAGGAAGGGAAATACAGAAGAGAGAGGAGAGAAAACCAGAAGGCAATTAGCCCCATGAGGCGAGTCAGGCTCAAAAAGCGGTGTTCCAGTGGATTTAAGGAAGGAGGAGCCCAGGCGGAGGTCACCCTGGGTATTTGGAGCTGTCTCCGGAGCACCGGGTTGCTCCAGAAGCTGTTTGATATGAGAGAGACGAGAACAGACTGTAGGAATCACTTCCGGTAACTCTTAAATCACCATGTTATTCTTCTATTCATGAGCCTTTGCCTTCTGGGTTAAGAAGCAACTTGTACTAGGGCTTCTGGCTGGCTCAATGGTCGGGTTAGCCTCTGACTTCAGCTCAGGTCATGATCTCCCGGTCCGTGGGGTTGACCCCAGCATCAGGCTCTATCCTGATAGCTCGGAGCCTGGAGCCTACTTCAGATTCTGTGTCTCCCTCTATCTCTAACCCTCCCCCACTTGCTCTCTGTCTCTCTGTCTGTCTCTCTCTCTGTCTCTCTCTCTCATAAATAAATATCCACCCACTGATAATCCTCCAAATACATCTCATGACCTTGATTCCACTCCAAGCAACTGGACGAGCACCCATCCCCCACAGAGAGAGAGAGAGCTGCCCCTCCGCACATGCACAGTGCCACCACTCCACCCTGCACAGCCTGGAGGTTGCTGGGGGACTGAGTGGGGACCAGCACCGGACCAAGGTCCAGACACTTGGGATAGAGACCAGTTCTGCTACTCCCTGTGTGAATTTAGACAAATCTCTTCCCCAAGGCAAACCCCAGTTTCCCCAAATTACAATGAAGAAGAGGACAGACTTAAGGATTTCAGACTTGAATCCATGAATCCCCTGAATTTGCACAGGGAATGTCATTTGTGTGTGCGCTTTTCTGGGGCTGGGCTTTGTCATACTCATGAAGTGGTCTGTGACCCCAAAAGAGTTGAGAGCCATAGAAAGAGTCCATGTTCAAGTTTGCATGTGGTTTAAGTGTTCTCAGCCTCCCCAAATCTCCAGGTGGGAGAGCTGTTCAAATAGTCCTGGCTTGAAGGCTGGGGGGGCCTCCTCCTCCATGGCTCACAAACCCAGTTCTTCCTTTAGTAGAGTTTACACAGGCTCCTTCTATTCAACAAATTTTACCGACAAAGGAAAATAAATACAATACAAATAACATTAATTCAGTCAGGTTCTCAAAAACCCTATAAATTTCACTCAGAGCATCAAAGAGTTTGTTTGGAGTCCAAATTATCTCTTGCTGAAATAACTGCTATCTTCACAGATGGGCCAAAAACTTCATAGGCACTAGTTTGGGGTATTACCCACAGACCTGCCACTCTTCCCTAACCAGCCTCTGATTCCCATCATCATAGACCTCCAGGCACCATCTTGCTTCTGGGCACCCAGATGCTAATTAACTTAAACATCTTGCTTCATTCAAATACCAATATCACTCTTAAAACTAAGATGTTCCCATTTTCTGACCAAACGTCAATTATAGTGACTCAGGCTGAGTAGTCAATAAATCAGAGTTTCAATTCATTAATTCATTAATAAGTAAATTTTTAAAAACTGGATGAATGAATAAGTTCATGACGTAAATGAATGAAAACTTTACTTCCCTTCAACTCCCACTAGGAGGAACTCATGCCAGGGTGCGGGTCCTCAAGCTCCTTTCCCATATAGGCTCCAGGATTTGCCAAGTATTGATTTCTGATCCCTCTGAGCCAGTGAGTGACTGAGCCCTCCGGTGTCTGGTACAGATCAACTCACTTCTGGAGACTTCATGAATCTACAGGCTGTCTTTCCTCAGTAATGGAAAATCCAACCATTTCTTCTGTGTTCCCTCTCTCCTCTTCCCCATTTCCTTCTGAGACACCTATGAGACATATATTAGAACTTGTCACTTTGTCCCCCTCTTCTTTGTCCTTTCTGTACCTCCATCTTTCTGCCCCTCAGTGCTATATTCTAAACCATTTCCTCAGACTTAAATTCCAGTTGCTCTATTTTCTTCTTAGCTATATCTAATCTGGAATTAAACCCATCCATCAAGTCCTTCATTTCAGCTGTTGAATTTGCCGTTCTAGAATTCCTTTTTCAAAAATGTTGTATGTCTCATAGTTTCCAATTCTCCGCTGAAGTGTTCAAGCTGGATTTTCATCTCTTTGCACATTGTAAGTACAACTGTTTTATAGTCTACGTCAATACTTCCAATCTCTGGAGTCCACGTGACTCTATCTGTGATGCCTGCTGTTTCTCTGTTTCTCCTGACTCATGGTGTCTTATTCCCCTGTGTGTTGGTCATCTGTGAACATCTGTTGGGCATTCATTTTGCCCCAGCTACCATGTCTCCAAGCTTCTCACAGAATCTTGAGAGTGAAGGACAAGAATTCAAGGGATTGCTCTTGCCAGCATGGTGCCAGCTCACGTTATTCAAAGTCCAGTGAGAAAGCTCCAACAGAGCTGAAATTTGGACTCATTCCTGCTGACCTCTGCTCCACCCCTGGAATTTGCTGACGTGTGCTGGGGTGAGGTGGGGGGGGTAAGGTGTAAGGAAGAAAACTCTTCTGAGAGACTTCTATCTCACCGCATCAAAAGCTCACCTGACACAATCCTGCCTATAAGCAGCGAGGCCAGTTCAATTTCCTGAGTGCCCAGAGAAAGAGGAGCTTTCAAAGGAGCCTGCTGGGAGCAAGGCAGGGGTGTGATCAGACTTCAGAGGTTACAAACCTGCCACCCGACAGAGCTACATTCTATTGACTTATTTTAAGACACTGCTCAGAACAGGTTTGAACCAACCTTTACAAGTCAAGAAGGGGGCGTCTGCGTGGCTCAGTCAGTTAAGCAGCTGACTTTGGCTCAGGCCATGATCTCGAGGTTTGTGAGTTCAAGCCCTGCGTCGGGCTCTGTGCTGACAGCTCACAGCCTGGAGCCTACTTCAGATTCTGTGTCTCCTCTCTCTGCCCTTCCCCTGCTCATGCTCTGTCTCTCGGTCTCTCAAAAATAAACATTTAAAAAATTTAAAAAGTCAAGAGGTTTTCGCTCCTCTTGGAGGATCGGAGGATCTGACAACACTGAGCCCTGATGCCAGGAGTTAAGTGCCGGCTGGAGCTGAGGAGCCCCCGAAAAGCAAGCGTTTCCCCCTTAGAACGACAGTTAACACCTCTTGGACAACAAACATTTGCACGTACTCCAGCCATGTGCCACTTTGTGTGATTACTGCCTGGCCCTTAGGAATTCAGTTTTTCAGACCTAGAGAAAAGATTGTGTGTTCTTCTGATCCCTGGGAGAGACGGAGAACACAGAGGTGGCAGAGCAAGACATCTGTGGGCAAGGTGACCTCTCGGAGTGGCCCAGAGAATGGCCACAGCTCCGCCTGGCCCCTGCCCTGACTCCTGGCCAGGCCCTCTGCCCAGGCCAGGTGGCGATCTCACACTCAGCTCTGCCACTGCCTGACACACCAACCTTGGGCAGCTCATTTGACACCAGGAAGCCTCCATTTCCTCCTCTGCCAACATAGGGATCGGAGTGGTTCCTGATTTATAGGTTGTTGTGACATTGAACGAGGCCATGCATGAAGAGGGCAGATCATAACATCCTGTAGATACAAATGTTTGCAGGTATCAGGGGTGTGTGCTTACCCGGTCTGCCTGCCCACCCTTATGCTCCCCGTGGACACTTAGGACCAGAGACTCCAAGAGCCAGTCTGGCCTTCATCCTCTCTGAGGTGGTGACGATGGAGGCCCAGAGAGGCCATGCTTCTCTAGATGCTGAAGTGTGGGCCCAAGGACACAAATCTGGCTGAGAGCAGGGACTGGTCGCACCAGGAGCAGGGGTGAGAGAGAAGGCTCTCTGAGTCTCGTGGGCTCCAAGCAGAATTTGGAAGGAAACATGGAATACAGTTCGGCAGAGAGAAGGGTTTTCTTATATATTGCTCCCCACATGCCCACACTTTGAAACAGCAGAACTGAAGGTATCTGTGTTTTCTCTGAGCCCCAGACAATAGTGCCAGCCCTGTCTTCACCCGCTCTCCTACCCAAGAGGCTCAAACACAAGTGCCTAGGCTCCCTTCCTACCTTCTGACTGGAATTGGAAAAGGACACACACGTTCACGCACGCATGCACACACACACACACACACACACACACACACACACACACACAGGTGTTAGTCTCCTCCTTTGTGGGCCCTTGCGTCACCAGCTCACTTTTCCTGTGGAGAATCCCCATGCAGATACACAACCAGACATCCCTTATCAGAATTAGGTTTCCTCTAAGGCAGTGATCAAAGCGCTTTGACTTACCAAGGAAATTAAGAAGGCTCCGGAAGGAATTGCCACGGAGAACCAAACTCATCACACCCAGACCTCTCCTTTGTTTTTTTTCTAATGAGTTTTAAGCAGGGCCCCATCCCCTTGGGACCTTTAGCAAATATCAGGCTTCCTGAAGTTCCTTCTCTCCCATTTCCTGCTGTCTCCTTGCTCCTCCACTGGGCTTCCAGGACCCTCCCAGTCAGCCAGTGCCCCTCCCACCCCAAACAGCTCTCTGCTTCTTCCAGAGTTTTCCTTAGGCTGGTGTCTCCTCCCTGTCCATCTCTCTCTCTCTCTCTCTCTCTCTCTCTCTCTCTCTCTCTCTCTCTCTGTCTCTCTCTCTCTCTCTCACCCCCCCTTTCTGGAAAATGAGGGGAAAGAGGAATCCAGAATGATTCTTGAGTTTTTGGCCTGAGTCACAGGAAAAATGATACCAGCTATCACTTATATAGTACCCACTGTGTGACAGGCACTGTTCTGAAGGTGAGGCACATTTTCACTCATTCTGTCTCCTCAACTCTGTGACGTGGGCACTGAGATCATCCCCACCTACTGCTGAGGGCACAGAGCCCAGCGGTGAGGTGCTGGAGCCAGGATTCCAACCCAGAGTCAACCTGGAGCCTCGGCACCGGCATCCTTCAGCCCCAGAGGACCTGCCCCCGGCCAGGCTGTGCATTATGGCTGTAGGAGTGAGACCTGCTGGAAACCAGCAAGGAGGTGGATGGCAGATGAGCTGAGCAGACGTTAGGGGGCATCTTCAGGGACGGGGGCCTCAGGTGAGGAGGGGGCAGTGGCAGAACTCTGCACTGGTCACTTGGGCTTGCACGCACTTAAGGTCCTGCTTATCTCTCCCCCCACCCACACCCCTCCCTTTCACACTCACACACCCGCCCTCCTCCTCTTTGTAAGATTTACCTTTTTATTCCCAAATATTGTTTGTGGTTTTTAAAACCACACAAGTATATGTTTATTATAAGACATTACACTGAAATGTAGAGAAAAAAATTAAACTCACTCATAGGTCACCCAGAAAGTTTTCTGTAGAGGTTCGATGTGTATCTTAGAAAGAAAGAAAGACAGATGCTACTTTTTTAACTGCCAGCACCTTAACATACATTGTTTTGTATCCTGATTTTTTTTCACATTAAATATTCTTCTCAAACCATGATTTTCATAGCTGCATGGCTGCCCTTGACTGGATGTACCACCACTTAACCTCTCGTGGGGACATTTATGTTGTTCCCAGGGTTTTGTCTTTGTAACTAAAATCATCATGAACTTATCTGTATGTAAATCTCTGTGTGCATCTGATTATTTCCTTGTGATGGATTCCCATCATGGCTCTGCTAGTCCAAAGGGTTTAACCTGGTGAGGTGTGATACTCCTCCCCCTGCCAAAGCCCTTGGGAAAGCACCATGATCTACTGCCCACACTGCTTCCATAAGCTCCTAACTGTCTTTCCTGCTTCCTCTTACCCAACCCAACCTATTGTGATGGCAGCCAGGACTGCTTCGTCAAACAGTAACAGCAGGTGGTATCAGCTCTGCTGAAAACAGAACCGACCCCCACCCTCCTGCTTACACTTTGCAGGCATCACTTCTCCAGCCACACTTACCACTATGCTCTCCTCACCCACTGTGTCCTGTCTGGTCTCTTCTTGGTTCATCAGAGATCCACCACAGGACCTTTGCACATGAAGTCTCTCTTCTGACAGTTCATATTCATCAGCCATGATTCAGCCCAACTCTGCCTCCTTGGAAATGCCCTCACTGACCTCCTCTCCTTTCTCTCCAGCTCCCTTTTTATTTCCTTTAAGGTCCTTCACATGGGTAAATATGGTAAAACTTTGTTTTGCGAGCATCATTCATTCTGGAAACATGCTTGTCATCCAAAGCACTTCTATATCAAAGAACCATTGGCTCAGTTGTGATCATGTGACATTCAGTGTCACGTACTACTGATATTGCAGGACATCACTCTTTTATCAAGTTAAAATTTGTTAGAAATGTTTGCCCATCTTTTGGAATACTCACAGAACAAGTTACTGGCAATTCAAGGTTTTACTGTATTTAATCGTATTTTTCACTTATTACTTTTTACTTTCTCTGTACTGGACAATATGCGCTGTGAGGGCAAGGACTTCATTTCACTCAATACTATCTGCCCAGTTCCTAACCTGCCACTTAACAAAAAGGGGGTCTCTATAAATATCATGTTGTCTTCCAAAATGGTTGTGCACTCCCACCAGTAACGCACAAAAGTGTAAGTCACCGCCTCCTCACCAACGCTGAGAATTATGCCTTTTTTTTTTTTTGCAAGAAAGGAATCTTTGCTAACATAATGGCAAAAATAATATTTCATTGGGGGCACCTGGGTGGCTCAGTCAGTTAAGTGTCTGACTTTGGATCAGGTCATGAAATCGTGGTTTGTGGGTTTGAGCTCCACGTCCAGCTCTGTGCTGACAGCTCAGAGCCTGGAGCCTGCTTCAGATTCTGTGTCTCCTTCTTTCTCTGTCCCTCCCCAACTCATGCTCTGTCTCTCTCTCTCTCTCTCAAAAAGTAAATAAACATTAAAGAAGTTTTAAAATAATATTTCATTTAAATTGGACTACTAGTAACGTGGTGACGTCATGTTTTATCAGGCTGCTTTTACAGTCCATAGTAAAAACCCATTTCTAACCTGTGGTTATTGTCTTTATTCTTAAAGCTATTCCAGAAGAGAAGGTGCTCTAGCTTCCACTTCTGGACTCTTCTAGAAAAAACCAAAAACCAGAACAGTTGTTTCTGAAGGCTGACCTCCATCCTTCCTACTGCTGCTGACTGTTTTTGTCTTCCTCTTATTGGGCCCTTGTGGGATTGGCAAGAAAGTATGCAAGTGTCCTCGTGGTCCTCTTACCAGCGTCCCTGTCCTGCCCCCCGTGCCCAGCGTGCGGGAGCGAAGCCCGCCCTCCCCACACCCCCAGCGCTGAGTGGCAGATTAAATGACTCCATTCAAGAAGGGAGGCCGCACTGGTAAGGTGCAATCATCTCTGACTAAAATCTCTTTTTCAGATATATAATGGTCTAATCAATATTAATAGAGAGGCTTATCTGTTTTCCTCATCTCCCATGTCCTTAAGAGTAGATAAAATGCTTGTAAAATAGGATTCTATTCAGCATATACTGATTGCTTCCAAAATGCATTTTCTCAAGATCTGTCATCAAGTGCGAATCATTACTGAACCGCTGGGCCCAGCGCCGCAGTTGACAAATTTGGGGAAGATTCTCTGATTATTTTACCCAACATGTGATTTAAGGGCTGCAGCTTCTCTCGATTCAAAACTTGTTCTCACCTGTCCTGCAGGGGCCTTCTGGAAGGCAGAGGATTGTCAACAAATGGACGTTCAGAAGAGGGAAGGCTCTAGAACCAATGTGTAGGGAGAGACCAGGGGAGGCCACAGGGCATGAGGGATGGGAAGGGGGTAGACCCCCATGGACACCCCCATGGTAGCGAAAGTCAGAGTTCAGCTCTGAAGGGAGGTGAAGCAGGGAGAGAACAGGGCGGCCTCGGGAGCAGGCCTGGGAGGTCCACTGTGTCCTGGGCTTAGCTTCCCAAGACGTGGGCGTCACTGCCTTGCACCTGGGCAAGTCACCAGACCCTGCCTGACTCTTTTGTTTGTCCTGAATCCAGGACGAGCCCAATGCCTTCCAGACCCCAGGTCTTACCTCATCTACTTCTCAGGGGGTTGGAACAGCAGCTCTTTCCTTTCGGATGCCTCAATTTTCAGAGCTGCACTACTCATTGAGACTTTGAATATAGTATGAATGAAAATACAGTATGATATGGATACAGTATGAATAAAAATCATCATGGTAGCAAAACTAAAATATTAGGACCAACTTAAAAATCCACGACTAAATAACCCAATGACTAAATAGGCTGTGCTTTGACAGTTTGTGACATAGGTCATAAATAGCACGTAATCCAGCACAGCCATTTAAAAGCATCGTGGAGATCTGTACATGTCGACACAGAAAGGCATCCAAGACATGTTGCTGAGTGAAAAAAGCGAGTTGCAGAATGGTTCGTACGAGGTGAGCTATGGGAGGAAAGAAGAAAATAGTATGTAACTAGCATGCATGTAATTTCTTAGGGAAAAGACTCCAGGAGGATGTAATACACCAATAACAATGGTTACTTTCATGGTCCTTGCTCTGGAGAAGGGGAAAGGTAAAGGAGGGTAGGTCAAAGAGGATGTCAGCATTGTCTGGGATTGTTTACAGGGGTACATATTCATACATTTCTTGTGGAATTAAGAATTATTAATAAAAACATCTGGATTCATTTGATTTCCATATTTTGACCGCTAGCTTACATCAGGCACAAAAAACTCCATTCCAGATGGATCACAGATCTAAATGTTGAAGGTCTAGTAATAATAAAGCTTTCAGGAGAAAATAGAAGAATACCTTTAGAGGTTGAGGTAGGCAAAAAAAAATTTTTTTGACAGGACACAAAAGACATTCACTATAAAGGAAAAAGCCAGTAAGTTAGACTACATTGAATTAAGCTACCTTCAAAGAGAGGGTTCCTGCTCGTAGTATAATGCTGACAGCTGACTGGTAAAGGTTGGGGGAGAGTAGAAATAGAAGAGCGTCCTTTGTAACCATTATCGTAAAGATTGGTTCCGGCAAAAATCATCAATGGGAGCTAAATCTAGGGGAAATTTTGATGAGAAGCGGAATGTCTGCATGGTCTGAAGGTTTATCCTCACAGGTCCCTTATCAGTGTCAGAGAAAAATATCCTAACTGAGCACTGCCTTGACCAGGTAGGTGGTCGGAATTAGCGTCATTAATGAGGAGCCGAGAGAAACAGCGTGGCCCTGGATGCGAGCCCAGAGAGACCGTTCACACAGGAGGCCAGCCGGCACAGCGATATTGCCTCTAATCAGAAGAAAGTATCAGCCAAACAAAACGAGGAATGTTCTATTTAAAAGGGAAGAGGGGGAGGGACTGTATTCTTCAAAATGTCAATGTCAGAAAAGACAAAGAAAGGCCATGGAAATGTTCCTGATTGAAGGAAACTGAAGAGACGTGACAGTAAGAACAATGCCTGACTCTAGACAGGATTCTGTACTGGAAGAGGGGAAGACACCACAAAGGGCATTATTAGATAGACTTCAAAAATAGAAATACAGGTAGTAAGGTAGATAGGAGTATTATAGCAACATTAAACTGATGGAAGTCGGTGACGGTAGGGTGATCATGTACGGGAATATTCCTAAGAAATACAGACAGAATTATTTGGGAGTAAAAGGTAATCATGTATGCAACTTACTTTCAAATGGTTCAGAAAAGTGTTGGGGTGTGTGTGTGTGTGTGTGTGTGTGTGTGTGTGGAGGGGGGCAGGGTGGTAAGAAAGCACACAAATAAAGCAAATAAGAGAGAGGAAGCTAGCTCCCTGATCTCTTCTTCTAAGGACGCCAGTCCTACCAGATCAGGGTCCCACTCTTATGACCTCAGTTAATTGTATTGCTTCCACAGAGTCCCCATCTCCAAAGACAGCCGAGCTGGGAAGCCCTAAGCCTTCAACATACGAATTTGGGCAGGAAACAAACGTTCAGTCCATAACAAGTGTGAAGACCGAGAAGCAAGAATCAACAGAACCATCTTGGAAACTGCTGTCGCAGGCAATATTTCCAGAAGCTGCACACAGGCATACGCCCTGGCCCAGCAGCCCACTCCAACAGAAGTGGGTGCAGACCGGCACCTAAGTATCATACAAGAGTGTTCGCAGCAGCACGATTCACAATAGCACACCTGAAAACGATCCAAATACCCATCAACCAAAGAATGGATAAATAAATTGTGCATAATCATACAAAGGAATACTAGTCATCAATAAGAACAAACAAATGACGGCCATATGCAATATAATAAATCTTGAAAATAGTGCAGAAAGAAGAAAGCCTTCATCTACTGCTCGTGGAAATTTTGCCAGACGCAAATGAGTGCATATTTATGGTTTCATTTAGAGAAAGTCAAAAAGGTAAGGGCAAATGGAATTGACGGTGTTAGAAGCCAGATTGGTGGTTACCCTTGGTGGGGGGACCTGGGAACCTGGAATAGGGCAACGGGTACCTCCAGGGGCCGGCGATGCTCTGTTTCCAGACAGGTGTGTTCACCCAGTGAGAATTCACCAAGCTGCACCTTTATGACTTTGCACGTTTATGCATGTATTCTTTAATTAAGAGTTTACATTAAAAAAGGGATATCTGGGTACTTACTGAGTTGGGATTCTAGACTCACACACGGCCCCCTCCAAGATTCCCAATCAGTAGGTAAAGAGCAGGGTGAGGGAAGTGAACAGGCCCTGAATCTGCTTTTAAGAAATTTTCTATCCAATTTATTTAAAATAGATTTTTAAAAAACAGTTTGTTTCCTCCACCCCTCCCCCTATGTCCTACCTTTTGCAACCACACCAATATGTTCGCTGTATCCATGAGTTCAGGTTTCTGGGTTGTCGTGTCATTACTTTTCGGCTTCCATCCGTAAGAGAGATCATATGGTACCTGTCTTTGTCTTTGACTTATTTCACTTAGCACAATATTTTCCAGGTCCATTCATGTTGTGGAACATAGTCGGTGCTTAATATATGTTTCTTTTTACCTTTTTAAACCGACTGAATAGAAGGAAGCAAAGCTGATAGCCCCCGCCTTCGCCAGGAGAATTCTACTTGCGAGTCTGCCCAGGCCTGCCCGTGTGTCCATAAAACCCTGTCACCCCCTTTCTCCCCTGGATCCACCCTCCCCTCCCTTCTCAGGCCCCTTTCTCGTTGCTCCACTGAGGCTCCGCACCAATCCAGCCTTTGTTCTTCCATTCTTTGTCCTCCAGGTCCATTCACCAGGGTGAAAGGTAGGAGGAGCCTTTCTTAGGCAGTAAAATTTTCATCTTTATCAGTACCCATAACATTATCACCCAACAGAACTCCCAGCTTTGCCAACTAAGCATTCCCTCCAGCCCTCTCCCCAAACCCCCCACCACCCTATCCTTGCAGAGAAAGTACCTAGCTGCGCACACCTCTTCTCCCTAGTCTGAGAAAAGAACCCTCTCCATTTGTAAACACTCACTCTGGTGTCAGAATGGAAGCCATCATCCCACTTTAGAACCACAGGATTTAGGGGTGCCTGGGTGGCTCAATCAGGTAAGCGTCTGACTTCAGCTCAGGTCATGATCTCATAGTCCGTGAGTTTCAGCCCCATGTTGGGCTCTGTGCTGACAGCTCAGAACCTGGAGCCTGAATCAGATTCTGTGTCTCCCCCTCTCTCTCCCACTCAGGCTCTGTCTATCTCTCTAAAAAATAAATAAACATTAAAAAAATAGAACCATGGGATTTAAAGAGGGAAGGAGCCAGAAGGAGGGATTCCCAGTGGGCAGGAAGAAACTTTAGGGCGTGATGGATGTTGCAGAGGAAGAAAAATTTCCTTCTACCCTCTTAGGTTCCATGGCTGGGCCTGATAATTAAATTGACTTAAGACATGAAAAAAACAGGAAAAAAGTATACATACCTTATTTAATATTTATTTGTACTTGTACACAAGTATCTTCAGAAGGAAAATGAAGACCCAAAGAAACCATTAGGCTCCAAAGTTTATATCCTTATTATTTTTTAATGTTTATTTATTTATTTTTGAGGGAGAGAGAGAGAGAGCACACAAACAGAGGAGGGGCAGAGAGAGACACACACCAAATCTGAAGGCTCCAGCCTCTGAGCTGTCAGCGCGGGACCAACACGGGACTCAAACCCATGGGCCATGAGATCGTGACCTGAGCCAAAGTCAGACGCTTAACCGATTGAGCCACCCAGGAGCCCCAAGTTTATATCCTTTTTAAATAAAGAATGATAAACTGCGGGGATGTGACAAGACAGACGTGCTTGGACCAGGACCCGCAGCTGTGGCACAGTGACCAGTAATGGAAGACCTGAGTTATTCCGGTAGATCTGTCTGCACAACCAAGAAGCTGACTCTCGGTTTCTGGTGATCAGAATGTCCTCCTCTTCCTGGTACAAGGAGGGCATCTTTCTCCCAGGAAACGTCATGACCTGCTTTGAGGTAGAAAGGGAAGGTCAGAGAGCCTTTCTTGCATCTGCTATTTCTCAAGTGCTTCTAGCTCAAAACAATCAATAAGCAAAACAATCTATCTTGAGAGGTCACGTCCTGACCCCCTTCAGTGTTCAGTATCGTCAATGGTTCACAATTGTATACGCATGCCAAATTTCATCCATTTGAACACGTTAAATATATGCAGCTTATTGTACGTCAATGATACCTCCATAAAACTGCAGAAGAAGGAGGTGGAGGAGGACGAGAAGGGGGTGGGGAGGAGAAAAAAAACTAAAGAAATTCAGCAAACTTTCAATTTGAACAAAATCAATATACAAAGAAAAATTAATTGTATGTATATATATACATGTATGTATGTGTGTGTGTATGTATATATATATATATATACATAGACTCTTTAAAAAACAAAAAAGGTCAGATACAGAGGGGTGCCTAGGTGGCTTAGTCAGTTAAGCACCAACTTCAGCTCAGGTCATGATCTTGAGGTTCGTGAGTTTGAGCCCCTCGTCGAGTTCTCTGCTGTGAGAGCAGAGCCTGCTTTGGATCCTCTGCCTCCCTCTCTCTCTGCCCTCTCCCTGTTCTCTCTCTCTCTCTTTCTCTCAAAAATAAATAAAGCATCAAAAAAAATTTAAAAAGGTCAAATGTAGAAACAAAGAGTGAAAGATGGGGTGGGGAGAAGTGGGGAGACGTTGGTAAACGGACGCAAACTTTCAGCTCTCAGATGAGTAAGATACTAACGTGCGGCATTGACAGCACCATGTACTGCATCACTGAAATTTGCTAAGTGAGTAGAACTGAAATGTTCTCACATTTCAAACAAAAAAGAGATACACATTCAATAATTACCTAGATGGGGGGATCCATACATATGTCACATCATCATGATGTACACTTTAAATATCTTGCAATTTACTTGTCAATTACCCCTGGAGAAACTGAGTGGGGGAGAGAGAAAAGGAAAGGCACAAGAGAGAAGCGACTTGCCCAAGGTCTGTCAGAGAATCCTAACAGATTAGGGTCCTGATCTCAAATCTGTCTTCCTGGCCAGAACTCACACCATGGTTTTTAAGCCAAGTGAGATATTTTAAGCAGCTTCTGTTTTTAGTGTGTAATGAGCCACAGAAAGGCTGAACTGGGTCTGCAGAGAGTTAGGGAGACTTGGCCCCAGTCTTGACAGGGCTTCGTTGCCACAACAGACTCACCAATGGGGCAGGTGTGTTGGGGGTGGGTAGTCACTTGCTCCTGCTTTAGTCCCTTGTCTCAGTGAGTGGTGACTGGGGGTGGGAGGCAGGAAGAACAGGGCAGCACCCGTGTCCCCCAGGAGCTCAGTTCAGTGGCGCATATGGACCCCTAGCCAAATTACTACAGTGGAGCAGCAAGACAAGTCAGGGATGATGAACCCAGCCCAGATAGGACTTCCTGGAGGAGGTGATGCCTCTCAATGGCTCTGCCTCCCCTTGGAGGTCCCCACATCCACCTCTGCCACCCCACCACTCTGGTGCCTTCCCCCACAGCCCAAGCATTCCTCAAGTACAACCCCTTCCTTTTCTTCTCCTCAACACAACTGACGCAGGTGGCCTTTTCATAAGGAACTTGCTGGAAGTTAGATATAAATACGGAAAATTATGAGCAGTCTGGCTGCAACAGGCCCAATTTCTGATCCTGATCCTGCGATAACCACAAGTGTCTGCTTATCTCCCAGAACTCAGTCCATCTGCAGCCGTTCCTCACTCTCCATCTTGATGCCCATCCCTGCTGGAATATCCAACACCAAGAAGACACACTCTGGGCAAACGGTGGGTAAGAATGGACGTAGCACTCCCTCCCCTCTCCCCTCTCCACAATAGGCTCAGAAGCCACCCCCTCTCTATCCCATTCTCAAGGGCAACTCAGGGTTTTCCTACAGAGGAAGCCCCAGGAAACTTAGCACAGAGGAGGGCAAGGAGAAGGGCTCCCTTCAGAGAAGAACACACAGGGCACGGAATCTGGAGGAAGAATCATAACAGGAGATTAATAAATCCATAGATCTGAGGTGCCTGGGTGGCTCAGCTGGTTAAGTGTTCAACTCTTGATTTTGGCTCAGGTCATGATCTTGTGGTTTGAAAGTTCGAGCCCTGAATTGGGCTCTGCACTAACAGTGAGGAACCTGTTTGGGATTCTCTCTCTCTTTTTCTCTTTTCCCTTCCCCTCATTCTCAAAATAAATAAATAAAATTTTTAAAATTTTAAAGTAAGTCAATAGGACTAACTTCTACTTTACTATACCCATTTGCCATACCCCCTCCTCATACCGTTAACCCCCACCGTGACCTTTAAATTAAGGAGGTAGGAATAGTCTCAAAGGGGTACGATAACATGCCTACGGGGAGGAAATGAGGAGCTATTGATCGAGCTCCATCCATCCGTGCAGCGCACAGGAAATGCCTCCCAAGGGTCTACCTCCTCTTCCCCAGACTCCATGAATATATGCTCCCTTCCATAGCAAAAGAGACTCTGTAGATAGGGTTAAGATAAGGATCTTGAGAGGGAGAGATTATCCTGGATTATCTGGGTGGACCCAATGCGATCACAAGGGTCCCTGTAAGTAAAAGAGGGGGCAAGGAGAGTTGGACTCAGAGTGACGCAGCGCAAGGGAGACTTCGCTGGCCACTGCTGGCTGTGAAGATGGGGAGAAGGAGCCATGAAGCCAAAGGGACACAGAGGCCTCCAGAAGCAGGAGGACAGCCTTTCTCCTGAGCCTCCAGAAAGGAATGCAGTCCCACTAACACCTTGATTTTAGCCCCGTGTGGCCCCAGTCGGGCTTCTGGCCCCTAGAGCCGTGATGCTAAGTGTGTGTGTGTGTGTGTGTGTGTGTGTGTGTGTGTGTGTTATACGCCACTGAGTTTGAAAGTTACCACCTCCAACACCTCCTGTGGTCATCTGAGCAACTCCCATGAGGGGCTGGTTGAGGGCACTAAGGCTCAGTTTGTTCAATGACTTGCTTTGGGCCACCCAGCTGCTCTTAAATTTGGGTTTTTTACAGCAGAGCCTGAGGCAAGGGTTCGGAAGATTCATGGCTCCTTGAGAAAGTCCCCTTGAGCCAAAACATATAAAAGAGTAAGAGATACAGCAGAGAGAAGGGCATGAGGGTCTTGGAAGTCACTACATGGGTCACTCTGGAGCATAAATCAGCCCAAAACACTATCCCCACTTCTGGCAAGGGGCTCAGTCCATTGTTTCCTGTGTCAGCCCTGCAGCGGCAGCTGGCTGGTGACTTCCCTGGGGACCCTCGAGAGGTAACCCTCTGGGCAGAGGGCAGTTCTCTGCAGAAGGGACAGCTGTGAGCCATCAGGGTCCATGCTCACGCAGCCAGGGATGGGCAAGTCACAATAGGATCCCCACAGGTGTGGCCATGGCCCTGTCTCTGACAGGAGGTGTGAGAGCCCACAGCCCAGGGCATGTGCAGACGGGCCAGAGAGCAGTGTGCATGGAGGAGGGGCAGCTGGAACTGGAGGTCCCGGCCGGTAAGGCAGCCCTGATTCTGGGGGGAAACTGGATGTTAATGGTATTCACAGTTCTCTCTTCTCCTTCTCCTTGCCCTCCCCTCTTTCTTTCTGAGCCTGCCCCTGAAGCTATTAATATCCAACTTGAACTAAACCGTGATTGTATTTCAACTTTCCCATTTTATTTGCCACAGGCAGGTTGTTCCTTCAGGGTGGTGAGCAGAGCCAGGATCTTGTGTCTTTCCAGCCCGTGCTCTGAGGGCCAATGGCACAGAACCTACCGGCCCAGACCAGGTCCGCCAGGGAAATGAGCGTTTCATTTTCTGCATGTTTTCTGTGGTGGCGTCTTCTGTTCCCATCAGGAAACTCCAAACACATTGCATGGCCGGCCTAATGGAGCAGAAATGTGCTCTCTGGCGAGGCCAGCGCCAGGCCATGGGGAGCTTGGGAAGAGGCTCTGCCCATGGGCCACTGGCTGCTGTCAGGATAGGACGGAGGAGGGAGGGTAGCTGGCGAGAGGCCCAGAGGACACGGGAGGCGGAACCTGCTGTTCATGGAGCGGTCTGCTGTTTCTGGTGTCTTTTCAACCCCTGAATGATGCTGAAAAGAGTGTGGTGGGCCACCCCAGCCCACGAGTGGGGAAGCCCATGCCCAAATTCACCCTACACCTTGCCCATGATTACCGGAAAGATCAGGGATGGAGCGCGGGTGTCCTGATCCAAAGCCCGCCCTCCAGCCTGGGCTCCAGTCCTTGATGCCAGGGTGAGAATAAGATGGGGCTCCCGCACTGCTCCCTGAGCTTCCCTTCCTTCCCAGCCAGCAGCCAAGCGAGGTATGTGTTTCCCACCAGGCCTCTTGGGCCCAGAATCCTGCCTCCTCTTGCCCACGCCAGGGGGCAGGTAGAAAGCAGGGCTGACTTTGAACCCCCAGAGCCAAATGTCAAACAGTCCCTCTCCCAGCCCAGGAACGCCACCCCGCCAGGGCCCCCAGACACTCATGCTGGGTACCACTTTGTCCCTGAGGCAGAAAGTTCTTCAGTGATTGGTTTTCCCGGGACAAAAAAACCCTGGGAGATGAAATACCCAGAGAGCTCCTGGGCTTGGCTGACGGGCTGCATTGCATCTGCCAGGGGAAGAGACAAGCTGGGGGTTGGCCTGCCGGGGCACAGATCTGGCCACTTACTTCCTAGAAGGAGCTGCATTTGTGGAGCCCCTGCTCCCTGTCCTGCAGTGTGCGGAGAGCCCTACATGAGCCATCTCGAGGAACCTGCATGTTGGCCCTGTGACACAGAGCCAAATACCCCTCTTGTATAGACTAGACAAAGTCTTCATGTGAGAACACCCTTGTGTCTCCTTGCATCCTCTTAACCCCATTCTCCGAAGAGAAAGCAAGGCTCAGAGATCAGAGAGGGTAGGCAACCCGCCCAAGGTCCCCTGGCATTAACAAGTGCCAGTCAGTGCTGCACTTGTCCCCAACGTCCAACCTGTTCCCTGAGCTGTTTCCACTCTAGCTTCCAAAGCAGGTGGCAGGGGCGAGGGGATGGGGGCTTCTGTGTCCAGGATGGAATCTACACTCTGGACACTGAACAGGAGAGCTCGAGGTCCCTCCCTGCACACCCAGGCCACTGATGGCAGCCATGACAAATGACAGGCACTTTGCCCTGGGAGGAGAAAGCCCCACTGAAACCCTGCTCTGAACACTGACTTCCAGGTTCTGTGCTGGGAGCACATGCATCCTTTTTGTGGGGCATTTATGAAGTACCTATTCCCTATCCTGTACTCGGCCAGTGATCTGCAGAGCCCAGCTGAAGTTCCCCGACTCAGCTCCCCCGGTTTGGTTCTCTGTACACCCCACTACATGCTCCCTCTGTTTTGCAGTCTCCCAGAAATGTACACGTGTACACATGCAAATGCACACATGTGCGCACAAACACACACATACGCACACACACACACACATACACAACTTCCCCTAACCAGCCACCCCTAAACTGGGTCAGGCCCTCAAGCCAAAGTGAGGATGAACAGAACAGACGGAGGGGTGCAGTAGCTCCGCAGACCTAATCTTGGGAGAAGAGGATGGAGGAGCGCAGAGATGGAGAGAGGACAGGGAGGGTGGGCTGCCTGGGACAATGCGGCAGTTTCAGGAAGCAGCCGGTGCTCACAGGAGGGAGCCCTGGGTGCAAATCTGACATTGGAACAGGCAGACTCAGGTTGAGTTAAGTGTAATGCAGGCAGGTGGATGGATGGGGAGTCAGCCCGCTAACAATGTGGGGCCCTGGTGAAGGGCCTGCTGTGAGCCTCCATTTCACCATCTGTAAAACAGGGACGCTGGCACTGGAATGATCGTGGGGATTACGTGAGCTGGAGCATGGGGCACAGAAGGATGTCAGAGATGTGGCTCACCTGCAGGGAGGTTCTGTCTGCCTCTGCTCCCACCCTACCCATAACAGCAAGCACAAGTTCAAAGGGCACCCTGTGCCCATCACTAAGGCTCCCCATGAATTCTGGCCTGGCATCCTCATGCCCACCCTAGGAGGTGATGGCCGGACCATCGCCCCAGTTCTGAGCATGGAACTGAAGCACAGTGCTTGTCCCAGGTCAGGGCAGAGCAGGCTTAGAAGGCTCCAGAGCCTGTGTTCCTTCCCTCTGCCCCATCACAGACTCTGCCGCTCCCTCTGGCTGCCTGGTCTCAGCACCGAGACTCAGCTTTGTGCCCAGAGGAAGGCCCAGGCATGTGGTTTCACTGTGGGCAAAGAAGCCCATAAGGAGGCACCATCTCCAGAAGACCCCAGGTGACATGCACGTTGATACGTGGGGGAGCTCTGCTGTGGTCTCTTTAGCAGAGACCGGGCTGGTGAGTTAGAGGACTGGCTTTGATTTCAGAGAGGCACACAGAGGTGAAGAGGAACGTGGTCTGGAAGAAGAGCCCAGAGCCATGCCGGGATGGATGAGGGCAGTCCACAGGGGAGAGATTAAGGGGGATGTGGTCCGGGCACAGGAGACTGACACCAGGTGGAATATTCACGGTGTTTTTTATTCGTTTTTCTCAGAAATGACACACAGATCAAAAAGGACAGAGGGGTTCTAACTAAAATGCACATGGAGAGGTGACAAAGCCCCTTTTACTCAACTTCCATTACCCACTCCCATCATGGCACCTCCAACGCATCTCCACAGGCTCAGGGTCCCCCAGGAACCCAGTATGCAAACCACCAATCTTCATGCAAAGAGCAGTGGCCCTGGACTCCATTCAGGGATCTCATCTGTAAAGTCGCTAAGGTCTCTCCTGGCTGTGACATTCTAGGTGATTTGGGGAGAGGAATAAAGGGGGCTGGCCAGGGCCAGTATTGCTGACCATAGAACATCCCCATTCGGCCAGACTTTGGGGTCACATTTCCTCCTCCCAGAGTCCTGACCCTGAGCACAGACCTCCATGGACACTTGGGATTGATATGCAAGAACCTGTGACAGATGACAAAAGATGAGGTATGGATGGGGTCCTGCCTTCTGACCCCCCCCAACTTCTCACAAAGTCCACCCACATGCATCCAATGCTTACATTCCTGTACTGTCCCCATGCCCGGAGACGGTGGGCTTTGGTGGATTGATATCACAGGGTGTGGAGTCAGCAGCGTTGGCTTGAGCCCCATCCTGCCCCTTCCTGGCTGAGCCTTCCTGGGCCATTAGGATGCAGTATTGCATTTTCTCCCCTCAGAAGCCTCACGGGGCCAGGAGGGCAGCGATGATTATCCTGCTGGTATAGCTGAGTGAGGCGGGGCTCAGTGAGATGAAGTGACTCATCTGAGGTCACACAGTTAACCCTGGAAGAGCCATGACTAGGACGGAGTTCTTTCCCCAGTGTGCTTCCCATGAAGCTCAGATGCCACACTTGCAAGGTTCTCAGCACCAGGGGCAACTGGGAGATGCCCAGACCTCCCCCCTGGAGGGCAGCAGGGTGCACAGGACCTAGGATGGCAACAGAGACTGGCTCCTCCGGGGGCTGGAGGGGGATAGCAAAGGCCTCCGCTCGTCCTCGACATGCACCACCGCACTGGCCGCTCAGGAGAGCAAGGCATGGTGCATCCGTAAGCAAGTGGACAAAAGCCATTACAGCACATGAGCTTACGGGACTCAGACATCTCACTCAGGGCGAGGCTGGGAACAGAGCCCTGGGCTCCCAGATAAAAGGTTCCAGCCCTTGGAGTGGAAGAAGCCCTGGGAACTCAGACATGGAAGGAAAGGTCCTTGTGGAGACTGTGGGAGCCCCAGATCCAGGGTCTGGCAGGAGGCCTAAAAGGGGAAGGGGGCCGGGTAAGGATAATAATCCAGTGTATCCCAGGGGTGGGGGCACGGAGCGGGAGGGCTGCCAAGCAGCAGATGACCATGCCACCCCCGCCCTGAGTCTGCACCTTATCCCTGATCCGGGCCCCTGGCCAGGGCAGTCCACGAGGCCCCGCCTCCAGGCCCTCAGCTGCGGCAGAGTGGCTCCTGAGCAGTTCTGGCCGTGTTGTCTCCCCTGCCCGACCCTCCTCCTCTCCCGCTGATTCAATTATTCATCTAGTGAGTTCTCAGCATTGGAGTTAATCTCTCCCCCTTCCCAGCCACCCCCAACTTCCCCCCACCCCCAAGTTTGGGGTGGGGAAAATCGCTGGCGGTTCCGTGTGGTGTTGATTAGAGTATTGATCCCAGCTCCAGCCTGCTGTTGTGGCTGGGCATCCATCAATGCCAGGCGGGGCGAGCGGCAGACTGGCCTCGGGCCCGGCTGGGCCAGACTGGAGTGCGCCCAGTGCCGCTGTCCCGCTGGAGCGTGGCCGGGTGCTCCGGGTGCTATGTAGTGGGCCTGGGTGCGGCTCCTTGTGGTCCCAGCACCTGCTTCCTCTTCCTGCCCCCTGTTCCGCAGAGCCCTCTCCCCTTTGCTCTGAGGCCCTTGACTCATGGCTGCTTTTATCTGATCATTCTGGCTGATGGCTGTCCCCACCATTTCTCCCACACTTCCAGCCAACTCCTCCTCTGCAAAGTCTTTCATTGTCCCTGCACTCAGGTGAGGTTCGGATTACACTCCACTTCCCCGCTGTATGCAGAAACTGGGCTCACTGAGGTGAGGTGAGGTGAGGCCACTGGGGCAGAGGAGGGGCCAGACCTGAATGTCACTTTTCCACCAGGCCACACCGCTCCCCCTCAGCAAAAGGAACAGTGACGCTAATTGAGCCGCTATGTGCCAGGGACACATTCTCTCGCTGACAGCTCATATTTATCTTGTGATGTAGAGGTTCATTATCCTCATTTTACAGATGACGACACTTAAGTAACTTGTCTCCCGGCAGCATGGTGAGGAAGTGGCAGAACCGGATTCAAACCTTCGTCTGTGAAACTCCGGACCCAAGCTCCTTGTTTCTCCGGCAGGTCCCCGTTGAGAAGTGGTCTCCCCCGCATGTTCTCATTTTCCCTTTACATTTGCTGCAGGTGAATTGGTGTTATTATGCCCCATTTTTTAATCAGGGGGTTATAGGGGAAACTGAGGCACGGTGCAGGTATGTGGCTGGAGAGGGCAGAACCTGGACGCCAGGCTAGGTCTGCTGACTGCTGCTGCTCTTACACCAAATCCACCCCTCACATGACCTCTCCTGGAGGTCTCCACACAGACTCAACTTGCTCCTTTTCAAGGAAGCCTTCTTAGGCTTGCTGTGGGGCGATGCTTCTCTCTAGAGCATAAGCCAAGAGGGGCACAGGGCACCCCTCTCTCCACGGCTCCAGCTTCTCTCCAGAAAGGAATGTGTTCAGTGCCACCTCAAGCCTTCCAGAACTCCCTTGCCCCTTCCCTCCACCAGGCCTTCTCTCCTCCCTCCTTGAAATCCTGCTCAGATGCACTACATCCGGGGAGCCCCAAGCCCACCCGACCCCCATCATCCACCGTGCGGTTTCTGATCTCACCACTGAGCGTAGGCGCCTGGGCACGTCATTTTCACTCTCGGTTTCTCACTGATGCACCTTGTTAGCACCCCCCAGCAGCTCTGTAGACCATTAAAATGCCAGGGTCCCACCCCTGAGACTCTGATTCAGTAGCTCTGGTGTGGGGCCTGGTCACCTGCATTGTGAAACCACACAGGTTTTCCTTCAACTAATATTTACTGGATCTCTTTTTTAAATTTTTTTTTTACATTTATTTATTTTTGAGAGACAGAGCACAAGTGGGGTAGGGGCAGAAAGAGAAGGAAACACAGAATCCGAAGCAGGCTCCAGACTCTGAGCTGTCAGCACAGAGCCCGAGGCGGGCTCAAATTCACAAACTGTGAGATCATGACCTGAGCTGAAGTCGGACGCTGAGCCAACTGAGCCACCCACACACCCTGATTGGATCTCTATTATGGGAAGCCCAACATGGACAGGAGCCACCTGTCCGGTGGCCACGGGGAGTGGGGGGTGCTGAAGCTCTGCTCTCGGTATGCACAGAGCAGCACCCCACTCGTGCAATGTGAGAGAGGGTGAGAGTGAAGTGAGGAGCTGGACGGTGTGCAGCAGGACGGCGTCACCCGCTGTGTTCTGTGTGCTGCAGCGGTCAGGAACCGCCAGTCTGGGTGGCCTCCGGGGTCCCTGCCATGCAGAGAACCTGAGATTTGCCTGTGCCTTTAGCATGCTCTTTGCGCAGGCCTTTTGTCCGTTTCCTGGCATCCTCGACCCTCCTGCTCCTCACCATGGCTGGCCCACACCTGGCCCCTCCCTGAAGAGGGCCCTGCATGGGGGATGTGGCCCAGAAGACCCTGGGCTGGCTGACCCCTGTGTCCCAGGAACCTACCTGCTCCCTCCCTCACCTTGAGCCAGCACTGTGGCCATGCCGGGGCTGCAAGGCAGCTCTGATTGCAAATTGATCTGTTGTGCACCGAGCAGGTGATGGGGAAGACAGAAAGCAAGTTGTTGATACCGCATCACCCATCGGGCCCCCGACTCTCCCCCTTGGGCTACCTGGAATGGGTAGAGAGAGAAAGAGGGAGAGAGAGCTGCTCTTGCATTACCTGGAGTCTTTGCAGGGCCCCAGGGAGAGAAGGGAGCACCCCAGGCTCAGTCTCAGGGAGCCCTGGGCTCTCTTTTTCTCTCTCCAGAACCAGCTTACAGCTCAGCCTGGAACAGAAGAGCTAAAGCAGCAGAGACTTCAGACATTTATTTCCATCTGATATCTAATTCTGAAGTTTGACATGGGTCTGGGAGCAAAGGGCAGACCCTTCACCTTCATGCCGCTGACTCGGAGGCAGGTGTTTGCTTTTCTCCAGCGCTGGCGGGTGGGGGGTTGGGGGGGAGAAGGGCAGGAGGCTGGGGGGATGCCAGCCTCCAAAGCCCTGGTGAGAGAAACCCAGCCTGGGTTGCCCCTTCTGAAGCTTAGCCAAGATATAGCTCTGTGATGAGAACATGGAGACTCAGGTCCTGACAGAGCCACGTTGAGCCCAGATGCTGTCTGGGTCTGCCCTTCCCAGCCAGGTGCCATCAGGCACAGGGACGGTCGTGGGAGAAGCGAGCCACATGGACGCCAGTGCCCTGTTGACACTGTGTCAGAGACTTCTGTGCCCAAGCTTCACTCTCCCCTGGGGGTCTCTGGCTGACCCATACTCAGGCCTCAGGCCAAGCCTGCTTCCTGTCACTCTGGCCCATCTGACCCTCCCCGTAGGTCCCTATGGCTCAGTCACCCAGGGGCCCAACGGTGCAGCGAAAGCCTGTGAAATCTCACAGCCCAAGTCACAGAAAGCCAGGCAGTCAGACTCACACGGCACAGTGTGGCTCGTTGCCAAACTGGGGACCAGTACAAAGTGCCCCCCCCATGATTCTCTCTGCCTCCACTTGAGCTATAGTCACAAGCTTTAGACCCAGGCTGGAATTTGAATCCAGCTAAGGAGTCAGGGCGTGTCTCCATCTTTCCACCGCACCAGGTGCCAGGCATGGCTTTGGAGGGGTTCCCTGAGTGACCTAGGGCAAATCCCTTCTCATCTCTGCTCCTCGGAGGCTAATGACACCAGCTCCAGTCACATGCCTAAGGTATCTTTGGGGTGATGGAACCCGTAGGAAGTCCTGCTGGGGAGAAGACTTCAGGAATCATTGAGCCCAATGCCCTTGTTTCATAGAAGAAGAAACTGAGGTCCAGAGTGGCACCTGATGAGAACATGTCAGAGAAAGCTCTTGCTGAATGGAAAACACTGTGGGTAGGAAGGATTGTTATATTTCCATTGTTAGGTTTCCTTTGAGCACACTGACTGGTCTCCCACGGCCCAAGCAGTGAGGTGAGGCGCAAGTCAAGCGTCATTCCCTGCACGTCCTGGAGTCCTTCATTTGCCCTCCAAGACCTCACTGGCCCTGAGTTTTAAAAAAAGACCCAGCCCCTGCTGTCCACTGTGTGGCCATCTACTGAGTGTCCAGCATGCACCAACTGTGGTGTTTGGCCACAAGGGAGAAGCACTGACGTGGCTGAGTACTGATCTGGGGGGCTCCTGGCTGCCAGGAGAGAGCCAGGTAAGAGCTGTGGTGGACATTCGAGGCTCCACAATGGGAGAGGAAAGACTTCCTGGAGGTGATACGCAAGCTGAGTCTCAAAGGAGGAGAAGGGGTTCTCCAGGTGGCTGCAGGAGGAAAGGGCATTCCAGAAAGAGGCCACCGCTTGTCCAGAGGCTCCTGTGGCCACAATCTATGTCCTGGGGAGGCTCCATCACTCAATTCAATCAACAGCTATTGAATGTCTACTGTGCACCAAACCCTGGGCATGGGCTGAGAGGTAGAGGCAGGGATGGCGGGCATTGGAGAGACAAGTGGAATAATTTAAAGTCCCTGTTTCCTAGGGGAAAATGAGATGGGTACCCAGCAGTCACCCATAGCCAACAGACAGAGAAGTACGCAATGTGCAGAGGGAAACAGAAGGTGGGGGAAACAGCTCTGTCGGGGGTGAGATGGGGGGGTAGGGGGGGGGGAAAGCTTCTGGGAGACAGGGCAGCTCACATGGGCCTTGGAGGAAGTGGGGTCTGTGACAGGTCCTGGGACCCTGGGAGCACGGAGCCGTACAAAAAGCGCAGGTTGCTAAATGGACGTACCCAAATTCAATAGCTGATGAAACTGGGGAAACTACCATCGGGTTCCAAACAAATTGGGATGAACTTACTAAAGGGATATTTTATTAATGTGTTGGCAGGGTGTAGGGGGAAGCAGAGACACTACCCTCTCAAAGTCCAAAGGGCGAGAGTGATTTCTGGAAGGATGTAAGGAGCACAGACATTCTGTCAAGGGATGTGGCTAGCCCACGGCCAGCCCCTGGAAGGGAAACAGGAGTAAAGACCTTGACTTCTCCCCAGTGGGTCTCTCTGATGCCCTGCTGGGGATAACCATTGACAGAACCAGGGGACACCCAGAGGCACAATATGAGCCTCCCTGGGGCGGAGGACAGGAACACAGGGTGGAGAGTGACCTGGGGTATTGCACATGAAAGCTGTCTGGAACCTGCTACGTCCCTGACTCTGAGCGTCCTCCCCTCAAAATGGAGCATAATCATTACAGTCCTAAGACCCTCACTGAGGTCTCCAGAGGACCATGGGAGATGACAATGGCAAGAGGTTTCGTAGCAAGATCATCGCTGCTCCTCATGGCAGCCCTGCTGGCCATTCCCTTTCCGTACAAGTCCTTTCAGTATTCCTAAGAAGATCATTTTACAGATGAAAAGACTCAGGTTGAGAGAGGTTAAGTCGTGTCCCTGTGTTGGCCAACCCCTTACTTTGCAAGAGAGAGAAACCCAAGCCAAACTGGCTTCAGCAAGCAAGGAAAAAAAAAAAAAAAAGCATCTGGCTCATGGAAGTGAACTGTCCAGGAACGGATATGGTTTCAGTATTTCAGGTGAAACCACGAGATCATGACCTGAGCCAAAACCAGAGGTCAGACGCTTACGCGACGGAGCCACCCTGGCACCCGGTTGCTGGGGGGTTTAATGCTGTGCTCTACGCCAGGGAGTTGATGAGAAGCCACACAGCACGCAGGGAGGTGGGTAACTAGAAAGGCAGCGACAGTTGTGAAGGGTCTTGAGCCCTCAGCCAAAGAGTCTGGGGTTTGGGACAGGTCCCACCACACGTAGTCTCCTGGGGTCCCAACACTTCACTTCAGGCTGGCGGCCACAGGCTTAGCACGGAGCCCCCAGGAGTCTGAGGGCTGACCTTCTCGGTCACATGCCTGGATGAATCCCAGGCGGTAGCCAGCAGGCCTGGAGGTAGAGAGCCACACTCCCTGGGCAGGAAGGTCAAGGCCCAGGGAAGCTAAGGCCGGCGTGCATGCCTCCTGCCCACTTCCCCTCATTTGCTCACTCCCTTTCAAGAACCTTTGCCCTGATATATATATGAAGCACCAATGTCACTCTGACTTCTTTCCTTTCCTGCCTAGAGGCCTCCTTCCTCTCCTCAGAAGGGCACGGAGCTGTGTGTGAGCACACATGTGAGCATATGCACACATGTGTGCACAATGGCACAGTGCAAAGGAGTCCCTCCTCTCTGGGGTGGTGACAACCATCTGGGGATAGCGGGGGTAGGGCTCCTTCGCCTGGGCTCTCTCCAGCCCAGCCTCCTCCTTCGGTATTTACCAGCCCTCTGAGCGAGGGCATCCAAAGACAGGATGGGAAATGGGACTTCAGACGAAAGCACTTCAAGCTCAGAAAAGAGGTTAGACAAGGAGCGGAAAGAAGGGGGGTGGGATGCTGAGAAGCAGCGAGCAAGACAGGGGAGTTTGACAGGCAGGGTCAGAGGCGCAAACATGTGCTGCCTGGTGGCGGGGCAGGAGACTGAGGGAGAGGAACCAGGGAACAGTCGGGTCTGGGACCCAGGAGGAGCAGGGTCATGCGATGAGCATGGCCTGGCCTGGCTTGGGGGCCCCCCAGGCTCTCTGGCACTGCCTCCCCCTGCCCACACTCCTTCTTCCCCAGGGGGCCGAGTTCCAGTACACAAAGCATAAATGGACATGACAGGGCCCTTGCCCCTCTGGACCTCCTGTCTCATTCCCAGCTGCATGCATTTGCACCCCCACCAGCCTCCACAGGGGTGAGGACGCCGGACTGATCTCAGGACCTTTCCAGCCCACCCCACACCCTAGCCACATCCATCACCAGAAACGGTGCCAGCCTCAGAGCCAGGATGCGGTGCCCCTCAGCCTTTCTGGTGCCCCTTCACCCAGGGCCCGGCACAAGAAGCCTGAAAAGCTCACTGCCCTACATAGCCCAGGGGCCTCTTTTCCTTCATGGAGGTGAAATGGGCAAATTGCAGGTGTGAATGAACCCGCCGCAGGGGAGTCTCAGTTCCCGTTTGATGGCCCTAGAGAAGAAGGAGCTAGACCAACATGGAGACTTGACACGGGTTTCCGGGAGACTGCCAACCTCAGAGATGCTGCTTCTCGGCTGTCACCTGTGGTCCCCAAATCATGAGCTGCCTGCTCTTCCAAAGACTCCCGATCTGATGGGGCACAGGAGGCTCACTAGGTGAAGACCCCAGCACTTCCCACTTTCCTGCCTGCACCTGCCAACTTCTGGGCCAGTCCATCAGCTCTGCCTCTGGGACCACAGTCAGCTTGCTGGGTGAGGAGGGGGTTGGGGGTGGGATCATCATTACAAGCCAAGGAAGGGAAGCGCCCAGCCCAGAAGGCAGGCAAAACAATCGATGGACAGGCATCTCTGCCCGACTGTATGCCCCAAAGCGGAAGGAGTCCTTGCATTCAGTGCCCCCTCTGTTCTGTGACACACCATTCAGGATGGGACGTAGTACCCTCTCCATCTCCATCTCCTCCTTTCTAGAAACTGATGCCTCATGAATTTTGCATCAGGTTCAAAGGAAGGAGACGTGCAGCAGACACTGCAAGACTCCTTTCATGTTGTGCGGAGGGGTGCGTATGTGTGCATACGCGCGTGCGTGTGGACGTGCACCAAATTCTGCACACACCGACCCCAACATCTTAACGTTCATGCACAGCCACACTTGTGCGTCCGTGCAGAGCTCAGTCAGAATTGCAGAAAGCCTACCATGAAGTCCCACACACGTCCTCTCCCCCTGCCTGGCACACGGGCACACACCAGGGTCACACTCAGACACGGAGCGCACACTCCCAGACCCTCAGGCAGCAGCCAAGGGCTCCTCTGATGAGCTTCCTCGTCTTGTTCAGAGTAGATCCACACAGGCACACCCACATTCCGACATCCACCCCACCCCGAACACTGCAGACATTCCCATCCCCGTGACTCACGCCGCTCCACATTTGGGACACCCACGAGAATCGCTCACTCTGCCTTTTCCCTCTGTACGTTTAGGAACCCTGAAAAACTGCGTCTGTGTTTCACAGCTTACAAAGCACTCGTGTGGATGATCTTATTTATTCCTCACCATGGCTGCAAGAAGTGGCATGCTTAGTATTACCATTTGCTGGGTGATCGCAAGGAGTTGGGACCTTCCTGGGGTCACATGGGTTGGACGTAACCCGGATGGGCCCGGATCCCAGTCTGTCTGATCCCAAATATTCTGTTTCTCTTCATAGACTTGTTACTGGCCTACGGGGCACTCGAGCAAATAAGGAAGATGTGCCTTCTCCAGGCAGACATGACCCCATAGCAGGATGCCTCATTTGGCATGGGTTCAAGGTCAGACTTCACTCACCCCATGGCGGGGTCCCTGTGTGTTTATGGGCACCTGAACAACCAGAGGGGGCAGCCTTGCTCTGCCCACCCACACACTGATGGGCCCCCCTCTTTCACACAGCCCTCCCTTTCCCCTGTGTGCTCGGCAAGCCAGGGCCCCCTCCCCAAACCACCTGTGAGGCATGGGCTCCCACTTGTCTTTGACCCCAAGCCACTGGCCCTGGCCCCAGGGTGCTTAGGAAGTCCCTCTTGCTGAGGCCCCGGGGAAAGTTCCCATAGACTGGCTGAAGCCCCTGGGGCCTCTGCCACTCACACCGGCCTGGCCCCCAATGCCCCTCCCCGCAGGGCACCAATGTCAGCTCGCCAAGGCGACATCACCCTTTCAGAGCCTCCCTGGCTTCGGCTTCCTCCCTCCCTCTTTCCGGGAGCTTTCTGGGGCTCTGCATGCTGCTTGGTAAATAAATCGAGGGCAGCGGGAATAATATACCTGCCAAACAGCAGCCAGCATCCAATTTCTGCTGTCAGCCTGGCCGGCCGCACCACGCAGAGCCTCCTGACATGCTGCCACAAGCAATACATTTCCCCCAGGTCCCCATAGGCGGGGGGCAGGTCCTTACCAGAGGACTCCCCACCAGTCAGCACAGGCTGTAGGGCAGACCTGAAGAAGAACTTCCCATGTAAGACCTGCTAGGAGAGGGGCTGAGATAAAGTGGGGCTTCTTGGAGGGCAGGGGAGACAGAGGCAGAAGGGTATTGGAATGTCCCTTTGGGCCCCTCTCGACAGGAGGGGGTCAGGAAGGGCCATAGCACCCCATCACTACAGGGGCATCACGACAGGACCCCAACACGGGTCCTTCTGATATCAAGCAGGCTGAGGTCCTAGGACGTGGGAGATTGATAGGATCCCCGAGGAAGACAGGAAAGAGGTCATTGATTTCAGCCCTCTGCCTCTGACTGGGCTGCCCTTTCGTCATTGCAGGTGTCAAGAGGTTAGGCCTTCTCCATTCCAGAGAAGGCAGCACCCTGTTCAGCCATGACAAGCATTTCGCCTAGGAAGTCCTTTATCCGGCCTAACCTTGCCACCATCGCCTCGAATCTCTGCTCCGATTTTGAGGAACACATCAGTGAAGGCTTCACCTCCCAGGGCCTCCCGCCACCCCACACAGCTCCCACCAGCTCCCAGCTTTATCTTCCTCAGACAGGAGCTCTGTCTGCCCCCCTGGACCTTCACCGCCTCCGAGGCCTGCCACGGCCAGCCCTCCCCAAGCCCTCAGGGTCCCCCCCGGGCTGCTCAGCGGCAGGGCCCTAGTGGTCACAGGCCCTCCCTGCATGTTCGCAGGGCGCCTGGGCACTTACTAATTACCTACATTCTTTCACTTCAAAGATCCCTTTCCTATCAAAAATACCTACCCTAAGATGATAATCATGTACTATCACGGGACTGCTAATTATCACTACAATGGCAATCATATTATAATATATAAATGTAGCAAATTAACGTGCACACTCATCGCCTTGCGGGTTCCAAGCAAGGTTTCTCCCCGTCCTGCCTGTCCCCTCACAAGTCAATTCAGGCAGAAGATGCCCTGGATACTGGACTGCGGGCTGGAGCCTGGGGCTGGGACAGGGAGGCAGAAATGTCCCAGCAGCCAACGTCCTGAAGATCGCTCGTCCCCTCTGGGTCTAGCTCCGTAAACTTGGGGCCCGGATGGCTGAATGGCCATATAATCTACACGGTGTAATATAGACGACCAACGCACTCCCCCTGCCCCCAGAAGCATTTTGTTGTTAACCCAATGATGAGAGAAGCTTCTCATGGCCACAGAGCCTGACACCCCCCACAGAGGGCAAGCTGCTGAGCAGCGTCCCAGACTCAAAACATGGCCCCTCGTCCGCCCACTTCACTTCGGGTCCAAGCCTTCCCTCCGTTTCCCTGCAAGCACTGGGCATGTCTGTGTGCCCCAGGGAAGTCCTCCCTCCAAATTCCGTGCCTCAAATCTGATTCCTCATCTTTACAGAGGAGGAAACTGAGGCCACGGAGGTACAGGACCCGCTGAGCAAGTGAAGGGATTTCAGGTGTAATGCCCAAGTTTTCAATATCACCCCCAAAAACCAGAGACCACCAGGGAAACCGAGTCATGCATGTTAAAGCAAAGGGCAGTTTTATTACAGCTTAGGCTCGCCGGGCCTAAGTTCAGGCTCACCGCCTTCACCAACGCAGTGGATCTGTGCTGAGAGCCCCGAACATGGCGGGGTAGGGCTTTTATGAGTTTTGGGAAGGGAGAGTTACAGGAAATTGTGACATCCAATCATTACTGTATAACAGCATTGGCAGCAACTTTAACCATACACATTGTTCAGAGCGTTCATTACTTTTGGCGGGACCCAATTACAACATTTAGGGTATCTTTGAAATTAACCAATTACAGAGCGAGTTCAGGGTCTTATTCGGTGACTATTGGATTAACTTTAACATTAGGTAACAGGGTCCTATCTAAAGTTTCCATCTGCAGGTCTCACCCTTAGGAATGTGGGGAGAGGTAGCTGGCCTTTCCTGACTGGATACCACAAGGTGGTCTCTCCTGCCTCTCTGCAATGTGTAACTGCCTAATAGTTCTGGAGAGACTGACCCTTAGACCTTCTAGTTTAGAGGGGAAACTTAAAGCCTGTCATGGCGTCTGTTTGGTTCAGACTCGTGTTCTTACGCAGGCAAAGAAAGCACCTATCTTTTCTGAGCCTCGGTTTCCTTATCTGTGAAATGAGGAAAGAACATGTATGTCATAGAGCCCAAGAGAAGGCACACTCCGTGGGGGCAAGGATGTTTACTTCTGTGTTCCTGCAGTGCACCCGTGGTGCCAGGAAGGAGAGTATGGATTTTTTATTGAAATATATTTGACATACAACATTAGCTAGGTTGAAGTTGTATGGCGTGTTAATTTGCTACATTTATATATGGTAATATGATTGCCATTGTAGTGATAATTAGCAGTCTGGTGATAGTACATGATTATCATTTTAGAGTAGATATTTTTTATTGCAAAGGTATCTTTGAAGTGAAAGAATGTAGGTAATTAGTAAGTGCCCATTAAATGCTAGATCTTGGTTCTCGAAGATCACAGCCAAGCCAGTAGGAGACCCAGGTCTCCCAACTCCTGGAGCCAGGAACTTTCCACTCCTTCTCTTCCTCACCTGCATGGCTTCTCTCCCCCTGCCCACCCCTCAGCCCTGCAACCCAGACCCCAAACTTCCCTTCAAGAACTGGCCCTAGGGCAGGAGAAAGGGGGGGGTCCCTCCATGGAGAAAAGGAAGGGCAGCCCTGAGTCAAGCCACACACCCCCCGCCATGTCACCACCTCATCATGAAAAAGCACATTTGTTTCTGTGTTGCACAGAGGAACCAAAATAAATGCAAACACATTTGGCAACACAGGCTCCCTCCGGGTGGGCCTCAAGCACCCTCCCTGCTGGGCTGCTGCTGTTTGCTCTGTTATGGGGATGAGTAATTCCTAGCCACCCACTGAGCTGGGAGGCCATCCCAGGCCCAGCCTCCAGCCCAGACCCAGGGGGCCTGAGACATGGGAGACCCACCACTCTTGCTCCTGGTTCTGAAGCCCTAGAGTCTCCGTGGGAAAGGCCATCCCTGGCTGTGGCGTGTGGGGTTTCGTTCAGCTCCGTGCAGGCCTCCTGCCCCATCAGCTTGCTGCACGTGCATCCAGCAGGTAACGGAGCATCCCTGTGGGCAGGGAGAGCGGGCTTCAGTGCACTTTTGACCACTGGGTGACGGTTAAAGTGCTGTCCTGCCGGTGGCTGGGACTGTGAGACTTAGCTTCTCAGGGCCAGGCTGACCCCCGGGAGTGCGGCCAAGCAGGGCTCCCAGGGGCACCCTGCCCAGACCAGGGAAAGGGACAAGGAAAGCAGAGGGGAGCCACCCCTGTCCCCACGTCAGCCACCACTTGCATCCACGGATGGTTTCTCCCCGTGCGTCCCCACATGGAGCCGCTCTCAAACCCTTCTGATTTCCCTCTCGCCTTCACACACACACACACACACACACACACACACACACACACACGGCTCCCACACAGCTCCACGCCTTCATGAGGAGAGGGAGGAGGCCTTTAAATGGTTCAGTGGGAAGTTGGTCACACTGCCCAGGGAACAGGGGTGGGCCCTGCTGGGGATCGAGGGTGCCCAGGGGGTGAGGTGAGCAGATGTTGGGACAGTGGCCTGCAATCCAGAGCTCCACGCACTGTCCCCCGTACTGTCCCAGTGGGGGGCATGCAGACTCTGGCTGTCGGAGGGCTGGGAGGGTCAGGACAGGACCATGCAGGGGGGCTCCGACTGCTGTCCACACATATGTCCTTGAGCACCCCAAGGGAGGGAGCCCCTATGAACTTGGAAGCCATAGTTCCCACACATGCATCTGTCCTAACTCCAGGCCCTTCCCGAATGTACACACACACAATGCCAAGGAATAGAAGGATCCGGATTAGACAAACAAGGAACTGAAGTTGGAATCGAATCAAGCAGGTCCCAGAGCAGGGCTGCGCAAGACGCGCCTTTGTGTAATGCACACGGAGATGCCGTACTGCTCAGCTGCCGCCCCTTCAATTCCTGGTGCTCCTGCTGAAGAGCTGCATCCTCCAGGAAGCCTCCCTGGATTTCCCTCTCTTCCCCTCTGGGTGGGGCCCAAAATCTAATCAGAACACCTTTTTCAGTCTCCAAGAGGATTTTACACTCCCAGTTCACATATACATCGACACAAAAGCATGCCAGTGCGTACACACACGTGCACACACACACAGAGTGCTCTGCCTTCTGTCCTTGGGATGTGGCTTCAGTCTGATGCCATGGTTCTGCTGGCCTGCCAGCATCAGTGTGAGGACACTAGTTTGTGGGGTGATCAAGTGTGGCCTCAGTCATTCCCTGGTGTCCACACACAGGCTCCTGGGACGGTGTGTGATGAAGGGCACAGATGGGAGACGGCCTGGGTCTCTTCCGCCCAACAACTTCTAGCCTGGAGATTTGGAGCCCGTCTCTCCATCCCCTCCTGTCCAGGGGACACTGTAGGAGCTACCTCAGGGCATGTTGTAAGAATTAAATGAGATCGTGTCATTCAGTCCCAGTTATTTTCATTATTGTCCCTTTGTAAAGGGTTCAGGAGCTGATGCAAATTCCAGCCCAATAAATCAGGAGGTTTTTATACCCCCCAAGATATCCAGCCCATCCAGGCAAGGTCATCTGCTGACTCAGGGCAGGACAGGAGAAGCCCAGGTGGGCTCCGTCTTGCCAAGACCTGAGACATGCCTGGGACAGTGACAGTCTCCAGTCCCACAGAGCCCCTCCTTATACAGAGCACAGAGCAAACGGCTCCAGCAGGCCCCTGGTGGCCCCTTCACCCCACAAATGCACGCCATGTGGCCTATGGGACATTTGGCGGGGCACTGGGAGAGGAAGGTCTGTGACTTCCCACAAACAGTAGGCAGCAGGGTGTCCGTGTGCACACACACTCATGTCCACGTGTGCACACATGGTCTTTGGAGAGGGAGAGGGTCTGCTTCCTCTATCAGATTTTCATTTATCTATGACCCCAAAAATGCTAAGAGCTGCTATCCTACATATTATTGGTTCCGTTTGCAGTTTCGGGAAGCAGAACCCCCAAAAGGTCATCTCTCAGTCCTGAGGACAGGCTGAGCCCTTCAGCTGGGAATGCGGAGGCCAGTGGGGTGGACCGGCAGACCCACACAGAGCTGAGCTGGTCCCCACTTCCCTGGGCCTTTCTAGAGTGAGTGACAGCCTATCCTCCATCTTCCTACCCCTGCCCCCACTCATGCACCCACCCCTGCAGGCAGTGGGGACCCATTCTGCAGACCTTTCGTGATGGGCAGAAGAGAAGGAAACCCTCCCGGCAAGACCTCCATCCCGCCGGCCACCAGGCATGGGAGCAGGGCCAAGAAGCAGGCACATGTGTGTGCGGCCCCGTCGACTCAGCATGCCTGCCTCAATAGCCCTCCCGGCCGCCTTTGTGAGTGATGAGTTTATCTCCACAGCACAGAGAGGTGCGTCTGACGGCGGACATGACTCCGGCTGAACTCCTCAGTAAGCAGGCCCCTGGGGAGGCTCAGGAGAGGTGCTATCGCTCCTGTTTGTCAGTCAGTCAGTCAGTCAGTCAGGAAAAGAGGCTCTGTGCGGGGACCCCTCCAGTCCCCTGCTCCCCAGTGCCCATGAGTCCAGCCTGACCCTCTCTGCAGCCAAGGAAGCCATAAATACTCCACAGGCACCTGGGCACAGGGGTCCTGGGGACACAGGTGATTAAAAATAAGTGACCTAAGGCAGCCCCAACACTGCCACCCCCAAGAAAAAGAGAAAGCAGAAAGAAGAAGCCAAAAATCCTCATGGTGCTGCTCCTGGATCCTGATGCTTGAACGGATCTCTGGAGTTTGGGAAGTATCAGCAGTTTGAGGGCAGAAGACATGTCTGGGAGAGAAGAGACACGTCTGGACCATTCCCATGGAGGTCCCAGGGTTCTCCTGGGCCTGTGTTACTGCAGACCCCTCCAAAAGTGGCTCTCACACAGGGGCTGTGTGCTTCCCCCGCCACATCTCCCCTCTGCTGGCTTCACGCCTGCCCAGGCATAGCCTCTCAGCATGTGGGGGTTCCTTGGCCCCTCTTCTGGAGAAGGAAAGATGGAGCCACGGCGTGGGGGGAGTTGGGAACCAAGGCCCACACCCTCGGACCGCCCAGCGGATCTGTCCTGTGATGTTCCTGTCAGCCACTAGGAGAGCTGAGAAGTCATCTGGGTTTTTTAGGTGGGAAAACTAGACCAGAGAGAGGGATGGCCAGAGTCCATGTCTGCTGACTTCCCGTCCAGGCACCCTGCTCACAAGGAAGAGGAGGCCTTGCCAAGCAGCAGAATGTGGCCATTCTCATTCCATCACGTGACTGTGGCGAATAGAGGGGCCCCTAGGGCTGCTGCAGCACCAAAGCCTTCCCAGGTGAGGTGCCCTGAAGTGCCTCCTGTCCTCCCCTGGTTGTCCCCTTTGTGCCCTGTCTCCCACCTTGCACCAGGCACAGACCCTGTCTCCCCCTTTCTCTGAGCCCCTTTCTTCACGGGGAGGTGCTCAGTGCCTGGTGCTGACCGGAGATCTCGGCAGCCTCCACCTGGGTCTGGGACATTCCAACCACCAGTCTGCACCCCCTCCAGGCCCCCCCACCCTATCATACACACACTATTGAGCAGGAAGCTGTGTGTTGCGAGGCAGAGAGCAAGGTCTCTATGGTACTTGCTACGTATGTGGAGTCGGAAAAGACACTAAATGTCTCTGAGCCTCAGTTTCCTTATCTGTGAATGAAGCCGGAGATTGTCACCTTGTTTTGCTGTTGTAAGAATTAGAGATAGTGTGTGTGAAGAAATCGAGGACACACGCCCAGATACTCCATGAATGGTTATCACTATTATGTTCTTGTAAATCTCTGGGGAGAGAAAACAACACATGATCTGAACAAGTGACTGGACACAGAGACCCGGGGCTTCAGGGATGACACCCTTCAGAGGCTGGGCTGTGTCATCCACCCCAGGCATACTCCCCATCTGCCGGGCTTCCCCAAGCAAAGCCCAACGTGGAGAATGGAAAGCCTGTCTGGAGCCTGGGACTCCTGAGATGGAGGAGGCCTAAGAAGCGTGCAGGCCCCCAAGTCTTTTTCCATCATTCCTGGTCTAAACTATAGAAAGTGAGGTTGAGAAGGACCTCAGAGACCACGCAGTCCCTTGTCCCAAGGAAACTGGGACATACAGGGACAGTGCCTTGTCAAAGACCACCCAATGGCTGAGACCAGAGCCCCCAGCTCCCAGACAGGCATTCCATCCACGACTCAGATCTACCTGCCATCCTGATCCCATCCAAGGTCCCATGACCATCTTCTCACTCATTTCCCTGGAAACCCTAAGTTTTTCCAATCCAGAAGACCACCAGAAGAGAGGCTTCTGGGAGAACACAGAGTGAAGCAGCAACTACAACAGGAGAACACGGATGTCTCCATCCCAAAGGCACAGTGGGGGATGGGTGCCTGCTCCCCCTCTTCCAGCCGTTGGACCACTCCCCAGTTCAGAAACACAGCCAGGCTTCCTGATTGTCCCCACTCAGGAGCCTTTGCTAGGGGGCAAGCGGGCAGGTGTGCCTGGCATAGCAGATGCCCCTGAGTCTCGGGGCCTGCGAAATGGGGCCACCATGAGGGGTGATGGTGACTCAGAACACAAACCCAGAGCCAGGTGCTCTGAGAAGGCACCCAGAAACAGAAAGGGTCTCAGAGGTCAGGTGCATCTCACACCCACATCCCAACCCCTTTGCTCTATCCACCCCAATCCCCCCAAGGCTCAGAGATTCTCTCCCAGCCCTAGCCCAACTCCAACAGCCCCAGAAGGATGTGGGCACCAGAGGGAGGGCTTGGGGCCTGGGGCCTGGGCCCAACTTTACAGCCTTGGTCCAGTCAGGACTCCAGGTAGGGCCTCCCAGCCTCTTCATCTGCTGGGCACACTTAGAAAATGATAATTCGGTGGGGCGCCTGGGTGGCTCAGTCAGTTGAGCATCCAACTTCGGCTCAGGTCATGATCTCATGGTTCATGAGTTTGAGCCCCGTATCAGGCTCACTATTGTCAGTGCAAAGCCTGCTTCGGATCCTCTCCGCCTCGCCCCCCGCCCTTCCTCTGTTCACACTCTCTCTCTCTCAAATAAACATTAAAAAAAGAAGAAGAAGAAAATGGTAAGTTGGCCCTTCCTGGAGGGAAATGAATAAAGACACGCCCCCTCCCCCAGCCCACCCTCAGAGGGGGCTGCTGACAGTTTCAGTACTCGGTGTGGCAGCTTTGGTGCAGGGTGGAGTCTGGTCCCACCTCTGCCATGGCCTCCCAGCCATGACTGGGTCATGCCTCAGGGTCTATTTGGACCAAATAGGTCACTTAAAAGATTTTTTTTGTATTGGAACTCTTAAAAAATATATATATATTTTTTTTTATATTTTTAAATATATATATGTGTGTGTGTATATATATATATGTATATATATATATATATGATTCCATTAGCTGCCTACCCATAACAAATTGCCACAAATGAGGTGGCTTATGATAGAAATGTGTTTTCTAGCAGTTTTTGAGGCCAAAAGTCCCAAATCAAGGTGTCAGCAGACCCAGGCTCTCTCCTAAGGCTCTGGGAGAGCATCCTTCCTGGCCCTTCCTGCTTCTGTGGCTCCGGGCTTTCCTTGGCCTGGGGCTGTGTGAATCCAGTCCCTGCCATGGCCTTGGCCCCGCCTTCTCCATGTCCGCCCCTTTGTCATTGGATTCAGGGCCCACCCAAATAATCCAGGATGATTTCACCTCGAGAGAGTGTCTAACTTAATCACCCCTGCACCTGCAAGGACTCTGCTCCCAAATAAGGGCACATCATAGGTTCTGGTGGTTAGGACATGGACATACCTCTTGGGGGGCCCCCATTCAAACCCACTACCATGATCTTATTCAGGACCCTATTATAGTGTTCCTTAGCACAGGATGGAGTTCAGAACACGGATGAAAGCTGGAACATCACCTGCCCTCCTCGCTCTCCCCAGCCCTCCACCTCCACCTCCTCCGTCCTCACCCCAGGTCCTCTCTGAGGAAGCATGAGACACCCAGGCCCCCTTGGCCACTGCCATTGTGCCTAGCTCAGGGCTGGCGCAGATGAGCCCCAAGGATGGGTGGGACTTGAGCTGATCTGCTCACCCGGAAGGTGCTAATTGAGCTGATTAATTGAGCCAATTACCTCAGCCTCCCAGGAGGGCTGGGAGCAGGCCTGGCTCCCGGGGACCAGGTGTGAGGCTGCAGGATGAGCTGAGGGAGGGAGCCAGGCCCAAGGGGGCGGATGCTGCACCCTGCACCGCCAGGCCAGCCGCCTGCCCAGGCTCAGGAAGGAGGGTTGGCTGACGCCTGCTGGAGCAAAGTGAGCTTAGACCCTTGGGCAGATCCAGGAGAGCTTTCCGGAGGGCTGGCAGGGCTGGAGCAGATGCAGGGACCCCAGGACAGGAAGGGGGTGCGGGGGACGAGTGAGAGTCCATGGAGAAATGAATTACCCTCTCCTGCCACACCTTCTGCTAATTTTGGAGTGTGAATGGAAGCGGGCGTGACCGTGAAATACGAATCATCATTGCGGAACATTTAGGAGGCACAGGAACAGCACAGACTGCCTCTGTCCTTCATCGGGGCAGGTCCTCACAGCCCTCTTGAACGTGCTGTCATTGCCACATTACAGATGAGGAAAGTGAGGCCCAAAGGGGCTGCCACAGGGCTGAGATCACACAGCTGACAAGTGAGGGAAGCAGGATTCAAACCCACATCCTCCAGGATGCAAAAGCTCTGTGCTACCTGGCCTGGGGTGTGCATGGGGCTTCTGTCAATGAGTGTGAGTCCAGATGTGAGTTCACGAGTGTGACAGCAGGAAAGAAACTCAGGGCCCGAGTATCTATGAGCAGCCCAGGCGGGTCCTCTCACAGCCTGGGCTGCTCACGGACACCGGGTCCCCTCACCCTGGACCAGCATTTTTGCCCCGGGGCCAGGCCCAGCCGAAGGCCCTCACCACCCACTGACCTCGGGGAGGAAGCACCATGTCCCAGCCTGTCTCCTGCTGCTCTCATCCCTGCAGCATCAACATCCTGACTTGTCTGAACCCAGGCAGTAATTCCCCACCTCCTCACCTGCTCCCTTCTGGTTCTGTCTCCTTCCAGAAGCCCAAAGACTTTAAGAAACACTCAAATCAAGTCATCATAACCCATTTCCATCTTGTTTTGTTTGTGCAAGTGTTGTATTCCTTTATTTGGGTAATAGAAACCATATGCATTGCAAAATGCTTCTTCCAGAAATCAACTTTATTGACATAGTTTACATAAAACAAAGTTCACCCCTTGTAAGTGTCTAGAATATTGACAAATACAGACACCTGTGTAACCATCAGCCCATTCTACTTCCATCATCTCAGAAAGTTCTCTCATACCCCCACCCAGTTAACACCCTACACCCCCATCTCCCACCCAGTCGATTGACCCCCCACTCTGTTCTTCAAGCCCCGTCTTCATCTTCATTCCTCAGGGAGGCTTCCTTACCCCATTTATATGTGGTTCTCCTCCTGTTCTCTCAAAGCCTTCTGTACTTTTCCCTCATGACACATATTACATATTACATATTAATTACATATGATTATGAGTGTGTTGCACAATTTTGTGTTTAACATTCCTCTCCTCCACTCAACTCTAGGCCTATGAGTACAGGAATTGTGCCCTTCATTTCTCCTGTGTGCCTGGTACAGTACCTGCCCCATAGCAGTTGCCCAACAGATATTTCAGAAGATTAAATAAAGGAGGATGAGCTCCAAGGCCCATAGGCTTAGGATGGGGCTCACACGCCCTCCTGAGGAACCTAGGAGCCCACCCCCAACAGAGAGGCCCAGGCAGCCGGGCTGGTCAGCGATTCCTCCCCAGATCCAATGACTGACCGGGTAGGGGAAGGAGGGAGGGAGGCGGGAAGGCAGCAGAGGACAGCGAATGACTCATCTTCAGAGACACATGGTGAAGAGAGAGGAAAATGCCACTCAGCAGCTTCTCGACCTTTCCTTTAGGTGGGAGGAATGCCCCAGCCCCAGCCAGCAGGGGTGGCAGTTAGGTACTCCCGGAGCCAGGGAAAACATTTTGCTTTGGCCCACGAGCAGCAACAAGAGAGATTTCTCAGGCTCAGAGAAAAGACACGAGGCTCTCCCCACCCACCCATCCCCCTGTCTCGGCCACTCATCCCCCAGCTTCCCAACAGTGGCTGTCATTACCCCATCCCAGAGGCCATGTGCAGCCTCTGAGGCTGGGAGAGAAGGGTCCCCAGGAAAGAGTGTGGTTTTCACCCAGAAGAACAACGCAGAAGCAAAGAAACCTTCCTTTTCAAAAGGCCAAAGGAACATGGACTCGCTAACCGCAGCCAAAGCCCTAGGGTGAGGTTGGAGACAGGGGCACTGTGCTGGTGAGCAAAGCACGCCTGGGAGACATTCTCAGAAATCCTGTCTCGTGCATGTAGATGTCAGGCCCTCAAGTGAAGAGAGGGTGGGCACAGGAGCAGACTGTAAACTGGGGAGGGCTCCTTTAGGGGTGGGACGTGAATATAAGGGGCTAGCTGAGGCAGCGTGGCCTCTTGACACGGGCCCGCATGGCATGGCTCGCTGAAGTAATTCCCCTGTCCCTAAACAAGAAACCCGGGGCCGGTGGGGGGAGGGGGTCGGGCTTTCAGCCTAATAAAGACATGGTCCGAAGGCTTTGCAGGGCCACAAGTGCTAATGGATGTAGACCTCCCTCCGGTCGTCACCCAGAATTTATCTATAGCAAATCTAGCTTTTAACTTCTCACTGATCAAACCTCCCCCTGTGATTCTATAACCTTTTCTCCTTCACGCAGGGAGCAGTTCATTGTTCTTGAGAGGATCTGAGTCAGTTTGCTACTAGACCCCCTGCCCCCACCCCCCAGCATACACCCAAGAACAGGCACATTAGGCTGGGCCATGTGCTAGAAGAAGCAGTCAGGATCTTGACCTTTGGAGCTGCCAGAGCCTTTGAGGGGCAGCCGAGCAGATGGATGAACAAGGCAGCGAGAGGAACTCAGGGGCCAGAGCCAGAGCTGTTTGTGGATCTCACTAGTTTTCTGGTTTCTTCAGTGTGAAGTCACATCGGGGCCCAGGTGAGAAGTGGCAGCAGCACAGACAGTGGACAAGCAGATTTCTGGTGAGTAGAGTCCGCTCGCTGAGCCTCGCTTTCCTGATCCCAAAATGGGGACAGGGACACCAACCTCGGGATTCAATAAGGTAAGTACTCAAAAAGTGCTAGCTCATATTACAGATAAACCTTACATCCTGTCAGACATTAAAGACACTTAATCGTCACATTTTAGTCTTCACTTTTATTGTTTATGAAAGACTTCCGCATTTATGATCTCCTTTCATCCTTACAACAATCACTTAAGTACACAGGAAAAATTCTTTTAGCCCCATTTTACAGATGAGATAACAGCACTGCAAATGGGTAAAAGAAAGTTGTGCAAATCCCACAAGACTGCATGAGTATGCAAACCCAGAATTAAAACCTCCCAACTTCGAGCCTGAATTTTTATGCCCGCTGGACTTCGGCTCTGCCGTGCAAATCCCTACCTTCTGGGAGCCACTGGGTCCACTGCGTGACCTAGCAGCCCAAGAAACTTTGAAGACATTGTGGAGGCTTCAAGAGCTGAGGCCCACGTGTTCCAACTGAAGGACACAGGTGAGGGTCGGCAGACAACGCACAAGCCTGGGAGATGGGGGTGAGGCCGGAGCTGGTACTGGATTTGAGGCAAAGAATTTTTCCCCAAAGAAGTTTGGGAGACGGGGTCCCAGGAGTAGAGAAGAGGAAGATAACACCCACTGGAGGCAAGGTGGTAACACGAGGCCCCCCTCCGAGCCTCCCTGGTGGGAGGTCCCTATTCAGCAGATGAATGGTGGGGACCCAAGAGTAACCTCAGGCATTGGTTCTCACCATACCATAAATGGGAACATGAATTAAAGCTCTTCCTGCAAAATGTCGAATACCCGAGGAAGACAAATACAGGGGTGCATTAGTTATCCATTGCCATGTAACAAATAATCCCCAAACTCCGTGGTTTAAACACAAAAATATTTATTACGTCACAGTTTGTGTGGGTTAGGAATTTGAGAGAGGCTTGGTGGTGGGGTGACTCTGACTCCAGTTTCCCGTGCAGCTACAGTCAGGGGTGAGGACACCTGAAGGCTGGACTGGGGCCAGAAGATGCACTCGCAAGGTGGCTCGCTTATGTGCCACGGGCAGGATGCCTCTGTTCCTCGCCACAAGGGCTTCCTACACTGTTTGAGTGTCCTCTGGCATGGCTGCTGCCCCCAGAGAACCAGGAGAAAGTCACAACACTTTTTTGACCACATCTTAGGACTCACATTTCATCACTACTATCTTATTCTATTTATCAGGAACAAATCTGTAAGTTGCTCAAGGAAGGAGAGTTAGACTCCACCTTTTAAAGAATCTGTGGGAAAAAAAATAAAGAATCTGTGGATATATTTGAAGCCACCACAAAGATTAAATACCCTCAGACAGGCAGAGTGTGCTCAGAACAGACTCAGGAGACAACCACCGGGTCAGGACCAGCATGCTTGAGGCCCCTGAAGCAGCACCAGAGAGTCATCCTCACCCCAGCCAGAGTCCCTGACTCTTGCCCTCATCCTGCGAGGGCTTGGGCAACCATGAATCAAAGGGACGAGATGCTTTGGGGGAGTAGCTGAGTTGGAGGAACAAGATACCCGCCAGAGTGTGGTGGAGCCTGCCCCTGCTCAACTCCGAGCACATGCAGGAAGGAGAGACTGGGGGACTGCACACCCCTGCCTACAGCGGAGGGGAAGGTGGGCTCCTTCCTTCCTGCAGGGCTGACACAAAGTGTCAGGGTATGCCCTTAACAATGGTCATGGGTCTGGAAAGGAAACTGCGTTCTACTGGAGAATGGCTGGCAACCCGGGCAAAATCCAAACTGTAGAGGCGAAGGCTGCCTTGCCCAGCTACCCCTTCTAAACATCCCTGCACACTCACAACCCTGGGAAAGCCGCATCCAGTAGTACCTAGCCCTGCCTGCGGGTGTCATGCAATTGGATCAAAAGTGGACACCTGACCCAACAGGAGACAAGTCATTGGCTGACCAACAGCCAATCAGATACTCTCTCTTAAGATTTTTGGCACCAAGGTGTCCAGAGCCTGGGAGTCATGTAGGGCTGAGCGGGGAGCGGGAGGTCAGGCAGTCCGGGCAGGCTGGGGGAGGTGGAGCAGCTATTTTAGGACCCTGTGTTGATGAGCAAGCGAAGAAAGCTGATCTGCAGAGTAAGGCAGGAAAATGGAGCTCAGAGAGCAGCAGGGAAGCGACCCAGCGTGGCATCAAAGCAGGGGGGAAACAGGTGGGAAGGGCAGTTCACAGGGTTCTGGGTGCCTCTCAGTTTTCCCAAGGTCCAGTGTTCTTCTTGGGGGAGGAGGGAAGTCCCGGGAGGCACCCTTTCATCCTTATGATAAATCCCCCATTCCTGAAGCAAGTTTGAATGTTTTATTTCTAGGCAGTCACACTATCCTGCATAAAGGTGGGGGAGGAGCCGGAGAGGCCATGTCCCTGTTGCAACCCTACCAGGAAGAGCCTTTGGGCAAGACTGTCACATTCACCGCACACTTGTTAAGTCTGGGGAATCCAGAGACACAGAACAAGACACTCAACTTACACACTGCTGTTTTCTTCTGGCATCGTTACCTCTGTTCCTCCCCGCTCTCCCTAGGGCTGGTGCCCAGCAGCAATGAGAACTAAAAGTCTGACACCATGGCAGAGGTTTTCTCTCAATCCCTCTGGGCAGAGGTGAGCAGGAAAGACAGTGTGTTTACAGAAAGGGCGTTGGGGGAGGAGGGTTCGTAGGCTGCTGGCCTGGGTAGTGACGCTAACAGCAAGTAGGAAGGAGAGGGGAAGGACAGGAGCTGGATGGACAACTAATTCACTCGTTCATGGGCTCCTGCTGCCCGGAGAGAGCTCATCATTTGGTTTAAAAGCAATGTCAATTCTGAAAACAGTAACCACATCCACCTTCAAATGCAAGTTCAATAGAATGGACTTTTGAATTATTCATCAGTTCCTCCAACAAACATTCATTGAGCCCCTGCTATATACCGGGCCCTGAACTGGATTCACACTTGAATTCAATCCAGTCCCAGTTCTTGAGGAGCTTACACAGAAGGCACACATTCAATGACACATAGGAAGGGACCCTTAGTAGCTCATGGGAAAGAGGGGCAGAACTCCCACACAAAAGAAGGACATTCTGGATGAGGGAAAGAAGGAGGCAGCAGACTTTGGTGGGAAAATACTTGATGGGAATCCAGGAGGCCTGGGTTGTAGTTCTGATTCTGTCATTAACTCAGAAGATCCCCTTCCCCTTGCTGGACCTCAGTTTCCCATCTGTCAACGAGGGAGGTTGACTTAGCAGCTTTGGCATTAGAAAGTCTATGGTGGCAGGTGCTGGGGGGAGGGGAAGTTTGGGGAGTGGGGTTTTTACACAGCTTGATAGCACTCAGTGGTTTCCCAAACAGCTTGCCTGGGCCAGATGGGCAATTGCCCCTAGATCAGGCCAGGGGAGCCCCATCTGGTAAGACTCAGTCTCAATTTGTCTTTCTGTGAATGCTTTGTTAATCCTGGGTGCCAGCCCTTTAGACAGGGGTCCAGGAGTGAAGTGACAGCATACTCTATGACCAAGAACTTTAAATACATTGGCAAGGTCCAGGGTGTCCTCAGGAAGAACATCCTTGCTTCCAGTGAGGTCACTTACTTAGGTTTGAAAACAAGAAGAGGAGTGCCTGGGTGGCTCAGTCTGTTGAGCGTCCGACTTCAGCTCAGGTCATGATCTTGCGGTTCATGAGTTCATGTCCTGCATCAGGCTCTGTGCTGACAGCTGGGAGCCTGGAGCCTGCTTTGGGTTCTGTGTCTCCTCTCTCTCTGTCTCTCCCCTGCTTGGACTCTGTCTCTCTCCCTCTTTCTCAAGAAGAAGGAAGGGAGGGAGGAAGGAAGGAAGAAAGGGAGGAAGGAAGGAAGGAAAGAAACACCACTAGACCGCTTCACAATGTTCTAACTGACCAGGCTCCCAGAACAGGCTCTACTGTTCTGTCCCTAAGTTTACTTCTCAGTAAAGGGGCCAATAAACTTTGTGATTATGTTAATCTGCAATTTCCCTGAAATGGTTTGTTTTCAGCCTCCCACAGCCTGACCACCTTAGGGAAACACAAGCAAGATAATCTTGTGACTTGTGGCAAGAACAGAGGAGAGCCCAGTGTAGCCCGTCCTGAGGGTGCCTGGAGGGAAGTAAGACTGGAGTGACCTGTCGAGGTTAGATCATGGAGGCTCTCACTTGCTGGGCCAGGAAGTTAGCTTTCAGGGTGGAGGAGGGGTTGATGAGCGATGAGCTCATCTCAGTGCATGGCATATGGCCCAGTGCAGGGGACGAAAGGGGACTCCTAGTGGCTGTGAGAATGCTTGGGTGGGGCCCTGAACCTGACAGCGAGGGTGGTAATGGAGGAACCTTGAGTGGGGAAAACGGGAGGGATTATACAGGAGGAACCCATAGGACTTGGTCACTGGCTGGAAGTAGGAAGCGAAGAAGAAAGAAGAAAGGGACAGAAGCTTGGGAAACTTCCAGCTCTCCTCCCCAGCATAGATGCAGCAAATCACAGATCTAGGATCACGAAACACCTTAAGACTCTGTCTACACAGCACAAAATACCTACCTCTCAAAACTTCAGAAAGCCCCCAGAGGCCACCTGACCCCCAAATATCTGGAAAGTCATTTTGCTTTGTGTCTGGATGCTTGCAAAGCGTATGGGAGTAATAGGGCTTCTCTGCGCACCCCGAGGTTCCAGCCCTCCCCCCAAGAACTCTGCAGGAAGGCAGCCAAGAGCCAAGGTGCTGGGTGAAGGGGGAGCCAAGCCCCCTGCTCTCATCAGAAGCCATACCAGTATTTTTAGCGCCGCAATCAACAGTGGGCCCGCCTCTGGATCGGTTCAGGCAGCCTGGGCCGAGCAGGGCTGTTAAAAATGGAATGGCACACACTGCAATCAGTTGTGGCAGACAAGGGGCACTGGAGGGGCATCAGCTGTGACATCGGAAGTTATTGGCCCTCAAGCTGGCAGAGGGGAGCCGGGCACGGGCATCAGGATAGCAGCTTCCCGAAGCAGGCTGGGGCCTGATGTCATGCCGTCCCAAACCCATGGTGCCCCAGCACCATCCCGGGGTTCAGGCCACTTCCCCCAAAGCACAGCCTCCACACCTGCTCGTTACTGTGCCAGAAACCCCACCATTAGCATCCACACTTCTCTGCAGGCCTTTCTTTAATGACCAACCTTGGATGCTGGGGAGATTGCGGGGGGGCAGTGAAAGGGGAAGGGACTACAGACCAGGGCTGCCCAGGGCTACAGGGTAGTGAGCCCCGGGAAGCTGGATAGAGCAGGACACAGACGGTCTATTCTGCCCACTGAATTCGGGGAACCAACTGTTGTCGCCTCTTCTGTCCCCCACTTCCCTGTTCTGGTAGAAAGCCGAGCGCACTGAGAGCTAGTAGGCAGCCTGGAACTATGCACATGTACTACGCTGACACCCAGGAGACCCACGTTCTAAGCCATTTTATCACTCTGTGACTTCTTTAGGGCCTCCAGCAAGTGACTGTCCCTCTCTGGCATTGGTGGCTCTATGTGTACAATGACAACCCTGGGGTAGCAGCGGGCTAGGTCCAGTGATGGATGCTTTGAGAGCCTTCCATCCCAGAGCAGAGGATTCCTGGCTGGGGCAGAGCTGGGCCCCAAGAGAAGAAATGTACTCAGTGTCCTCTTCTAGAACAGAAGTCCAGAAGATGGGCTTCTCGGCATGGTTTGGGCATCATTATCCTGCCTGACCAGAAGCAGAGAGGGCTCTGTGGGGGTGCAGAGAGGACAAGAAAGTGGGTAGGGAACTCAGGGACACAGGGCACTTATCAAAGTAGTGCCTGGAGGCCATGCTGTCCTACACCCTCACTTTGCAAACCCTGGCACCAAAGTGAGGGAAAGGCAAGAGCACCAAGGGCCCAACCAGACAGGCGCCCCGTGGAGGAGTGTGGGACATCCAAAGGCAGGAATCCATCCCCCTTCCTGCTGCGTCCTGGGTCCTTCAAGTGCCCTTTCCCTTGGGGCCTCGCAGCCAGACCGTGGGGCTTCGCAGCCATCTGCCAGCCTGCGTGCAGGAGCACAGGGGCTGTAGAGTTTATTGAATTCGTGTAGGAGCAGAAATCAGGGTCAACCTGCTTCCGGACAGTGTTCAGCTGCAAGACGAGCTGTCCTAGGAAGATGCGTCACTGCCTGTCCCAGACCCTTTACTTCCCAGCAGGCAGATTCAGGCCCCGCCAGCTGGGTGCCTCACTTGAGGGGGTACCTTGACAGGTCATTCCTTCCATCCAGCTGCTGCACCCCCTACCAGGCCACAATCATGCCGAGTCAGCATCTCCTTAACAGCATGTTCCTGACACATGCACTCCGTAGTCAGTTGGCCCTGCAGATGTTCAGCATCTGGACGTGTCCCCCGCCAGGCATGGGAGGTGCCCTACCGCCTTCCCTGTCACGACCAAGCAGAGCCCGGGCTCCTGGAGCCAGGGGCAGGAGGAAACATCCAGGTGTCCCCACCTATCTCTGGCTGCCCTGCAGGCATCATGTCTTCCCACTTGGAAGGTGGGTATCACCCTCCAGGATGTGCAGCCTGGAGCGCCCCCAGGCTGGCATATGGCAGAGCCACGTTCGTCACCATGGTGTGGGCTGGTGGTGCATCTCGTGTTTCCTCAACACCTCAAAAGGCGGGACGAGAATCTGCCGTCTGACAGCCTTGGGCACCACAGCCTGCTGAGGGCTCAGTCACACACCTAGCTCTGCAGATGCCTGGGCTGAGTTGGGGGCTGGGGGAGGAGCAGGTGGTCGGCTCTCTCTCTGCTGCCGCCGCCACTCAGTCTGAGAGACGAGGCGATGCCCACCTCTGGGAACAGCAGGAGAAAAGCCGAGCTGCCTCTACACTGGACTGGCCTGCTGGACAGCGGCGGGTATGGCCACTGCCCTCTCTTGGTCTGGGGAGGCTCTCTGCTGAGGACTCATAGACCCCCCCGCCCCCCCACCAAAAGCTGCTGGCTGTGGCAGATCGAGAGAAGGGCTGGTTGGGATTCAGCAGAGAGTGGAAAGAAAAGAAATGGCACAAGGAAAAGAAGCAAGAAGACTCATCTCTCCACCAACAGCCCGGGGAATAGTGGCTTCTTCCAAGAGGTGGGAGCAGCGATCATGCTCCAAGCCCAGGAAGTGTTCAAAATTGAAAGAGAGACAGGCAGTGCAACAAAAAGGAATGGGGAGGAGAGAGGAGGAGGTGGGGGTAGTAATCCTGCCCCTTTTTTCCACAGCAACATAGAAACCCCAAGCACTCTTCCTAGGAGGAAAGAATTACCATCTCTGCCTATTAGATGGGAAAACAGGCTCAGAGAAGTTGAGTGATGGGGCCACCATCACACAGCTAGCATTCTGACCCAGAAGGAAACCCCATTCTTAATTTGGACCTGAAACCATCAGTGCCTCTAGGCCACGAGTTCACTGCCATGTATTCCCCAAGAGCCCTGACCAGCAGCCACCCTCAGCCAGGCTCACACACGGTGGGGCAGGCACTCTCATGTGGCTGCTGTGCGCTAAGAATTGCCCCCTCTGCTGCCCTTCCTCTGCAGTGAAATGCCCTGGGCTGCTAGCCCCCAGTGTGAAGGTGTCCTGGAAAGTCTGTAGGAAAAATAGCGGGAGGCAATCCTGGGCGTCATCCTTGTATGATCTTGCTCAGGACAGCACGATGGCAAAATCTAGCTGCATGGACTAGAGTCACCTCCCTGCCAAGCCTGTTTATTCATCTACAAAGCGAGGAGATCCCTGAGGCTCCCTCCAGCTCTGACTCTGTGACTCTGGAAAGGAAAAACTAGTCCATGACTCCATCCCTGACGTCTCCCTCTGGCCCTCTCTGTCTTGTGCTCCATCCTTCAGTTTGAGCAACGGTGTGAGGCCTTGCATACTTCTCTGTCTTTCCCTGCATCTCCTTGCTTGTATCTACTTCTCTTTGTTGGCATCACTCCAACTGAGGGTCCTGTGTAGGGAAACCCTTCATGGATCCAAGGAGGGGAGTGCCCACCATTCTGAAACACTGGCTAATAACTAGTACTCTGTTCAGTAGAGAGGACAAAGCTGGTCACTGGCGCTATGCACAAACAGCGATAGTGAGGAAAGAGAAGGCAGCTTGCCTGCTGCCCTCAGGGACCTCCTTTTTTAATGGCAGAGACAAGAACCATCCAGGAAGCAAAGAGGAAGATCAGACTGGCACCAGGCCTAGAGAGAAGTTCCAGCAGCTGCGAAGAGGGAGGGCAGACAAGCAGAGGGTAAGCACTTGCCGTAAAAACACTGAGGGCCCCAGGCATACTCACAAGACTACTCAGCCTTCCAGCAAAGGCTCAGCTCAAAGGCAAAGGCAAGAGTCAGACCACCAAGGCCAAAGGGAGGGCACAAGAGTCAGGCCTGTTTGCTGAGTGCCACTCCATCCCAGAGGCCTCTCCCTTTTAGAGACGGTGGCAAGCGCAGGGCCATCAGGTGCTCCTGAGGAGAGACAGCATGCATAAGTCCAGCATGAGGACTCAGACCCCAAAAGGACCTAGAAAGTCTGGGGCAATAGCAGATAGAGGGGTAAGGAATGTTTCCATTTTTAGAGGTAAGGTCTGGCTGTATAAGTACAAGGTGGGGTAGGTAGAGCCCACTTTTCAGCAGACTGTGGAAAACAGACTCAGGGTGCAGCTGAAAACCAGCTCGAGATGAGATCAGAACATGATGAGGCCACTGAACCATCCACATGTAAGTACCTGGGGTGGAGCTGCACCAATAGAATAGCAGCCAGAGGAGGGAGGTCAAGGTCTCATGCTCCTGACATTGTGCACTCAGTCCTGGGTCTCCTATCGTGGAGGATCAGTGACAACCAAGTCACCTCCACAGGAGGACAATAAAAGGTGGGGCGTGGAGGGAGCCATGTCATGTGGTTAATTTTATAAATGCTTCTATGATGCCGTATCCCCAGCGCGCCGCTAACTCCTTGCATACTCAGGATGACCCTGTGAGGCAGGCACTATTTCCAGCCCACTTGTGGGAGTGAGGAAACTGAAGCACAATGAGCTCAATTAACTTGCTCAAGGTCAACCCCCAGGCACTTCGTGCAGTCAGGACTCGAACCCGGGAGGTCTGGCTCCAGAATCGTGCTCTAACCCCAGCTCTGCTGCCCTGCTCATATAGAGAGCTGAGAAGGAGCAGGGATCCTTAACCTACAGAGGAGAAGGCTCAAGGGTAGCAGGTGGTGGTGGGGCAGTGTGCGGGGTCAACACTGGGGGACCTGGACAGCAGCCTGGGCGTCGGCATGTGTGGTGGGGGCAACACTGCTCCTCACCCTTCACTCTCACCTCCACACCATGCTATTCACAGGCCCCTCTGCTCTCCCAGTACCTAGTCCTCTAGGGCACTTGGCCACATATTTGACAGAACTGTGGAATCTCAAGGTGAGAAGTGGCTCCCTGAAGTTCTTCTGCTTCACTTCTCACTCATGCAGAATTCCCCTTTGCATTAGCCCAGGGCAAGAGTATATAGTCTTGGTCACCTCCAGTAATGGTGAGTTCAGTACCCCTCAAGGCATCTATGCCAGCAGTAAGTGGGCAAGTCCATTAGAATGGGAGCTTCTCAATATTCTAGGACAGATTGTAGGGGGTGGGGTGCAGGAGGAGGAAGAGGTGATACAAAGTAGAATGTAGGGCCATATAGGCTGAAATCTTTTATGCAGAAGGAAATATAGCACCTTCTATTTGTGGGAAACCTGAGATAACAAGTTACAGCCTTCGGGTGCTGTAGAGAGGAAGCAGAAATGATCCCCCACATTTACAGGAGCAGGTGACAGAGGCACAGAGGACCGGCCCCTGCTGACACTTACAGAGCGAAGAACAGGAAGGATGGAGCAGGACCCCAAGATTCTGGCTTGCAGGGGGCTTTTCAACCTGTTGGCCCCAGGGAAGAGGTCTGGGTGGTGCTTAATGCACAGGCACTTCAGAGGCCTGTTCCCAGTGCTAAAAGTTGTTTAAATGTGCTGTCCACCCTACCTGGGGCCACTGAGCACTGGAAATGCAACCAGTGTGAAATGAGATGTGCTCAAGGTATAAAACACACCAGGGGATTTGAAAAGAAGAACGCAAAGCATCTCTAATTATTTTGTAATATTCAACACATGTGGAAATGATACTGTTGGGTTATATAAAATATATTATTAAATCTAAAAAAAACTGTTTAAACTGTGGCATCCCAACATGGAACAAAGACACACATACACAGAATACAAAATCCTTATTAGGGGCAGGAATCCAGAGAGTAAGAGACTTGGGATTTCAGGAGCGAGAGAGCTCTGAAGGGTCAGGAGGGAAGAGCTGGTGGCCTTCGGAAGAACTCGGAAGGATAGGTCAGAAGTGGGCAAATATCAAGAGCAAAGAGGCATTCATGGTGTAGGGCAGTGGGGTGCACTGGGAGACTGAGGAAGCAGTTTCCTGGTGAGAGCAGCAGAACATGAATCAGGACAGGGAAGATATCTCCCGACAGAGGCCCACCCAAGGTCCTGTCTTTGTTCCTCTTGAGCTCCCAATCCAGACTTCACCTTCTGTAACCTCTTTTCTCAAAATGCATTCAGTAACTAATCATTGAAGAGTGCATAACATTTGCCAGGCACTCTGTGAGGTGTTGGGGGCACAGCAATGAACAAGACCCACTTGGTTCCTATCCTTGAGCTTACAGTTGGGAAGGCAAAGAGGCAGAATTTACTATTCTTGTTCACTAGCTTCCCCAAATCCAGGTTCAGCAACTCCCATCCTGGCAGCCTGTCCATGAACACCCTCCGTCCAACCACACCCAAAGGAACAGCCCCAACTCCGTGACTCCTAAGCAGTCACGTCTTCTGAGGGTCCAGTCATGAAAGCCCAGTCCACCCAGTAAGTAGCCAGGGGACTCAGATATGGATCTTCTGGGAGCTGTGGGTGTCTGGCACCCATGACCACCAGCCCCACAGGCCTAGTAGGCGCAACAAAAGGTAAGAAGGACCTTCCTACCTTCATAGGTCCAGTCATGAATCCTGTCCAAGGCCTGGCTTCTCCAAAGGGGGAAAATACCACTTGACTCCACTACCCAACCAAACACTACTCAAGAAAACAGGGCCCTTAGAGTTTAGATCTGCCAGACCTGAGTTCCCAGTCCTGTCTCCTCTGATCTAATTTCTCCCTCAGCCAAGTTCACCAAAGGACCAGGTTGCAGAGGGCAGAAAGATAGGGGCTGGGCCCAGCTCTCTCTTGGGCCCTCCCAGCCAGAGGAAGCCAACAGAAGCAGGAAAAGCACTGCAGGGCTCTCCTGAGTTGGACTCTGTCAGCCACTTACATGATTCCTTGGGACTCCCAAAAACATAAGGGGAGGGGAAGACCGGCTGTCATACTCCACAAATCAGAAACTGGACTTGGGGTCTGTACATGTAATAGTCCTATAGCCCCCCATACAGTCTGCAGCCTTCTACCCCACCTCCACCCTCCACCACACACACAGTTACACACATGGGCACAATGGCAAGGACTAAGGACACAGAACATTGCATGGAGGTTGCTTCAGTGTAGGAGGCTCAGTCACATCCCAGGCCCTGTCAGTAGGCAGTCCATCCATTCCAATCACTATGACAACAGGACCCATCACTCAAGGAGGCAGCTGGGTAAAGCTCCTCAGAGCTGGGTGTTGGAGGAGGCCATCCTCATGCTTTAAATACCCTTCCCTAGAGACCTTTACCCTTCCTCACCCTTTACCCTACAGCTCTGAACCTCTCAGTGACTCTGTCCCTGCTTCCAGAGGACAATAAAAGTACAGCAGGAGAAATGAGGCTGGATGCAAGAACAAACTGTGGAATGGGAATCAGGAAAGGCCAGGTTTGTATGACCTTGAGCAAGTCATGTTTCCTCTGGGCCTCCATCTTACCCTTCCAAAAAGTGAGTGATTCATAAGGTCCCCACCAGCTTTGACATTGAAGGCTCCAGGGTTGTGTGGGCTTGTCCTCTGGAGCCTGGCACATGGACAACGATGCACATCAGAGCCCACATGAACAACATATGTGCCAAAGGGTGGCAAATGCGTCTGCAGGAAATCAGTCTGGCACTGCCTTCGATGGCTATGGGGGAAGAACACAGCCCTCCCCTGCATCCCAGGATACCCCACAGCACCTCCCCATGTACATTGTGCAATGAGAACAAATGAGAGGGCCTGGCACAGTGCCTGACCCAGAGCGGCTACTCCAGAAGAACCCAATTTCCCTCCCTTACCCTCTCATATCTTGAATGTTTATCTCTTTTCTTAGAGGATAGTGGGGGCAAGAGAAACTCGAAAGAAGAGGGGACAGACAAGGTTAGGGAGGCTGGGAGAGTAGGGAGGACCACAGCTGCCATCATTAATCACCTTCCCTGGTAACCTGTGTCTTGTGACTCAGCACCTGTGACACTGATAAAGGCTGGAGGGATGGAGATGACACAGTCACAGGCTGGTTGTGATTGCATGAGGGAGCGGGAGGCAAGGTTGAGTCCTGCTTTCAGGGTTTAATCTCAGTTGGACACACGCACACACACACACACACACACACACACGCACACTGCCATTCTGCAGGCTGCAGAGCCCCTCCTCCTGCTGCCACCCCATCTGTGCTCAGGCTGCAGCCCCCTCTGCCTACTCCCCACAGCCAGCCAGGACAAGTAAGGCAACCACTACTGAATATTTTACACATTAAGAATTCTATGAAGCCAGGCACATCAGAAGAGTAGGGACTATGTGATGAGGCAAACTGGTGTAGTGGAAAGTGCATGAGGTGACCGAGGACCCATCTGCCCTCTCCAAGCCTCACACAAGACCTGCCTGCTGCATGAATGGGCATCAACTGGTTCCTGGCAAACCTTGCTACCAACTAAGCTGTGTGACCACACACAGCTCACATCCCCTCTCTGGGCCTCGGTTCCATCATCTGTGCGATGACTGGGTTGGATGACAAGATCCCCTAAGTCCCCTCTGGCTCCAGCAGGCTGTGATTCTCGGATTCTATAAGCGATCTGCATGTCCCAGCAGATAGCCAATAGCAATAGTCATTGGTTGAGCTGGTTCCCACCAATTCCCTGTAAGAAATGAGCACATACAGCAAATGCTTTTTTTGGTTCCTATCCATGCAACAGCCACTGTTTATAATTAAAATTCTGAATTATCAACTGTTTTCATTATAAGCAAGGAAGGGGAGGGCAGGGCACAGCAGAACAGAATTGCAGGTGGGCTCTTTATGACTCCTTTGTTCTATATTCATCATTCCCTCTCATCTATAAACATCTAAATACCTCTCTCTCTCTCTTTCCCTCTCTTATCACCCCTCCCATTAAATATTGTAATAGGCAAAATTCTAGGGTGTCCCCAAGATTCCTTCTTCCTCATGTATCATGATTATCATGAGATAATTGAGGTTTCAAATAAGTTGATTTTGAGTTAATTAAGAGGAAGATTATCCTGGGTGGGTCTGACTTAATTAGGTGAAAGCACATAATAGAAGGAGTGGCCCTTTCCAGGGAGAGAGATCCCTTAGAGAACTTACAGAAGTAAGAAGCCACTGTGAAGTGAGTGAGCTATGTGAATGCTATAGGTCAAGAAACTGAGCAGCCTCTGGAAGTGAAGAGAGACCCTTAGATGACAGTCTGCAAGAGAATGGGACTTCAGTCTTACAACCAGAAGGAACTGAATTCTGACATAGAAGCTTGGAAGAGGATCCTGTGCTCCAGAAAGGACCACCAGCCAACAGCTAGATTCCAGCTCTGTGAGACTCTGAGCAAAGGACCAAGCTAGGGTGGCTTGGACTCCTGACTCGCAGAAACCATGAGATGATGAAATTGCATGTCGTTTTAAGCTGAAGGGTTTGTGGTCCTCTGCTACCCAGAAATAGAAAGAGAATAGAAATGTGTAACCAGATAGAACATCACATCAGCACCTCCTAACAGGGGGTTGCCCGGATGCCACTCCAAGGCCAAGCACAAGCGGCCCAACCTCTCTGCTGACCCCAGTCACTGAGACTAGGCCACAAAGACAAATGGGAGGTGCTGACTTCTCCCATGTGAAGACGATGACATCTGTCCAGTCCAGGGCCGACACAGGATGGCAGAGACCACCCCAGGGGACAAGTGCCCTTCTACTTCTCCCAGCCAATCTGATAATGGCATGCAAATAACTCCATTAGTTTCCAGGCCAACTGACAGCCAAGCCATGCATTACATAAATTGCCTCCAGGAGGGTGTCCATTCCCACCCCCCATAAACACTACACCTTGGCACCTAGTGCAGACGCCTGCCCTCTGCCCTTCCTCCTTCCATGTTCTCCCTCCTGTGCCCCTCTCTGCCTGCCCCCTGGGACACCAGCCCTTGCTTGATCTGCCTGCCACTTCTGCCTTACTGCAGCAGAAGCCTCATCCAGTGTGACACTAGAGGGCAGGGGGAAAGGGAACTCAGATAAGGTTTTGGAATGTGCCATAGCAAGGCTTAGGGGATGAGTGTGAAGGACAAGCCCTATCCCCTGTGTCTAAGCACCCCTCCCAACGCTCTCTCATCCCCACTCACCCTGCTCCTTCCCTGACTCACACAGTTTGACAGAGAGCCAGGAGACCTTCCAGTGATGAGTGAATCCTGTGGCACATTCCTAGGGCCTGGAATCTTTTCCTCCATCCCATGGCCCTCCGCTGAGTCTGCCAAGAGGACAGCTATTCCAAGCCCCTGAGAGAGGCATGTGACACTTAAGTTTTCCCTAGTAAGTAACCCAGGACTCCTCTCTTTCCCTGTCTTCCCTCCTATCCTGGTCCTCATTGACCCTTGGGCCAGTGTAAGAAGTGACCAATGGGGCTAGATGGGCAGTGAGGTTTCTGGGATCTCATCCAAGAAGAGCCTGGAACCCCTATAGTTTATCCTTTTATTAAAACCAGAGGCATGGCACTGGTCCTATCTCTGGGCACTTGAGAAACACACAAGTGGGAAGGAATTGGATCCTAAGCTACCGGCCCTGCAGAAGGACTTGGCCCCTTTGCCACTTGTATGTACACATCTACTAATGCCCCCCACCGTCAGAAATTGGGACCCAAATGTTCGGAATTCACAACCACCCCCTCCAGTGCTTCTGGGACTCCACACCAAGCATCTCCTTCTTCTCCCAGCAGAGCAGAACTTACAGTTCCTCCACATTTGCACAGGCTCAGCCAGATCCCCTCAAAGTGTGGCCTCTCGGTGACGCACACCAGAGTCACGTGGAGAGCTGGTGACGATGCAGACTCCCAGCCCGTTAGTACATTGTTCAAGTGGCTCTCATGCACAGACGTTGAGACTCCCTGTCTAGTTTCTCTGTGGGCATTACTCCCACGCTTTGCTACCAAGTAAATATTTATCCAGAAAGAAAAGCACCTAGGAGCAAGATCAGATGTTTGGTCCACCTGTTAGGTAATGCGGTGGCTACCGGACAATTTACTTAACCTCTATAAGCTTTCACAGCTATCAAGTGGGAATGTCCATGTAACAAAATTCTTAGGGAGACTAAAATTAACCTCCTCTCATTCCACAATGATTAATCGAGCTTATAGTCTGCACAGTGCAAAAGTAAAATCATGGTCTCTATCCTCCCGGAGCTCAGTTTTGTAGGGGAGAAGCACAAACAACATAAAAAATCAAGGAAATAAACAAGAATGTATCATATACTGTAAAGGGCTGTGCAAAGAATTAAAACTGGACCAATGGCAAACTACCAAAGCCCATTCAAGACAAACTGAATGGCCCTGAATTTATGAGAGAAATTGAAATTGTAGTTAAAAATCTTCCCACAAAAAGAACTCCAGGCCCAGTAGGCTTCCCTGGAAAATTCTACCTAATATTGGAGAAATAAATATTACCAGATCTATATAAACTCTTCCAGAAAATTAAAAGGAGGGAATCATTCAAAACTCTCTTAGGAGGCCAGCACTACTCTGATACCAAAACCAAAGACACTATAAGAAAACTACAGGGGTGCCTGGTTGACTTTGTCAGTTAAGCGTCTGAATTCAGCTCAGGTCACGATCTCATGGTTAGTGGGTTTGAGTCCCACATCAGACTCTGTGCTGACAGCCAGAAGCCTTCAGGCTGCTTTGAATTCTGTGTCTCCTTCTCTCTCTGCCCCCTGCCCCTGCCCCAGCACTCTGTCTCTCTCTTTCTCTCTCAAAATAAATAAACATTAAAATTTTTTTTAAAAAAAAGACAAAAAACTACAGACCACCATGTTTCATGCTGATAGATGGATGCAAAAATTCCAAACCAACTTTCAGGAAATGTATCTCAACAATATAGTAAAAGGAGAATACATCACAACTTAGGAGAGTGCATCTCAGGATACAGAACTGGTTTAAAATCCAAAAATCAGTTGATGTAACTCATCGTGTTAATAGACTACCAAAAAAAAAAAGTCATAATGATCATCTCAAAAGATGCAGAAAAGGCATTTGACACAAATCCAACATCCATGCTTGACAAAAACTCTCACCAAACTAGAGAAAAGGAAGAAACTTTCTCAAATTGAAGGGAACCTACAAAAATGGATAATCATGATCATGCAGTGGACATCCTATTTAATGGTGAAAGGCAAAAGAGAGCTCAAGTCGGGGCAGTGGCTGCCCAGGTGGGAAAGTGGAGACAGGATGGAGAGTGCATGCTCATGGGCCGGGTGTGGGGTCAAGACCGACTCCTGTGTCCATGCAAGCAGCTGGCCCTCGGGACATGGTGGCTGTCTGATCTCCACAGACCCTCTCGGTCATCCCTCCCCTGGGCAGTCCAGTGTTTCCAGCACGAACCTTGGTGTCAGTCCAGCCCATCTAACTGGGGTTGGTTATACCCTCTTCTCTTCTTCCTACCACAGCAGCTATTACAGTACTAGGCACAAGGCAGGTGCACAATAAATGCTTGTTGAAAAAATAAGTGAAGAAATGAATGGCGAATTCACTAATTACATCATGGATGTGGAGCAAGGGAAACATCTCAGTCTGCCTTGGCCTCACTGTCAGATCCTCTCCTCCACCCCAGGTCCAGGGTGCCCCCAAGTTACCACCCTCCTATTTCAGCAGCACCCCTGCCTGCTCTCTCTACCCAGGAGCTGCAACCACGTGGCCAGGCCACTGGGCAGTCAGTGCTGGCCGACTCCTGGCAGCCGGCAGCAGGGCCTGACCTAGTTTGGAGCCCGCTGAGGCTGACATTTGCCATGATACATGAAGCTCATCAGATGGGCTTAGTGTGTTGGGCTCTGAAGCTGGATTCAGCTTTGGATGCCAGAAATTTGGACAGAACACTATGGGCTTGGAGCCCTGTCTCCCCATGGGGAAGCGTGGGGGACATTGCTAAAGGAACACGGAGCAGGGAGGACTCCTCGAGGCATCGATTCATTGACTAATTCAAGCATTTTCCAAACATTTTTGGGTTTTTCCATTTATTAAATATCAACAATGAGGGTCAAACACAGAGCCGATTGCCAAGGGTCCCAAGGTGATTAAGACACTGTCTCAACCCTCAGTTACTCACTGTCAAGAGTCAGGGAGAAACATCAAGGAGCAACCACAAGAAATGCAGACAGTAGCTACAATGGAAATGTGTGCCTTGCTGGGTGGCATTTCCACAGAAGGAGAGGCCAAGGGAAGCCTCACAGTGGAGGCGGATCTTGAGAGGAGACACGAAGGGTGAGTAGCATCTCTCTAGATGATGAAGTTGGGTTACAGTCTGACCCGGAAGAGCGTCAGCAGGTGCCGACATTCAAGATGAGAGCTGGCACAGTGTGTGGGGGCGGTGCGGGCTCGAACGCCAGAGGACGGCCTCGGAGCACAAAGTAGGGAGAAGCAGGCTGCAGGGCAAAGCGGGGCTAAACCACGGATGGACCACAAGTGCCATGCTCGAAAGTTAGATGTGGTCCTGTTAGCAATGGGAAGTTACTGAAGGATCGGGAGTAGGAGGGAGACATGGTCCGCATCAGCCTGGTGAATACAGCGGGGGCCGGTGAAGGCTGCAGGACAGACTAGACCTGGATAAACAATGGTGAGGTCTGGGTTAGTGGACCTGGAGAGGGAGGCTCAGGCCAGATCCCAAAAGGATAGTTAGGAAGGCCTTGGGGGAAGGGAAGGATGCGACCAGCCCCTGCACCCTGGGCCCAGCATCACCAGCCCTATGCTCTCTACCCCTCAACCCTTCACGCCTTATTCTGGGTACCCCACAGAGCCTTGTGCCTCCTAAGACCACTTTCTTCCTCAGGGGCGTGGTTCTGTGCCCTGTCTGCTCTCTCTTTGCTGCCCATCCCTGCCATCTTCAACCTCATGCGGTACAGAGGAAAGCAGGGTCGGGGGAGTTGCCAAGACAAAACTGAAGTGGAGCAAAGCAAAAGGGAAACCATGTTGATGGGTAGGGGACTGCTAGGTGTCCCAATAGAACTGACAGGGTCTTCTCCTTTCAGGAGGCAAGGTCTGAGTTTCTTCCCCACGGCATCCAGGCTTCTGTTGGCCATCACCTCTGAGCTGAGCTTCCAGAGAGGCTCTGGTGAGTCCTCAAAGCCTGAACTCCCCACCAAACCATGAAATAGGAACCCAGCCCGCTAGGGACACCAGAATGATGTGTGAAGGGGTCAGACCTTCCCTCCCTCAGTCAAATCCTCAGTCCCTAGGTAGTGGCACCTCTCAAAGGTTGGGGACCCAGGAGGCCTTGACTGTATCCCCAGGGGTCAGGAATGCCACCGATGATGGCATCCAGCAGGAAGAAGGGAGAAAGGGGCAGGCAGCTAATCTCGTGGCTGGAGGGAGTGGGCACTGAATGCCCACTTAATGCTGTGTGACACCTAGGGCCCCATGGCAGCATAAATATTCCACATCACGGTAACTGGATCTGACATCTCTTCCCTGGCACCCCCAGTGTGCGCCTTCCCGAGTCATCTCTATCCCCCGGACCCAGGGGTCAGGACCAGGCGAGGGGGCTTCCAGAACCCCTCCTGTCACAGTAGGTTTCCACTGCAGGAGAAGGTGCGCCTCGATACCAGCACAGGGGTGGAGAAGGGGACTCTCCCAGGCCTGTGGGTCAGCTGGGACAAAGCCGCACAGGAGTGGGGGAGGGACTGGGAGAAGACAGGTTCATTGATACCACTGAGGCAGACGAAGAAAGGCACTTTGGTGTGATACAAAGAGCCCTGGATGTAAGGGACCCAGATCTCATCCCATCCAGGACACTCACTATGGGCAAGTCTCTTAACCTTCCTGAACCTCAGTATCTTCATTTATAAAGGGGGTAAATAAAACCTCAATCACATAGGATTCTTACAGAAGACAAAATGGATATCTGTGGGAGAGCTCAGTGAAAAGAAAACACTAAACAAAGGTCGGTCAAGGTTATGAAGAGATGAAGCCAGATCCTGTGGCAGCATAATTTCCTGGGCAGGGGACGGGCAGCCTGGGCAGGAGAGCCCAATTCTCTGTCTCAATGAACAGAGGTAGGTATGGGCACCCGAAGCTTTCTGCTCCATTCTCTCTCCACCCTCCTCTGTCCCCCCATCCCCCAGCCGGGGCCTCTGCTGACTCACAGCAGCTGCTAATCACACCCCAGTCAAGGCATGCTTAATTAAGCCCCAGTTACCCACAGCTTCCTAGCAAGAGGAGAGATGGGACTCCAGTCGTGTGCCAGACCAGAGGGGGCTGGGCCAGGTGCGGGATTGGTGGGGAGACGCATGCGGAAAACAGCAAGTCATTCACCTGCCATCGAAATGGTAGTAATGATAATGCTGCGGAGGAACAGAGCACCTACTCTATGCCAGGCGTGACTCTGGGTATTAACTTAAGCTTCCTCATACTGAACTCATGACAGGTATGATGATGATGATGATGTCCAGTTTACAGGTGAGGGAAATGAGGCTCCGAGAAGCTACATGACTTGCCCAAGGTCATACAGCTAGGAAGTAACAGAGGTGAAAGGACTCCCCTTTTCCTGTTTTCCATATTCAGAGAGAGGAAGGGCAATCACGCCCAGAGCTCTGACCCCACTGCCCAGGGGCTTTGGCTCCTCTAGATACTAAAGCAATTTCGACTCATAGACAGGGATGCAACTCTATTTTTAAGTCATCTTACATTTGTCATATGCCTACTATGTGCCATGAGGCCTTGGAGCAAGGAGTTGAAGGGACAGAGTCCCTCCCACAGGGAGCTCACAGACCAGGGATCAGCACACACGTCCACTGTGGGACCAGTACTATAAACACAACCACAAATGCACATCCTGATGCCTGCAACGGAGGCTGCGGAAGACAAGTAGCCTTTAGGGAATACCTACTGGTACCAGACACCAAAGTTATCCCACTCCTTACTTTCCTTTGTAACCTATAATTGCATACATATTCGTGTGACCCTCTATTGCTAGTGCTACTTGCATGAGTGATTACTCCACACCAGACCATATACTCCGAGATACAAACCAAGTATCCCAGCATCTGCCACAGTGCTGGGTGTAAAGTTCATGCTCGGTAAACATTTTTAACTCAGTGAGTGAATGAAACATACTCCCACCCTCGAGGAACTTGCAGCCTAGGAAGGGAAATAGTGACGCAGATAGGTGGTTGCGATTCAATGTGATGAATGCAACAGGAACAAGAAGATGCAGATCGTGGGAGAAGGGATCTGTCCAGAGCAGAGAAGCTGGGCACAGTGTCCCAGAGAGGGGGATACCACAGCCAAGTCTTGAAGAAAGAGCAGGAGCTTCCCAGGAAGAGGGGAGTCCTTGGCACTGAGTGTGAACCACCAGCTCTATCAGAGAAGTTCTAGGTGGCCTCAGAGATACAGCTGGAGAGGGGCTGGACCAGATATCAGAGGGCCTTGCTGCCACACCGAGGAGATTGGACCTTACTCCTTGACCAATAAGGAGCTATATAACAGCGTTTAATTTGTGTTGTAGAAAATGGCCTTGGCAGGGTTATGGAGGTTGCATGGAAGACGGTGAGCTTGGGGCAGGCAGACCATCCAGGAGGCTGGTGAAGGACCCTGAGTGTTTAAAGGGAGCAGAAACAGCGAAGACAGGCAGGTGCACGAGAAGAAGCACAAAAGTGACCCTGAATGCACAGAACTAAGTGACCATACGGCTGTGAAAGAGGAGAGACACCACATAAGCTCTTAAGAGTCTCAGGCTCTGTCCGCCCGAGATGGGGATAAGATGATCTATACAGTAGAGTCACTGCGAGCCTCCAACAAGTCAGAAACTATAAAGGGATGCATGGGGTCCCACTGGCAGTAAGCGGCTTTTTCCTCTGCGCTTTCCTGTCCTTTTATGCCACGGGCTTACACTTTGGCATTACCCAGCAGAGCCAAGCTCAGAGGGAAAGAACAATGTGGGGGGATAGGAAGGAGGCATCTCCTGGGCTTAGAGCTGCACCTGTGTGCCCGATACATGTGCCCTGGCAGTGGGGTGGGGTGTCCTGCCCAGAGCAAGGTTGCCCGCTCTGTAGGCTAATGGGTCCCAGGCAGATCAAACCTGGCTGATCCTACAGAGCCTTCTTTCTGAACAGAATAAGCAAGCACCTTTATTCATTCATTTCACGAAGCCCACGGAGAAAACAGAAACCACTCTAGGCCTTTCAACCAGAGGTACTTAAATCAGGGATTTGGCTGTAAGGTAGCGGAAGAGGCAGGACAACCCAGAGATTAGCCACCACCTTCTTGGGGCTGGAAGGTGAAGGGAATGTTCCAGAAGCCTGGGAGCTGAGGCCATGAGACAGAAGTGGGAACCACTGCTGGCCTACCAGAGGGAGCTGGGCCATGCAGGGCTGTTCAGCAGGAACCAAAGAGCAGACACAGACTCTGCAGTGACCTGGCTGGAAACACAGAGAGGGAAGAAATATCCTAGCCTTTCCCCTCCTTTTACGCTCCACCTTCTTCTCCTGCCTCTGATTGGCTGGACCAGTCAGTCCATGGGTAAGGGAACCTGGGAAATGTAGTTCCCTCTGCCACAAAACAAGACTGAGAAAGGCAGGAAATGGGCCTGGGAGCAACAAAGGACCAGCACACTCATTCATTCTTTCACTCACTCACTCATTCAGCCAACATTGATTGAGCACCTAAGTGCTCAGGAGCTAAAGATAAACAAAAACTCTGGGTCCTGTCCTCACCGAGCATAAAGTCCAGCAGTACCTGGACTGTACCCCTCAGCGCCCACAGCACCTGCTCAACTAGCCTTGGTAGGGGGCTTGGTGTTGAGCTTCAGGGGGCCCCTGGGAAGCTTCTAGCATGCAGAGTAGATGAAGCCAGGCTCTGCTTAGGCTGTGGATTTGGAGGAGCAGGAGCTCAGACGCTCAGCCTCCTCCCCAGCTGAAAGCTCACAGCTCAGAATGAAATGTCTCCAAAAAGGGAAGAAAACCCTTAAATCCCACTGTTTGTCTTTGGAGCCTGGGAAGCGAGGATCTAATGAACATGAAACATGCAGGCTGCTCAGAAGTTGTCTTTGAAACCTCCCCAGGCCGGCTTTGTCAAGGAGCCGCATTGCCTTTCAAAGCTGCCTGGCTTCAACTCCCTTCTCCTCCTTCCTCGGTAGCAGGCGGCAGCTAATTAGCGAGAGATGTTAAACGTTCCCTAATTCCTCTGAGAAGTCCCCAGACTTCTGGGGGACTGGTAGCAGGGCTGGTAAGCTGAGTACTTCCACTCCTCCTACCTCCCACCCCATGCCAGCCCCTCCCCTCCCAGCACGCTCCCAGCCCAAGCCGTCCTGGGTCTCCTCCTCTGGGCCAAGCTTGCCGCCCCTCCCAACTGCCTCACACTGGCCTGTGCCAAAGCACCATCTCTGGTTCTTGAAGTCTTGTGTGCTGGAGGCTGCCTCTTCCAAGAAGACTCCCTAGATGTACCCCTTGGGGGATGAGACACCCTAAGTCTTTGCCCTCATTGGAGTCCTAATACACACACCTCCTCATTCATACAGGTCCAGGAGGCCGCCCTCACCGCCCACCACTCAGAGCAGCCTCCCTGAAGAAAAAGGGCTCCAAGCTAGCCTGTCCTTGAGTATTTCCGCCAGCCCAGGGGAAGGAGATGCAAGAGGCAGGACTATCCCAGGGCTTCATCATACAGATGTTTACAAACAGGTCACCTAGAGTCATAGCCTGAACATAATGCCACTTGCTGAGATCTTGGGTACACGGCCCTCTCTGGGCCTCAGTTCCAAATCTGTAAAGCACTGGGGTGGTACCAGCCCAGCCCATCTCAAGCTGGCACATGCGTCAGAATCACCAGGAGGGCTTAAGCCAGATCACTAGCCCCGCCCTCTGATTTTGAGTTCAGCCGGACTGGGGCGGGGCCTCCTGAGAATTTGCATTTCTAATAAGTGTGCAGGTGGTGCTGCTGCTTCTGGGACCACACTGAAGAACTCATGGGCTGGCTGGCTGGATTTTAAGCCTTATTTGCCAAAGCTCCCAGGGGTTGCAGCAAGCTCACTCCCTCTAGGGGCATGTGGGACTGGTAACGGGGACTGGGGGTGCAGAGCCGGCTGGCCCCCAGCCCCCACCACCCTACCCCCAACAGTTTGGCGTAATCAGTCTTGTTTGTTCACATGCCCAGGTAAGCGTTGGTCAGAACCGAGGTTCCAGTTCCGTGCTTTAGGTGAAACATTTGAAAACCTGTCAACGAGATTAGCAGTCAGGGCAGTCCCTTCCTGCTTGGGGTCCCCTGCTCATTCCACATCCCGTACAGTCAGGGATGGGGGCAGTACGAACATGGCTGAGGATTCAGGTCCCGACTCTTAGGAGGGGCTGTGAGAATAGGTGGAAAAGTTGATGCGTTCCTGGGTCTTTGCCATTGGGGGGCACATTTCAACTCAAGAGGTGTACCTATAGGTGACATGGGATGTGCGCGTGCGGCGTGTGTGCGCACACGCACACCTGTGCTTGCAGCCCCCACTCTGGAAAAGGGCCTGGGGCCCAGATGAATTGGAGAAGTTCCTGGAAAACATGCAGTAGCAAAGCTGCATTGGGATGTGTGCATGTGTGTGTGCCTTCATGTTTGCACGTATGATGTCTGTGCATACAAATGAGTTAAAGAGAAAGAGATTGTCATTGAAATGATCAGGGTGGAGACAGGTTCTAAATTGAGCAGAAGTCTCCAAGAATCTCACCGTTTGCAATGGAACTAAAGATCATCCGTTTCCAAACCCCTCGTCCATCTGACGAGAAACCCGAGGTTCCTCTGGAGCTAGAACCGGGGCTCCCCGACCCCTGTGTCAGTGCTCACCCTTCACTGTGTGGGTGTCAAAGCCTCTCCCACGCACCAGAATGACATCAGCTGAAATCCATGAAAACATCATGGCAAATGGACAAAAATGTTCACAGAAAAGAATCCAAGGCAAATAGATCCCTTCCCAGCCCTGCCTGCCCCCACCCACATAGCCATTCCTTGGCCAGCTGTTCCTGCGGCCGCCACTTGGAGGAGGGGCCCTGCCCGGCCCTGCACCCCCTCCGGAGGGGCCTGTGAAGATAGCAGCGAGGAGAAAAACAAGAGGAGAAAGAGCCCGGGCCCATTAAAGATTAATGGGGTTCTCTGGGACCCAGAGATGTGCCTGGATTGGAGAGAAAGGAAGACCAGCTGAGAAGTAGGGGCGTAGACAGAAGGGTGTGTGTGTGTGTGTATGTGTGTGTGTGTGGAGACACACAACAAAGGGTTTATCACTCTGTGTGTATGTTTGTGCAAACCCAAGAGAAGCCAACAGGCAGCAGGGCACTACGCAGTCTGCGATGAACACACACACACACACACACACACACACCCCGGATGTGGGCGAGGCTGGGAATAGGAGAGCCAAGGTGAGTGTGCCAGGAAGTGAAGCGCTGTCGGAACAAGCCAGGGTGCGGGCCTGTTTCAGTCCGATGGGGTGTGTGACAAAGGACAGCAGAGCGTGTCGGTGCACATGTGCAGCTGGGGCATGCCCCGGGGGGCTGGAGAGAGAAGGCGTAGGGCAGGCCAGGGCGGCCCACAGCCGGTGGCCCACAGGACTGGACACCACTCACAGCCGTGCGCTCCCCCTTCTGGGGGCCCTGGGTCCTCCTCCTCGGACAGCCTCCCTCTGCTGCAGCTCAGACCCTCTCCTGCCTTCAGCTCCCACGCTCGCCACCCCGCCCTCTGCCCAGGAGTTTCCTCCTTCCTCCCCAGGGCTGAATGTCCCTGGCGTGTGATCATCTCCAGCCCAGGAGAAGTGTCTCTGCTCTCGGTACAGCCACCACCGAATACCTGCCTGCCCCCCACACCCACTTCTGTCTCCGAGCAGAGCAGCACATACAGGCCTTGAATTGCACAACCCACCTTCAGATTTTGTTTCTTCCTCTTATATTGTGTGACCTTGGACAAGTTACTAAGGCCATTCTAAGCCCTAGTTTCTTCAGTTTTAAAAAAAAAAGAATAGAGTTCCTCTGAGAAATAAATAAGCTATTTCTTGACGCCTCTGGCACTGTGCCAACCATAAAGTTGTCACTAGTATTTTCTAGTCTCTCTGATTCAAGCCCCCAGGGGTAGGTTTTTGTCTCAGAGCCCCAGGGGCTTCCCAAGTTGCACCACCTCCTTGAAATCCTAAAACTGGAAGTGATCTTAGAAGTCAGGAGGTCCAAGCGCCACCTCATGCCCAGGTTGTCAGTGAAGACGTGAAGCTCACAGATATGTAACTTGTATTAATACTGGAGCCACGACTTGAATACATTTCTCCTACTTGACTATCATCAGCTTTCAGCTTTCTTCCTTCAGCTAGAGCTAGAGGATTTCACAGTGCTATTCTTAGAAGGTTTGTTCCCACTGGTCTGGAGGTAAGACTGAGCCCTGGCGTATGGGCAGGGTGGAGGACAGAGGAGGAGGACACGGCAGGACAGAGCCATGCCTCCCCCCAGAGTTCTGCGCAATTCTGCTCTGGCCCCTGATTTGCATTCCCACTTAGCAAAGCCAAAGCTCTGGTGGGTCCCCTCCCTGCTCCGCCCGCTGCCACGTGAAAGCAGTTTAGTGCCCATCTGTGGTCCCTCTCACATGTCCCTAGGGGGGGTTAGCTCCCACCAACTGTAAGTGATCAAAGGATTTCCCCCAACCACATACTGCCCTCTCCCTGAAAGAAAGGATCTCTGGTTATTTTAGGCTTGTCCATCCCATGATATTTCTGTGGCACAGACCAGTGCCAAGGAGCCTGTAAATCTGGCCCTTTATTCTGGCTCTGTGTCCTATTACACCTCTGTCCTGGCCAACAGGATCCCCAGTGCTAGGACTGGCAGGATCGTGCCCAAACACGTCCCCTCCTAGAAGACAGGAATCCAAGGGGGAAGAGCTGAGTCTGACTGCCAAAAGGGCACCAGAGGTCACACTGCTCATGTTGGTTCATCAGGGCTGCTGGGACAGGAGGCTAGCATAGAGGCAGGACATGCCAGGAGCCCAGCAGTTGGAAGAGAGGTACTGAAGGGGCACAGCTAGGGGGCTGATGAGTAGGACCACATCCACACTCATTTTCCTCACTCCTTCCGTGCAGTGACGAAGCAGCCCCCTGACCCCCACCCCATCCACAGGGCTTCCGGGGACACAGGAGGCCTGGGAGGAGGCAGAGACCAGGACTGGAAATTCAAGAGCTCACATGGCCGTGCTGGTCTCCCTGCACTGCCGTAATCCTAGGCAGACAGAACCAGGAACCACAGCAAGTTAGAGCGCCCTGAATGCACAGGCGTCTCTACCCCTCACACCTGACTGGGGAGGGGGCAGACAATGGGCCAAAAGGCCCTCCAGAGGCCTCCCGTCCCTCTGCAGATAAATAGGGGCCATTGCATCCTGCTCCTCAGGACCAGGTGGCCGAATCCATAGGAGTCACACTATTCACTCCCTCCCCCAAAACCCTTCTGTCCAAATGCAGTACACATTATAACTGTGGAATGTGGGGGCACCTGGGTGGCTCAGTCAGCTGAGCAGCCGACTTTGGCTCAGGACATGATCTCACCATTCATGAGTTCAAGCCCCATGCGTCAGGCTCTGTACTGACAGCTCAGCTTCAGATTCTGTATCTCTCGCTCTCTCTGCCCCTCCCCCGCTCCTCCTCTGTCTGTCTCTCTCTCTCTCAAAAAAAATAAACTTTTTTTTAAATGTGGAATGTGGCTCACTCACCCATGCCTTCTGAGAGACAGCACAGCACTGCTGCTAAGAGCATAGACCCTGGACCCAGACCAGTGGCTCAAATCCTAGCTCCACCAGCTGAAGGCTGTGTGGCCTTGGGCAGGTTACTTAACCTCTCTGTCTCTCAGTTTCCTGGACTGTCAAATAGGGATAATGTTAAAAACTACCTCATAAGAGTCTTGTGAAGTTTAAATAGGTTAATATATGTCAAGTAAAAAAAAATTCCTATTGACAAATTGTAATAAAAGACAAAAAATAGAGACCTCAGAGCATAGCACAGGGGACCCAATAGATTCTTGGGGCAGGGAAGGCTCTTTCAGGTGTAATACTGATCTCACTATTACCCCGTTGAGTCTGACCACCCCGGGGGTTGGGGGGGCACCACGCCCAGCAGCCGGCGCCCACCAAGGACAAAAGCCAGTCTGTGCCCTTCACGGGTCTGGCGGCCGAGGAGTAGCTGCGCCCTCTTCGTGTGAGAGGGCCCGGCAGTGCCGAGTCCCCCTCACCTGACCTGCCACCACCACCCCACTTCTGGACCTGGGGCGGCCTGGAAACAGAAATGGAAACCCTGCTCTGATTCCTCATACCGTCCAACCCAGAGCAGGCAGTCTTCCTGCGGAATTTCCCGACACAGTCTGGTCACTCCGAAGGTCACGGCTATTTGCCAGGAGTCCTACCTTCTCCCTTACAGACTGTCCTACATCTGATCTTCAGCCAGGAAGACCAAGCAGTGTGTTGTGCCGGGTACTTTACAGTTTATATCGCCAATTTATTTGGCCGCCTCATTTCCCCATGGCAGCAACCCTGTGAAGGTGGTGGTGCTGTCATTGTTCATACCTATTTCGTAGATCAAGAAACTGCGGCTGCCAAAGGTTAAGCCACTTTCCCAAAGTCATTCCTACATTAGTATTAGTGGAACAGCTAAGACTCCAGCCTAGGCCCGGACAACTCCAGGCCCTGGAATGACATAATGTGATCTTTTTAATAACAGTAGGAATGACAACTCGTATAATTGCTAATATTTACATAACACTTTCTATGGGGTAGGTACCATTGTAAATTGAAAGCACTCCACTCCATAAAAAAAAAAATAAATAAAAAGCTCTGAAGGAAGATGCTATTGTTAATGTCATGTTACAGGTCAGGAAACTGAGGCACAGAGAGGTTCAGTTAAGCCAGGGGCCCAAGGCCAGTTCGATGAGTTCCAAGGCAGAGTCTCCAAGATGAGAGTCACAGAATGGCAGAGCTGGGCATGACCTCAGCAGCCCCCACAGACTGGCAGCAGTCATGGAGCACCCCTGTGCCTGGGCGCACCCTGTGCTGCTCTCCGTGCTCCTGCCCCTCTCTCCTCCATCGTCTCCAGGCATCCAGGTCTCCACATCCCTTGGGACTCTTCCCTCCACCCCTGCCTCTGGCTCACCGTGCTGGCCACGGCCTGGGCACCACCTTGTCTGCCTTGTCCAGCTCTGTCTCCCTTCAGCTCTGGACATACCACAGGGCCCTGCTGGCCCTATCGTGAGGCCCCATCTGCAGCTGAGTCAATGAAGGAAGAGGGTCAGCTGATGGCCAGCTCAGAGGCCTTGGGGCAAGGTGACTCCCTCCTTTCTGCTTGGGTCTTTTCCAGAAGATGCTCTCAACCCAGCACAATGGGCCAATCCTAAAAAATAAACCAGACTCGGGCCCCTGGGTGGCTCAGTCAATTAAGCATCCAACTTTGGTTCACATCATGATCTCACAGTCCATGTGTTCAAGTCCCTCAGGGGGCTCTGTGCTGACCGCAGAGCCTGGAGCCTGCTTTGGATTCTGTGTCTCCCTTTCTCTCTCTGTCTCTCCCCCACTTGCACTCTGGTTCTCTATCTCTCAAAAATAAATAAACATTAAAAAAGATTTTTAAAAAAATAAGATAGACCTCAGAGCAGGGTGGGGAAAAGGGGTGCCCCTGGCTGTGTCACCTCTATACTGGACACCCATGACCCCCTTCCTTGGGCCCCTTCAGGGCCAGATCTCTCCACAGTGCACAGGTCTATGTCTGCCTTCCTTACAGGGCATGGGGTGAGGGGCAAGGGCAAGGGGGCAGGAGCTGAAGCCCAAAAAGGACCTGGGAAGCTGGAGAATTATTCTTGCTTTTGTCTCCGTGCCTAGAGCACCACTCTGCCACTGCTCCCAAGGACCACGGGGTCCCTACCGCTTGGGTCTGCACACCTCCTGCGAGCTCAGTCTCCTTTTTGCTGGGGGAGAAACAACAAAAGGAAAGATGTGTTCAGGAGGGCCAGGAAGGGGAGGCTTTGCCTCCAGCTGGGCAGTGTGGGAGCACAGAGGGAAGGGAGGAGGGAGCAGGAGCAGCCCGCTGCCGCCCAGCAAGGTGACCTGCCACTGCCGCTCTCCCTCCTCCGGCTCCCGGGGCCTGATTCTCCAGAGGCCTTATGTGGAGGACAGAGAAAGGAGCCTGGTGTGCGGTGAAGAAGGCCCCACGGACTGGACACCGGCTCTGGTGTCCCTGGGGGACAGCAAAGCACAATCCGCGGGGGGCCGAAGAGGGAGCTGCAGAGCCTGGAGAAGTGGTGCCCTCCCTCTCAGTTGCTCAGAAGCATCTAGACGAGGCCGTGTGCTGAGCTGGCATGTTTCTGCCTCCCAGCTGGACCACAAAATAGAAGGAAACATCCATAAAGTTCCTGAGCCGCCTCTGCGGCCGGAAGGCCTGCCAAGGGGCTGCTGGTCCCCCTCTAATTGGTCTTAATTTCCATGATTTGCGGGTCCCAGGCTCACCGAGGGCCCGGTCCCCATCGTGATGGATGGGCGGGAACAGCCGGCCTGGTGAGCCAGCTCCCACGGGCTCTGGGCCCATCCAGCAGGGTCCTGTGGGGTTCAGGGCTGGCCCAGAGCCCCCGGGGCCTGAGCCCACTAGAACACAATCCTTTCTCCCAGTTAACCTCTGCAGGGGGCCCCATCCCTCCACACAGCAACAGGATGCAGAAAGAGAAGGGGCTTAGAATCAGGGCTCAAACTAGAGACCTGTCCGTCCTCCTAGGAGCCCGCCCCTACCCTGGGGCCTGGACCATAGTAGATGCTCCACGGCTTGGCTGACCTAAGGGGACCGGACCGTATGCCATCTGAAATATGGGCATCATCTGCCTCCTGATCTCTGGTTCTGCTTTTGTCACAGTCGCTAAAGGACAGCTCTGGAGTCAGGCTGCCTTGGTTTGGTTCCTAAATAGATTAGTAGCGGCAAAGTAATCTCAGTCAATTACTGAGCTTCTCTGTGCCTCAGTTTCCTTATCTTTAAAATGGGGGTAACAGCACTACCTACCTCACTAGTCTATGATACGAAAAAGTGCGAGGATGCTGTGGTGGCAGAATAATAGATCCCAATGATGCCCACGCCCTAATCCCTGTGACTATGTCACCTTACATGGCAAAGGGGCTTTGTGGTGGCTTTTAAAGTACAGCCCTTGAGATGGAGAGATTAGCCTGCGTTATCCAGGTGGGCCCAACCTAATCACAGGAGTCCTTAAGAGCAGAGAACTGGCGGGGTTAGTGAGAGACGTGGCAGTTCCCAGGCCAGGGAACCTCTCTTTGTTCTTCCCTCCAGCCCCCAGCCCCCAATCCCACTTTCTGATAAAGAAATTCCCTTTACCCCCACCCCACTCCAACTATCACCAACCATAGGGACTCAATCTGCATGGGGACCTTGCAAGGGACACTACTTCAGACCCATGTGGTACCTCTGCGCAAATTAGGAAAAAGTGCCCCTTTCCCCAGGTGGACACTGGCCCCACCCATGCATGGCCTGGCGAGAACAGCCAGGGGCAGATTTCAGCCCCCATCTACTTCTTAGCCAGGGGTCCTTGCACGATGCACAACCTGCCCAACTGTGCGTAGCAGCCCTGTTTGAACGGCTGCAGAGTATAACCACCCCGGAGGGCTCTGATAGACCCACATGCCTTCGCCCCTCATTTTAGAAGTGAGAAAGCAGAGACCCAGAAGGACAGGGTAATTGATCCAAGGTCACACACCAAGCTGGTGGCAGACCCAAGGCCAAACATCCAGGTGTCCTGACTCCCAATCCGGTGCTTATTCCCTCAGCTACCCTACCCATGCCTCACTCCCGGGGACAGATGGCAAAGCCAAGACAGCCGGAGAGCTCCTGAAAGCGGTGCCTGGGGAAGCCTTTCTACACTAATTAGAAGAAAAGTGATAACCTCATCCTAAACTCTGTCTAGACATAAAATTGAACATAAAACTCTGTGAACCGTGTACCGCCTAACCCTTAGCTGGTGTGGAACGTAAATACAGATTGCCCCCATTCATTTCCCGGCCAGCAACCACATTTATCCGATGCCACTTCGCTACGGGTATGTCCCCTATGTCCCTCTAGGCCGCTACATCTGTCTTGGCCTGGAGACTCTAAGACGGCACTTATCACTTCAGGAGAACCCCTGAACACAGGGCTCAGAAGAGGACTTTTAATTTAGATGAAGGGGAGAGAGATGGTGATGAAGAAGGAGGAGAGGAGGAAGGGCGAGGAGGAAGGAGAAGAAAGGAAAGAAGAGCAATTGGGGGCAGCTGAGTGGTTCACTCAGTTAAGCAGCTGACTTCAGCTCAGGTCATGATCTTGCAGCTCATGGGTTTGAGCCCCACATCGGGCTCTGTGCTCTCAGTGCAGAGCCTGCTTCAGATCTTCTGTCTCCCTCTCTCTGCCTCTCCGCACCCCCCCCCCCATCTAAGATGAATAAAGAAAGGAAGGAAGAAAGGAAGAATGAAAGACAATTCTTGATGTCTTAATTTCTTGTCCAGGATTCCCAAGAACCTCTAATACCACTAAGCCAGAAATGGTGGTGAAGATACACACACACACACACACACACACACACACACATACACTCTCCCTCCCTCACCCTCTCTCTCTCTCTGGATGGTACCTGTCATTATAATGTGGTGATTAAGCTCAGGCAGAACCAGACCTTCTGGTTTTGAGGCCTGGATTTTCCACTTCTTGCCTATGAGATTTCAGGCAAGTGCCTTAACTACTCTGTGCCTCAGTTTCCTCTTCAATACAACAGACATAACTTCATAGAGTTTTATGAGGATTAGAAGAGTCAATATACGTGCAATGCTTAGCACAGCGCCTGGCTAATAGCCAGCACTCAGGAGACACTGGCTGTAAATATATTGGGTTACTATCTCTTGACACCTTGTCCTGGCCGTTTTCCTGTAGTCAGGGGTAGGGGTGGGAGAGGACATTGTCGAGGCTTCCTGGTAGAGTCTCTGTCAGTATTCCAACTGTCAGAGCAGGGATGGATGGCCTTGAAAAGTAGTGAGCTCCCTGTCACTGGGAGCAACCAAGCAGAATACACATTTGGCAGAGTTGTGACAGAACGGGGCAGGGGGCGGGGCAGAGAGTGAGCTCTTCCAAAGCCCCTTCAAACCCAGATAGACTGTGAATATGTGACTACATCCACATCTCTAGGCACCCACGTGGGCACAGCCTTGCCCACAAATGGGTACAGCCAGACAAGGACACACTTTCCATATCCACTTTGGGGACCAGGAAGGATAATCGGTACCCCCACCCAGACCCTCCCCCAGCACCCAGCCAATTCCTGTGTACACACAGGTATCCAGGTGGCAAGCAGAAGCCTTAAGGGAGGCACCAAGCCGGATTTCAAGGAGCCTGTTTCCTGCCACTCCCAGTTCTGTATTTACAAGGGGCCAACTGCGAGCACCCACCACCCTTCCTCACTGCAGCCCAGCTCTAAGACAGGATGGGGGCAGGGACCAGCAGCCTGGCAAGGTAGGGAACCTGGGGCAGCCCAGCCTCTACGGGGTCACGGTGCCCAGAATTCGGATGCTGTGCGAGATAAGGGTTTCCCTCTCAACAGACGTGAGGAAGCAAGAGTTTGTCCGAAGCCCTGCCTCAAGCCAAAGCTCAACCTCAGGGCCACCCTCGGGGAGTAGGGTAAGAAGAGAAACTGGGAATCCCTGCTACCAGAACTATCCCTGCCCCCACCTTCTCCCGGCTCCCACCCCGCCTCGCACGGGCCCCCAACACTTCCTCTAGGTGCTGTGTGCCCTCTATTAGCCATTCTACAGAAAACGGAGTGCCGATAAACCGGAGCGGCAGCATAGTCAAACCTTCCTATCAGCCCGGGATGCATTACTGCGTATTATTTGTCTTTGCAGCAGCTGCGACAGCGGTTCTTCGTTCCTAACAATATTGGCTTCACCTGGTATTAAAAAGGGCCCCTAAGTGCCCCGAACATCTTTGCTGGGAGAGGAGACCACACTTGGGGGCCGATGGGGAGGATGGGGAGGTAGGGGAGGTAGGCCGGCCCCTGGGGATGAACCCTTTGCTGCGGATTCGTCCAGAGGTGGGTGGTGGTGCAGAAATTAGGCGCGGGGTAGGGGGGCGGAGGCGAGCAGAGAAGAAGGGGGCGAGGCGAGGAGCTCTTCCCAGGCCCTGTCGCCCAGCCCCATGCCGCGACGCCCCCCACCCCCGCCCCCAGCAAGAGTGCAGGGCGCCGCAGGAGGCGGGGCGTGTGTGTGTGAGTGTGTGTGTGTGTGTGTGTGTGTGTGTGTGTGTGAGTGTGTGTGTGTGTGTGTGTGTGTGTGTGTGTGTGTCCGCGCGCGTCCCCTCCAGCTTTTCTACTACAACCCGGCTACTCTTCCCAATCAATGGCCTCTTTGTGGCTGCGGAAAGATGGGAACGACGACGCGAAGTGCGGGGGGAGGGGTGGAAGGCCGTCTTGAGGACAGCCGGACGCGCAGGACCCCAACTGCTGCCGTCGGGGCCAGTGCTCCCCGGAACCTGGGACAAGCGCGCCACCCCGGAAGGCCTGCACTCTCTGGACTTAGAGAAAGGGGCCTAGAGGGGCGGTGGCCGCGGCCTCCCTACGCTGTGCTGTGAAACCGTCGGTCTCCCGCAGGCCTGGGAAGACCGGGACGCGCTCTCCCCCGGCCCCACGCCCGCTAGGTGGCGCTGAGCGGTCGTGCTCCTTCGACCCGCGGGCAGCCCTGGCAGCCTCGCAGGCGCCAGGGGGCGGAGGCCTGGGGCTCCTGGAAGTGGGCCGGAGTGGCAGGTGTCTAGGCAGGGACCCGCAGAGGTGGGGGAGGGAGGTAGGAGCAGCATCCTTCCTCCATTTAGACATGCCTATGGGATTGCTTCCGCACTCAGTTGCCTGTCCTCTTGAATCTTAAAGGTCTAAATATCCCAGTCCTGGGGAAGCTCACAACCTCAGCGACAAGAGCTTACTTACAGGAAAACTTGTTACAAAGGCCAAGTGAGAAGTCCAGCCAGTGCTTTCAGTTTAGAAACAACCACAGAGTAAGACATCACAGACCTCTGAGAGGGGTTATCTTGATATTCTGCTACGAACCAATGGGACGGTTGAGAGTCAGTCCTTCCTTCTAGTGCCAGGGCTAGGCTCTGAGAAGTCACTTATGACCAGGTGACAATCCCTGCCCTCAAGAGAATTTGTGGACTGGTGAGGGAGAAAGACATCAGAAACATAACTACACAAATAATTAACTAACTGCAGCTGACATTAAGTACACAGCTATACAAAGATTTAGGGGGGAATGTCCAGTCTCCCTGGGTCATCTAACCAGTCCTAACCAGGCTTAGAGGTGGGGAAGTTGTCTTATGAAAAACACGAGCCCACGTCCCCTTAGTCCAAAGTTGACATAAGAAAAAGTTGCCCGACACCAGAAGCAAAATCAGGCCTGGGGTGCCTTTTCCCCTCCAGGTAAACTGGGAAAAGAACCAATATTCACTGAGTGCTGAGTTCTGTGTGCCGGGCTATGGCTAGTGTCTTCTCAGTCTTCACTTCACTCTGTGGAGTGTGTTCAGCCCACTTTACAGAGGAAAAGATTGAGCTTGGGGAAGTTAAGGGACTAGCCCACGGTGCCAAGAGCTACTCGGTGGCAGAGCTGGGACTCAAACCCACACTGCCTGTGTCCAAATCCCACACCTCTTCTACTATCAAGCACTGCTCCTGGGACCTGTCTGGATGTCCTGCTGGAAGCCAAAGCAGGGAACACAGAAGGGGAGAGAGAGAATGAGAAAGGGGGAGGGCAGGCTAAGAAGTCACTAGATTGCCGCCCCCCCAACACCACCTCCCATTCTTCTCAGCCAGCCCTTTCTCAGCATCTCCTGACCAACCCTCCACCCGCTTAACATTCCGCTCAGTTTCCACTCGCTCCGACTCCAAATGTTTATCAACACATGCTGTAATGTAATCAGCTCCTGGGAAAATACACACCAGGTAACGGATGCTGACAAGAGTGTCAAACAGATGTCCCCTCCCTGCCCCTCCCTCCCTCCCAGCCAGAGCCGGCACACCCAGGAGGCTGGGGGAGCGCCTCTTGCCACACCACCCCTCCAGCCCTGGCAGCGGCCGCCCTCCCCAGGAGACTGACACCATGGAGGCCAGTAGTGCATCAGGCACTGTGCAGGGGGCTTCACACAGCTCATCTGGCCCTCACCACAGCAGTGTTAAGTAAGGGTGGTCTTACATCCCCATTTTGCAGATGCAGAAACTAAGGCACCAGGGATGATGAAACCAGAGTGAAGCAGCAGCAGTAGCAGAAGCAAAGGAGGATGGTCACACTGGCTGTCCTTTTACCCTCAGGCCACCTCCCACAGAGCCCAGGCCATTGAAGAATGTTCTGTCCTTGTCACCTTTCAGGGTAATTGGATCTCAAGCTTAAGGGTCTGCCCCCGCCCCCTCTATCGCCAGCCAAGGCGGTGGCAGGCCTGGTTTATGGGGACTGGCAGGCTGTTCTGTGCTTTGGCCCAGCCAATAGAAGGCACGTCCTGAAGGCTCAGGACTGAGCAAGAGAGACACTTCTGCGGTGCTGTGGGAGGAGAGAGGGACTCTGGGGACCTTGTATTGTTCTTTTGTCCCCTTCTCCAAGAACCAGAGCTCAGGGACCCCGAGGCAGCCCAGACAGAGGGAGAGGAAGTGCACAGAGTAGGGGAGCTGCCCAAATGGGACAGGCTCCCCCACCCCCGCCCCAGGACCTCCATGCCCTCCCCAGGATCAGCCGGCTGAGGCTGCTGGTCCTAAAGGAGATCGGTATTTGCTTTTCCCTCCAACGCAGTCAGTTGCTCCTTTCATCTGACTGGAGTTGTAAATGAGACGTTATGGGATTCCTAATGATGGCGGCTTCCCTTTCTCAGCCTCCAATTCCCACTTCTCAGCCGGGTTGACTGGGGGAAATGTTTTGACCAGGAGTCCAGAATCTAGCAGCAAGCCCATGCCCGGCTTGCTGCTTTCCACAGCGAAAGCTGGAAGTTGTCAAACAGGCCCAGGGGGGCCCCCGCGGAAGCTCGCTGCAGAGAAGTCAGATCTGGGTTCCGGGCCGCCTCCCAGATGGTGTATTTCACCTCTCCTGGCTTCTGCTTCTTCAACCATAAACCCGGGGTAATAAAGCCTGCTCCACCCACTCACCTCACCAGGCCGCTGTGAGAATCAAATGAGATTATAGGCCTGGAAACCCTTTGAAAAATATAAAGCAATCACCCAAGCTGGTTTTGCTATTATTATTATTGCTGTTGTGACTTTGTGTACGTGCAGCTGGGAGAACAGATGACAGTAACCTGTACATCTGTACCTCGAGAGTAAGTCCGTTTCTGTACACGGGAGGGATTACCTGTTTTGTAGAAGGATGCACCTTCCTGGTGTTTGCACCTGCCCTTTTTTTTTTAATGTAATTTTTTTTTTGAAAAAGAGAGAGAAAGAGAGACACAGAATCTGAAGGGGCCTCAGGCTCGGAGCTGTCAACACAGAGCCCGAGGTGGGGCTTGAACTCACTAACCATGAGCTCATGACCTGAGCCGAAGTCAGACACTTAACTCACCAAGCCACAAAGGCACCCCTGCACCTGCTTTTAAAGGAGTGTCTGTGGCAGGGATGCCTGGGTAGCTCGGTCAGTTAAGCTTAAGCGTCTGACTCTTGGTTTCGGCTCAGGTCATGATCTTGTGGTTTGTGGGTTCAAGCCCCGCACCGTCTTGGGATTCTCTCTCTCATCTCTCTCTGCCTCTCCCCTGCTCGCATGTTCTGTCTCTCTATCAAACGAAATAAATAAACCTTAAGAAAATAAAAATAAATACAGGAGCGTATGGGATAGTGTATGGGGGCCTATGAGCATATGGGGAACATGTGCACACATTCCCGTATCCTAACACCACATTAATACACAGTAATATAATAATCTTGTGTGCCAGGCATTGTGCTAAGCACTCAATACAGGGGTGCGGGCCAGCATAGGTGTGCAGAGCATTTGCAACACACACGCTAGATGAATGTAACGTAACGTGTGCCCATTTGGGTCACGCAGGCAGCAGGGAATCCCTCTGCATGCTTGCCGGAGTCTCAGCGATGGTGTGGGCATAAATGTCAGTGAATCTGAGTGTACGTGCGCCTGCATGGGTGCACACCCACTTCCCTGTTCCTGGATGGACTGGTGTAATTGTGCATTATTTATCGGCTGCCTGGGCGACGTGAGCCTCCTGCTTGCCCTGAGCTCATTGCCACGCAGCCATCAAGCCCACGCGCACGTCATGGTGACAGCAGCATGCTTGGGAGGGGGGCACCACTCTGCTCTCTAGAGCCACGGGCTGTGCCAGGCAGCAGGGCCCCTGCTAGGGAACTGTACAGATTGACAGTGCCAGACTTGGAGCCGCGGGAGTGCTCAGCACATGGGTCTGGTCCAGGGGCCCTGGGAGCAGGACAGACAGAGCTGGCACCTTGAGGTCCAGAGCACCTGGCTTAGCAAGCTCACCGTCTTACCGTCTTAGCATAATACCGGTTGTGTCTGCCCAGTGGCCAAGCGTGTAACACCTTTGCGCTGCTGCACCCCCACCGTGGCTCCCCCCTGCCCTCAGGAGTAAGTCTAAACTCCCGCAGGCAGTGCACAAGGCCCACACGACCTGGCACACGCCTCCCAGCCCCTTCTCCCTCCACCCCTCCTCCTGCACCGCACCAGGCAGACTGAACTACTCACAGTCCTATGATGCACTTGGACTCTTGGGTCTTTTTGCTGCCTTTCCCTGTCTGCTTTCTCCAGGTAACATTCCTGGCTAGCCAGTCCTTGCCCCCTTGAGGTTCAGCTCACCTCCGACGGATTAGGGAAGGGTCCCCACACCCCTGACATTCCTGTAGGTCCCTAGATTCCCCTATTATCCCACTCCTTTATTCATCCTTTCTTCCCCCATCCACTTGGGCCCCAGGAAGGGAGAGAGCATGTCTGAGTGGTTCATGGCTTTATTCCAATGCTTAGCATGGTACCCGGTCGTAGGTGGTCCGTAAATATGTGTTAATGAATCATTGCTAAAGTCTTCCCGTTACATCGCAGTGTGCATCCATATAGGCTTGGGTCTCTCAGATCTCCAGGCTGAGAACTGCCCCCTCCCCAATCCCTCTCCTCCTTCCCATCTTCACAGTAATAAACCCCACCCCCCACTTTTACAAATGGAAGTCATCTACACCGTCTTACGAGTGAGCAGTGAGGCACAGAGAGGGAAGGTGGCCCGTGAATACGATGACCATCCCCCAGTTTGCCCAGAACATTCCCAGCGGGAGCACTGAAGTCCCCTGTCCCGGGAAAGCTGGCACAGCTCGTCACCCTTCCTGTCCACAGTTAGTAAGGGGCAGATCGAGGGCGCAAACCTGGGACTCCCCCCGACTCTACGTCATACACACACCCCTCCCTGCTCCGCCTCCCAAGCCCCCTCAGAGTTCAGTGACTTGCATGGACATTGTCTTTTCTTTGGATGTCACATCCAGGCCACTTGATGTGCTCCTGGAACAGCTGTGCCTAGAAGCATGTTCTCAAGGAGTGCAGGGCATTAATATTAACCTAAATCAAATATAATTCAGAACCTCATTCTTGGAGGAAGAGCACTTTACATAATACAGGAAAAAAAGTAAATCTGGCATTCAAGTAACTTTATAATGATGTTAAAGTAAATTAAAAAAAAAAAAAGAAACTTTACCTGCAAATTGTTTTCATTTCTCCACATGGCCTTCATGCTTCTCTTTATAGGTGTATCTTTATAAAATTGCAAGGCAGGACGTGTATCGTGCTTCCTTTGAGTTCACACCATAGAAATCTGGGTTCTGTTTTCCCCATTCTGGATTCTCCAGGCCATTCACATCCCTCGTTAGCCCAGAGAACAGGGAGCCCGGGCTCAGGGCTGCCTCCTACCTGGCGGCCTCCTCCCTCACAGGGCTTCCTAACTCAGGGCCCAGCTGGGCTCCTGCTGCCCTGTGAACACTGTCCGGTGCATGCGCGCGGCTCGCCGGGCAGAGGGAGACAGCTTTCATCGGGTCCTGAAGAGGTCGGAGGCCCAGAGAGGCCGGGAGCCACACTCCACAGCACCCCAGAGAAGGACGAGCTCCTCCCCAGGCTCCCAGGGCGAGTGCCCGCCACGCGCTTTCTCGGCAAGTCTTGGGCTGACCCACGATCTCTGTTTTCCCCCCGTGAGATCAATTCCATTTCTTGATTTCCATAGGCTCTCAAAAGAAAAAACTTTCTGGTTCCTCTGGACAAGTAGTGCATGCTGATAATTATTCTGACCACAATATACACCCACCCCGATCTGAAGGCACCAGCAAAGAAAAGGGAGTGTGGGTGGGAGGCCGAGTGTCTTCTTCCTCGCTCTCCTCCCTCTGTCCTCTTCCCCATCAGGAAGGAAACCTTTCCTGCGGGCGGAAAGCTTCTCAGCCCTTTCCCATGTCTTGATCGAAGCTCCCTGGCCCGTGCAGGTCCTCAGCAGAACCTTCTTTTCATACCACTGTTGAGTTTTCAGTATTCTCAAGTCAGAAATGGTACCTCCACTCACATCTAGAATCCTCTGGGGTCTCTCTCTCTCTCTCTCTCTCAACATAAATAGAATCCCCTAGGATTTTGGACATAGTGATTCACAGGAATGCACTGAGGGCCTTCTGACCAGAGAGAGACAGGGTGTAGACTCATTTGCTTTCTGGGTCCTTTCCTTCTGGAGACTTGGGTGGTTCGAGGTGGAAGTGGGGCCTCTATCATGACTCAGAGGTCTCGCTCCCAAAGGCATGGAGACCCCTGGGACACCCTGGCCCCCAAGGGAGAAGCTGGCTGCCTGTTAGCCATCTGGGTACCACTTTGACATGGTCATCACTGTACCCGGGGTAGAGCTGTGTTCAGCTGATCCATCGTGCCCAAGAGCAATGGCATCCGTGGCAACATGGAGACTCTGCAATGATCTCTGTAAGAATAACAATAATTAAATGTTGCTAAGCACTGTGGGATATACAGGCACTATCATAATCACCACAGCTAACCAAGGTGATGATAACAGTAATTAAGTGCTGTGGTTTCCCACTGCCTGGGGTGAGGTTGGCCTGTCAGGTTAAGGAAGGGGGCACCCACACCAGGGGGTCCTCTCTGGGGCTGGCTAGGGCTTGGCCATACTTCCGCTACAGGGTTCCTCTCCTAGTCTCCTCTCCCCTTGGCCTCAGCCTCCATTGACCCTAAATCTGGGACCAGGGTCACAGGAGAGGGTGACCCCCATTCGGCATACCATTCTAATATATGTTCAGGCTTATCTTCTATCAACAGATCTCTGGGTATTGGGGAATCTTGGGGACTTCTTAGGAGGGCTCCCCTCACATCAAAGTGAGATTCATTAGCCAATTACTAAATGACACAGAGGGGCCTGGAATATGGCCGGGAGGGGAAGTCATTATTGTATTGACTTTGGGTCTTTTCCAAGCCCAACAGCTGCCTCTCTGAAAGAGCCTGTGGAAGCTAGGGGGTGGGGGCTGGGGGAGGACCTTGGGACCGTTTCCTGGTGAGGGCACCTTCCTCTGTCTGATCGCTGCCCCAGCCAGGGGGTCGGTGAGAAAGTTGAATTCACGGGCCTGTCCTTCGAGTGGGCTGATATTCTCCCAGTCATCAAGTCTCAGAGCCGGGAGAGGACATGGAATTCACGTGGGCCGCTCTCCACACCAGGGCAAGGGTCCCGCAAGGCCGGCCCACGGACCCGAGGCCTCAGTGGGAAAAGAGACAGGGAATAATTCCATTTTCAGTTCCCTAAACAGTCTTCCCAGACTAAACCAAAATCTACTTCCCCCTCACACGTGCCCACTGATTCTTCTCACGAAGGCACGCAGACTGTGCTTGCTCCTTTCCCATCGGGTTTTGGAAGAACCTAAGCGCACCTCCCTTCCAGCTCCTTTGGCCCTTCTCCTTCGTGAGGTCTGAAGCCACTTTTCTCACTTCTGTGCAGGTAACTTCATCGCCTACCTCACTGCAATGACCTTATCAGTCACTTCCCTGATTTCCACCCCAAAACTTCAGCTTTCGAGGCTCTCTTCACGTTCCCTCCAGGTGCAGAAAAAGAGAAGTCCTTTCTTTTCTAAGGCTGATCCCTCCTCCACCCAGGCGCCACCAGCCGTGCCTCCCCCAGGGCCCGCTCCATGAAGTGCACCCTCATTCACATCTTACACCTGTTTCCAGATCTCACTGTTCTCTAGCTCTTTTCTTCTGCCTGCAAGATGCTCAGAGTAGCTTGTGATTTCCCAACAAAAAAGAGGAAACATAAGCCCCCTCGTCCCTCCAAGCTTCTGAGCCATTTTGCTCATTCTGTCCACCACCAAACTTTTAAGTGCAGGGTGGACACCTTGCTGCCTCTTCTGGCTCACCTTCCATTTGCTTCTGCCCCGACTCTGCCATCACCATGACTTCAACGGGTCACTGGTGTCTCTGCCGCTGTTTCCGAAGACCTCCATCTGACCTGCTTCCTGCAGCATCAAACACTACTGGCCACCTCCTCCTCCAATAAATTCTTTCCTCACTTGGCTTCCATGACAACCTTATCTCCACGCTCCCCTCCTCCGTCACCGACCAGTCCGCCACTGACCATCATGCTGGTGATATTGCCAGATTCACCTCCTGAACCACAGTTCCAGCAGCCTCCCAAGGAATTCTAAAATAATGCAACTACAGTTGACCCTTGGAAAAAACACAGGTTTGAACTATGTGGGTCCACTTATACATGGCTTTTTTTTCTCAGTAAATACAGTCTAGTGCTACAAACGTATTTCCTCTTCCTTATGATTTTCTTAGTAACACTTTCGTTCCCCTGGTTCACTTTGTCGTAAGAATACAGCATAGAATACGTAGAATATACAAAATGTGTTAACCGACTGCTTATGTTATTGTAAGGCTTCTGGTCTTAGCAGTAGGCTGTTAGTAGTTAAGTGTGGAAGAAGGCAAAAGTCCTATGCAGATTTTCAACTGTGCGGGAAGTTGGCGCTCCTAACCTCTGCGTTGTTCAAGGGTCAACCGTATATGCGATACAGAATATATAATGCAATGATATGTCTGAGGGGGGCCAAACGTTTTAAGAAGCAGAATCCATTAAGAAGAAACTTCCTCAAAAGCCCAATGTTTAAAGAGCATGAAAACAAGGTGCTCTTTAAACATGGCTCCTAATTGAAGCCGGGAGTGGGGAGTCCAGGAAAATACAGGGCTTTCAAAATGCAATTGGAAAACCACTGAACAAATTATTATTCCTCCGTCTGCAGAGAAGACAACTGAAGCCCAGAAAGGAGAAGGGATTGGTAGCTAGTGGCACAAGGATGTGAGTTAGTCAATCAACATGTTTTCAGAGTGCCTACCGAGTGCCAGGCCATTCTAGGTGCTAGGGATAGAAAAGACAAGACCCACAAGGTCTGCCCTGGAGGGGCCGAGGGCCCAGGAGGGGAAGAATTAAGTATTATAAACAATTGCTGAAGGGTTACAAGCATGCGAAGGAGCTGTAAGAGCACAGAGAAGGGGACTTGCCTGGTCTAAAGGGCAGAGTGGGCCACTCTGGGGAAATGACACACGTAAACTGACCCATAAAAACTAAGTGGCTGGCCAAAAGAGGAATACTGTTGGTGCAGACGAGTAAAAGACAAGGAGGTGAATTAGATGGCCTCAAGGAACTTCAGGAAAACCCAGTGGCTCCTACTCAAAGCCCTGGAGCTGAGACGAGGTGGCAAAGCACACAGCCCCATGGGCCTTGATGAGAATCTGGCACAGGCCTCCTAGGCTGGCAGGCCAAGGAAGGGGTCTCTGGTATTGTGTCCTGCTCATCTGCATTAGAACACAATCCACTGCTGGACGCAATGCAGTATTGGGGTGCCTGGGTGGCTCAATCGGTTAAGCACCTGACTCTGGCTCAGGTCATGATCTCATGGCCCGTGAGTTCGAGCCCTGTGTCAGACTCTGAGCCTGACAGTGTGGAGCCTGCTTGGGAATTCTCTCCCATCTGCCCCCTGCCCCTCCACAACAGGTTGTCTCTCAAAATAAATAAACTTAAAATAAATAAATGCAATGTGGAATTATGGATTGGAGCCTGGTACACAGAGCAGACATTAGTAGAAAAATGAGAAATGCAGATAAATTCTGTAGCTAATAGTATTATACCAATGCTAATTTCTTAGTTTCAACAAACACACCATGGACGTATCAGGTATCAACATGAAAGGAAGCCGGATGAAGGACACCAGGAAACTCTACTTTATCTTTGCCACTCTTCTGTAGACCCCAAATCACTTCAAAATCAAAGTTTTAACAATTCCCATGTCCCTCTAGCACCATGGCAGGGAAGACCAAAACTGGATGCGGGGAGAGAGATTATGGTTACAATGACGGCTAACGCTCACTGTTCTCTATGTACAACAGACGTTGTTCCAAGTGCTTCATGCTGTCTAACCCATTTAACCCTCACAACAAGCCCATGAAGTAGGTGCTATTATTGTCCCCTCGATTTACAGGTGAGGAAGCTGGGCCCAGAGAGGTGAAGTCACTTGCACAAGGGCACACAGCATGGCAATACGTGGGGTTTAAGGATTCAAATCCAGGCCATCTAACTCCAGAGTCCCATGTGCTGGACCATTTTACTCCCTCCCCTCGGTGTGCACTGTCTACACCACCAGCGGGCATTGCAAGGGTTGGGCAGAAATTAGGAGCACGTGGATAGTGTGCTAACAGTAGAAATGGAGCAACGTCACTAGACTTAAGATAATAGTGGAAGCAGAATGAAGAGTGTTTGCCTCTGGATTGGAATATGGTGGTTGGAGAAGAAGCGAGGATGACTCCTGGGTTCCCAGCGTAAGAGGAGGGGCTAGAGCCTGTCCCCTAACTGGTGGTCCTAGGCTTCTTCCTGTCACTGAAGGCCTTTCAGACCTTTTGAAATCTGACTGCAATTTTCTGTCCCTTTCTCACACGTCCCCAGAATGCAAAAACAAACAAACAAACAAAGAAAAACAAAGAAAAACAAAAAACTGCACTGCTGATTTCCGCACAGGCCCCCAACCTCTCCCACCTCCACGTTCTCATACAAGCTGTTCCCTCCACCGAAGTCTTCTCCTCCGTCTCCCTTGGTCCAAATCTGATGCAGCCTTCAGGGCCTCAAACGAAGGACGCCTCTTCCAGAAGTCTTCCCTGCTCTCCACAATGAGAAGCACTCACTCCTCCCTCTAGGTAGCCACATTTGGGGGCTGTCTTCGGCAGTGGCCAACGTTCATGCCACAAAAGACTTATTTGAGTAAGCTCTTGGCTGCGCAGTTTGTGCCGTCAGTGCCTAGCACAGCAGATACTCCACAAGACATCTGTTTACTCTCTGAGTAAACAATCCCTATCTTATTTTCCTCTGTGCCTCCCCTGGCTTTCTTATCTGTCCCCTGTAACCTACTACACACACACACACACACACACACACACACACACACACACACAAGGGGTACCTATGTGGTGCTTTGCATATTTTAGGGTTTGTTTAAAGGTGGTGAATGAATGACCACACCATCTCATTTACTTGCCTTCATCTTCTCCACTCAACCCCATCCCCAGAGAGTCGTGCCAACCCCGAGACATGCCTTCTCTGGAAGCTCATTTAAGAGCCGATCAGAGAAGCCTTACCCAAGGATGAAGAGATGGGAACATGTGGGTACGATACATCTGGAATTACCCCCTCAAACTCATCCATTCATCTCCTACTATATGCCAGGAAGAGTCTCAGACCACAGCAATGAACCAACTCGGCCCTGACCCTGAAGGTACTTACGGGCCAGAGAGGAGGTAGCCACCACCGGACTGGGCTACCACAAATCAAATTTAGTAAGACATCCCCCAGCATAAAGTTGGTGGCCCCCAGACAGTCCCAGATCCACAGGCCCCCCCCTTTCCCCAAGTCTCAGGCTCAGGCTACAACCAGGGTGTGGGTCCTGCTCACCCAGCTGTTGCTGGTCTTTGTGCCTTTCCTTATACGGACCTCCCCCAACCTTAAATCCAGTCTCCTTAGTGCCTCTCCACTTCAGTACATGGCTGTCTATCAGATGAGTCACCAACCCCGGTGTCCCTGCTCCCCAGAAATCTTTCCTGATCCCCATCTGAATCCCAGGCTGAACAGGGCACTTTCTCCAAAACCCACCGAATCCTGGGTGCACACTCTTGAGACACACTACATACATTAGATGCTTGTTTAAATAAATACAACATCTGTTTCTTTATCTTCTCCTTTTGCCCCCCCCCCACTAGACTTTGTGCCTTTAGGGCAATGACAATGTCTCTATATCCCAAGCCTGGCACACTGCTTGGTACAAAGAAAGCTCGATTACATTTGTTAAATGTACAAGATGTACACGAGTGCGCGAACATCCATGTGAGTGCCAAATTAGACCACTGCAGCAGGAAAACAAGAGACACTCCAGGGCCAGATCCCAAATAGTGGGAAAGTGGTGCTCTCCTTGCCCATCCTCCTTCTGCTCCTCCTGTGCCCAGGAGCTGGAATTTACACGGTATCAGAAACTGGCACTTTCCAGGGGCGCCTGGGTGACTCAGCGACCGGCTTTGCTCAGGTCATGATCTCGAGGTTCGGGGGTTGGAGCCCTGCGTCGGGCTCTGTGCTGACAGCTAGCTCAGAGCCTGGAGCCTGTCTTCGGATTCTGTGTCTCCCTTCTCTCTCTTACCCTCCCCTGCTCACGCTGGCTGGCTGTCTGTCTCTCTCTCTCTCTCAGAAACAAATGGTGGCAAATGGAGCATTATCTGGTCACGCATCTGGAGAGAACTTCCTAGTGGGAAATTGTCTGTCTGTCTGTCTGCCTCCTCCCAGGGCAGAGGATGAGGATAGGATGTCCAGAGAGAAGACACAGTGGGCAGGCTTCTGGCTGCCAAGGGCTCTGAAGGGTCCAGCCGCCTCGGCAGGAAGCCACACACACCCCGGATGTGGTGGGTGGTGATCGGGAAGGAGCAGAGAGTCCCTGGGACACTGACTGGATGGGTCACTTTCGCGGGATTCCTGCAAATCACTCAAAACCAAGGTTCTGGCAAAGGGAGCAGAGCTCGGTTTCCCGCTGATTTCAGAAAAGGAGGGGGATTCCGTGTCAGGAAAGGAGGCCCCTGAAAAGCAGCGGAGATTAGAAAAGACCAGAAACCTCAGTGGCCCCATCTCACCCACCGATGCCCACCACGGACTCTTCAGGCAGCTTCCGGTCGTCCCGCACACCTGCCTCTCCATTGGGTCCTCAGGTGAGGCAAGAGGAGACGGGGAGCTCTGGCTCTCAGGTTCTAGTCCAAGCTCGGCCACTTTCCGCCCTCGTGCCCCCGAGCGAGGCGCTTTCCTTGGGGCCTTTGTTTCGGCATCTGTAAAATGGGGCCAAGACCGGAGGCGAGGGCCTGCAGTCGCCCTTGCGGCCGGACTTCGCCGGATCCAGTAGGACTCCATACTGCACGCCCGCTCCTCCACGGCCCCCACCCCCGCCCCATCTTAACTCCACCCCCACCGAT